>NW_027508857.1:282500-415000 GCF_051911475.1 Siphateles boraxobius | reverse complement strand
AGATGTGGAGGTGTGTGTGACACACACACTCTCAGGTGTTCGACACACACACTCTCAGCACACACTCTCAGGTGTTCGACACACACACTCTCAGGTGTTCGACACACACACTCTCAGCACACACTCTCAGGTGTTCGACACACACACTCTCAGGTGTTCGACACACACACTCTCAGCACACACTCTCAGGTGTTCGACACACACACTCTCAGGTGTTCGACACACACACTCTCAGCACACACTCTCAGGTGTTCGACACACACACTCTCAGGTGTTCGACACACACACTCTCAGGTGTTCGACACACACACTCTCAGGTGTTCGACACACACACTCTCAGGTGTTCGACACACACACTCTCAGGTGTTCGACACACACACTCTCAGGTGTTCGACACACACACTCTCAGCACACACTCTCAGGTGTTCGACACACACACTCTCAGCACACACTCTCAGGTGTTCGACACACACACTCTCAGCACACACTCTCAGGTGTTCGACACACACACTCTCAGCACACACTCTCAGGTGTTCGACACACACACTCTCAGCACACACTCTCAGGTGTTCGACACACACACTCTCAGCACACACTCTCAGGTGTTCGACACACACACTCTCAGCACACACTCTCAGGTGTTCGACACACACACTCTCAGGTGTTCGACACACACACTCTCAGGTGTTCGACACGCACACTCTCAGGTGTTCGACACGCACACTCTCAGGTGTTCGACACGCACACTCTCAGGTGTTCGACACACACACACTCAGCACACACTCTCAGCACACACTCTCAGCACACACTCTCAGCACACACTCTCAGGTGTTCGACACACACACTCTCAGCACACACTCTCAGGTGTTCGACACACACACTCTCAGCACACACTCTCAGGTGTTCGACACACACACTCTCAGCACACACTCTCAGGTGTTCGACACACACACTCTCAGGTGTTCGACACACACACTCTCAGGTGTTCGACACACACACTCTCAGGTGTTCGACACACACACTCTCAGGTGTTCGACACACACACTCTCAGCACACACTCTCAGGTGTTCGACACGCACACTCTCAGGTGTTCGACACGCACACTCTCAGGTGTTCGACACACACACTCTCAGCACACACTCTCAGGTGTTCGACACACACACTCTCAGGTGTTCGACACACACACTCTCAGGTGTTCGACACACACACTCTCAGGTGTTCGACACACACTCTCAGCACACACTCTCAGGTGTTCGACACACACACTCTCAGTCTCAGGTGTTCGACACACACACTCTCAGGTGTTCGACACACACTCTCAACACACACTCTCAGGTGTTCGACACACACACTCTCAGGTGTTCGACACACACACTCTCAGGTGTTCGACACACACACTCTCAGCACACACTCTCAGGTGTTTGACACACACTCTCAGCACACACTCTCAGGTGTTCGACACACACACTCTCAGGTGTTCGACACACACACTCTCAGGTGTTCGACACACACACTCTCAGGTGTTCGACACACACACTCTCAGCACACACTCTCAGGTGTTTGACACACACTCTCAGCACACACTCTCAGGTGTTCGACACACACACTCTCAGGTGTTCGACACACACACTCTCAGGTGTTCGACACACACACTCTCAGCACACACTCTCAGGTGTTTGACACACACTCTCAGCACACACTCTCAGGTGTTCGACACACACACTCTCAGGTGTTCGACACACACTCTCAGCACACACTCTCAGGTGTTCGACACACACACTCTCAGGTGTTCGACACACACTCTCAGCACACACTCTCAGGTGTTCGACACACACACTCTCAGGTGTTCGACACACACACTCTCAGGTGTTCGACACACACACTCTCAGGTGTTCGACACACACACTCTCAGGTGTTCGACACACACACTCTCAGCACACACTCTCAGGTGTTCGACACACACACTCTCAACACACACTCTCAGGTGTTCGACACACACACTCTCAGCACACACTCTCAGGTGTTCGACACACACACTCTCAGCACACACTCTCAGGTGTTCGACACACACACTCTCAGGTGTTCGACACACACACTCTCAGGTGTTCGACACACACACTCTCAGGTGTTCGACACACACACTCTCAGGTGTTCGACACACACACACTCTCCAGTCTTCGACACACACACTCTCAGCACACACTCTCAGGTGTTCGACACACACACTCTCAGCACACACTCTCAGGTGTTCGACACACACACTCTCAGGTGTTCGACACACACACTCTCAGGTGTTCGACACGCACACTCTCAGGTGTTCGACACACACTCTCAGCACACACTCTCAGGTGTTCGACACGCACACTCTCAGTCTCAGGTGTTCGACACACACACTCTCAGGTGTTCGACACACACTCTCAACACACACTCTCAGGTGTTCGACACACACACTCTCAGGTGTTCGACACACACACTCTCAGGTGTTCGACACACACACTCTCAGCACACACTCTCAGGTGTTTGACACACACTCTCAGCACACACTCTCAGGTGTTCGACACACACACTCTCAGGTGTTCGACACACACACTCTCAGGTGTTCGACACACACACTCTCAGGTGTTCGACACACACACTCTCAGGTGTTCGACACACACACTCTCAGGTGTTCGACACACACACTCTCAGGTGTTCGACACACACACTCTCAACACACACTCTCAGGTGTTCGACACACACACTCTCAACACACACTCTCAGGTGTTCGACACACACACTCTCAGCACACACTCTCAGGTGTTCGACACACACTCTCAGCACACACTCTCAGGTGTTCGACACACACTCTCAGCACACACTCTCAGGTGTTCGACACACACACTCTCAGGTGTTCGACACACACACTCTCAGGTGTTCGACACACACACTCTCAGGTGTTCGACACACACACTCTCAGGTGTTCGACACACACACTCTCAGGTGTTCGACACACACACTCTCAGGTGTTCGACACACACACTCTCAGGTGTTCGACACACACACTCTCAGCACACACTCTCAGGTGTTCGACACACACACTCTCAACACACACTCTCAGGTGTTCGACACACACACTCTCAGCACACACTCTCAGGTGTTCGACACACACACTCTCAGCACACACTCTCAGGTGTTCGACACACACACTCTCAGGTGTTCGACACACACACACTCTCCAGTCTTCGACACACACACTCTCAGAACACACTCTCAGGTGTTCGACACACACACTCTAAGCACACACTCTCAGGTGTTCGACACACACACTCTCAGGTGTTCGACACACACACACTCTCCGGTGTTCGACACACACACTCTCAGCACACACTCTCCGGTGTTCGACACACACACTCTCAGCACACACTCTCAGGTTATCGACACACACACTCTCAGCACACACTCTCAGGTGTTCGACACACACACTCTCAGCACACACTCTCAGGTGTTCGACACACACACTCTCAGCACACACTCTCAGGTGTTCGACACACACATTCTCAGGTGTTCGACACACACACTCTCAGGTGTTCGACACACACTCTCAGCACACACTCTCAGGTGTTCGACACACACACTCTCAGGTGTTCGACACACATTGTGTGTTGTAGGGTTTAGTGTACACTGACACTGATGTGTATTGTGTGTTGTAGGGTTTAGTGTACACTGACACTGATGTGTGTTGTAGTGTTTAGTGTACACTGACACTGATGTGTGTTGTAGGGTTTAGTGTACACTGACACTGATGTGTATTGTGTGTTGTAGGGTTTAGTGTACACTGACACTGATGTGTATTGTGTGTTGTAGTGTTTAGTGTACACTGACACTGATGTGTGTTGTAGGGTTTAGTGTACACTGACACTGATGTGTGTTGTAGGGTTTAGTGTATACTGACACTGATGTGTATTGTGTGTTGTAGTGTTTAGTGTACACTGACACTGATGTGTGTTGTGTGTTGTAGTGTTTAGTGTACACTGACACTGATGTGTGTTGTAGGGTTTAGTGTACACTGACACTGATGTGTATTGTGTGTTGTAGGGTTTAGTGTACACTGACACTGATGTGTGTTGTAGGGTTTAGTGTACACTGACACTGATGTGTGTTGTAGGGTTTAGTGTATACTGACACTGATGTGTGTTGTAGGGTTTAGTGTACACTGACACTGATGTGTGTTGTAGGGTTTAGTGTATACTGACACTGATGTGTATTGTGTGTTGTAGGGTTTAGTGTACACTAACACTGATGTGTATTGTGTGTTGTAGTGTTTAGTGTACACTGACACTGTTGTGTGTTGTAGTGTTTAGTGTACACTGACACTGATGTGTGTTGTAGGGTTTAGTGTATACTGACACTGATGTGTATTGTGTGTTGTAGTGTTTAGTGTACACTGACACTGATGTGTGTTGTAGGGTTTAGTGTACACTGACACTGATGTGTGTTGTAGGGTTTAGTGTATACTGACACTGATGTGTATTGTGTGTTGTAGTGTTTAGTGTACACTGACACTGATGTGTGTTGTGTGTTGTAGTGTTTAGTGTACACTGACACTGATGTGTGTTGTAGGGTTTAGTGTATACTGACACTGATGTGTGTTGTGTGTTGTAGTGTTTAGTGTACACTGACACTGATGTGTGTTGTAGGGTTTAGTGTACACTGACACTGATGTGTGTTGTAGGGTTTAGTGTATACTGACACTGATGTGTATTGTGTGTTGTAGTGTTTAGTGTACACTGACACTGATGTGTGTTGTAGGGTTTAGTGTATACTGACACTGATGTGTGTTGTGTGTTGTAGGGTTTAGTGTACACTGACACTGATGTGTATTGTGTGTTGTAGGGTTTAGTGTACACTGACACTGATGTGTATTGTGTGTTGTAGGGTTTAGTGTATACTGACACTGATGTGTATTGTGTGTTGTAGGGTTTAGTGTACACTGACACTGATGTGTGTTGTAGGGTTTAGTGTACACTGACACTGATGTGTGTTGTAGGGTTTAGTGTATACTGACACTGATGTGTATTGTGTGTTGTAGTGTTTAGTGTACACTGACACTGATGTGTGTTGTAGGGTTTAGTGTATACTGACACTGATGTGTATTGTGTGTTGTAGGGTTTAGTGTACACTGACACTGATGTGTATTGTGTGTTGTAGGGTTTAGTGTACACTGACACTGATGTGTATTGTGTGTTGTAGTGTTTAGTGTACACTGACACTGATGTGTGTTGTGTGTTGTAGTGTTTAGTGTACACTGACACTGATGTGTATTGTAGGGTTTAGTGTACACTGACACTGATGTGTGTTGTGTGTTGTAGTGTTTAGTGTACACTGACACTGATGTGTATTGTGTGTTGTAGGGTTTAGTGTACACTGACACTGATGTGTGTTGTGTATTGTAGTGTTTAGTGTACACTGACACTGATGTGTGTTGTAGGGTTTAGTTTATACTGACACTGATGTGTGTTGTGTATTGTAGTGTTTAGTGTACACTGACACTGATGTGTATTGTGTGTTGTAGTGTTTAGTGTACACTGACACTGATGTGTGTTGTGTGTTGTAGTGTTTAGTGTACACTGACACTGATGTGTGTTGTAGGGTTTAGTGTATACTGACACTGATGTGTATTGTGTGTTGTAGGGTTTAGTGTACACTGACACTGATGTGTGTTGTAGGGTTTAGTGTACACTGACACTGATGTGTATTGTGTGTTGTAGGGTTTAGTGTACACTGACACTGATGTGTATTGTGTGTTGTAGTGTTTAGTGTACACTGACACTGATGTGTGTTGTAGGGTTTAGTGTACACTGACACTGATGTGTATTGTGTGTTGTAGGGTTTAGTGTACACTGACACTGATGTGTGTTGTGTGTTGTAGTGTTTAGTGTACACTGACACTGATGTGTATTGTAGTGTTTAGTGTACACTGACACTGATGTGTATTGTGTGTTGTAGGGTTTAGTGTACACTGACACTGATGTGTATTGTGTGTTGTAGGGTTTAGTGTACACTGACACTGATTATTGTGTGTTGTAGGGTTTAGTGTACACTGACACTGATGTGTGTTGTAGGGTTTAGTGTACACTGACACTGATGTGTGTTGTAGGGTTTAGTGTACACTGACACTGATGTGTATTGTGTGTTGTAGGGTTTAGTGTACACTGACACTGATGTGTATTGTGTGTTGTAGTGTTTAGTGTACACTGACACTGATGTGTGTTGTAGGGTTTAGTGTACACTGACACTGATGTGTGTTGTAGGGTTTAGTGTACACTGACACTGATGTGTGTTGTGTGTTGTAGGGTTTAGTGTACACTGACACTGATGTGTGTTGTAGGGTTTAGTGTACACTGACACTGATGTGTGTTGTAGGGTTTAGTGTACACTGACACTGATGTGTATTGTGTGTTGTAGGGTTTAGTGTACACTGACACTGATGTGTGTTGTAGGGTTTAGTGTACACTGACACTGATGTGTGTTGTAGGGTTTAGTGTACACTGACACTGATGTGTATTGTGTGTTGTAGGGTTTAGTGTACACTGACACTGATGTGTATTGTGTGTTGTAGGGTTTAGTGTACACTGACACTGATGTGTGTTGTAGGGTTTAGTGTACACTGACACTGATGTGTGTTGTAGGGTTTAGTGTACACTGACACTGATGTGTATTGTAGGGTTTAGTGTACACTGACACTGATGTGTATTGTGTGTTGTAGGGTTTAGTGTACACTAACACTGATGTGTGTTGTAGGGTTTAGTGTACACTGACACTGATGTGTGTTGTAGGGTTTAGTGTACACTGACACTGATGTGTGTTGTAGGGTTTAGTGTACACTGACACTGATGTGTGTTGTAGGGTTTAGTGTACACTGACACTGATGTGTGTTGTAGGGTTTAGTGTACACTGACACTGATGTGTGTTGTAGGGTTTAGTGTACACTGACACTGATGTGTGTTGTAGGGTTTAGTGTACACTGACACTGATGTGTGTTGTAGGGTTTAGTGTACACTGACACTGATGTGTATTGTGTGTTGTAGGGTTTAGTGTACACTGACACTGATGTGTGTTGTAGGGTTTAGTGTACACTGACACTGATGTGTATTGTGTGTTGTAGGGTTTAGTGTACACTAACACTGATGTGGAAGAGGTGCACGACTGGATCGTCACACACTTCAGGGATCATCCTCTCTTCACCAGAGTGTCGGACGAACAACTGGTATGTTTTACATCTCTCTGTTTCCAGGCCTGAAATACTGAACATAGTAATTGTATTAATCCTTATAATGGCTGATTATAATGCTTTCTCGGGTATTATTGTCATGGTATTTTGATAAAAACACCTGAACTAGTTAACCCTGCTCATGTTAACCCCGGGTTAATGCAATCCTATGTTATCCTGTTTCACGTTTCACATTGCTCATCAATTGATCCTGGGTATTCATGTACTGATGTTTCTCACTGTACATCCCTAAACTCGTTATCGTCCTGATTTGCATATTTGCAGTGTCAGTGTCACTGATTGGACAAGCGCAGCACGCAACCTGTTTACATTAAGGCTCTAGTGTTGCACATTCATGTATTAGCACGACCTTAACCCTGGGTTTAGCACGACCTTAACCCTGGGTTTAGCACGACCTTAACCCTGGGTTTAGCACGACCTTAACCCTGGGTTTAGCACGACCTTAACCCTGGGTTTAGCACGACCTTAACCCTGGGTTTAGCACGACCTTAACCCTGGGTTTAGCACGACCTTAACCCTGGGTTTAGCACGACCTTAACCCTGGGTTTAGCACGACCTTAACAACCAGGGTTTAGCACGACCTTAACCCGGGGTTTGGTACGACCTTAACCCGGGGTTTGGTACGACCTTAACCCGGGGTTTGGCACGACCTTAACCTAGGCTTTGGAACGATCTTAACCCGGGGTTTAGCACGACCTTAACCCTGGGTTTATCACGACCTTAACCCTGGGTTTAGCACGACCTTAACAACCCGGGGTTTGGCACGACCTTAACCCGGGGTTTGGCACGACCTTAACCCGGGGTTTGGCACGACCTTAACCCGGGGTTTGGCACGACCTTAACTCGGGGTTTAGCAGTGTGAAAAGTGTTTCCAATACATAAATGATGGTTTGAGCCCCTTCTGTGACTTGATGTTTGAACTGATTGTGTCGCAGGCTGATGACATCATCATCGGTCACCTGGGCACGTGCACGGAAGAGGGAAAGAAGGTTCAGAGAAACGGAGGCAAAAACTTTTTAGCAGTTTTCCGCCGAGTGGAAGACCCCAGGATGTGAGGCTCTGAAGTGACGGAAGAGAAGATAATTTACAGCAACTGATTCTCAATCCAGCATGTACAATATTTTTTCTAAATCTGAATAACAATGATCTTGACATTTTCTGTATATAAAATGTTTATTATATTAAACGTGTCTCTGTTTCATGTGTCCATGTGCTCCTCCTTTGGCTGATGATTCTGCTGAACACATCTGAGAGCTTCATGTGAGATTTCTCGAGTTTCAAAGACTATTTAAGTGAATTTAAATCACCAATCGCTGCCGCGGCTCCTTTATGCCAGTAACATGTCGCCTTTTTCGCCTTTCTTGCCTTTGTCTTCATTGGCTTTTGGCTTGCTTAGTTGGGGACATTTTAAATCTATATTTAACAATATTATTACATTATTTTCCTGTTATCTCTGTAAAGCTGCTTTGAAACAATCTGTATTGTAAAAAGCGCTATATAAATAAAGGTGACTTGACTTGACTAAGTGAATCTTCACGAGCAAAAAGCCAGTCTGTGTTAGAATGCATCTGGCAAATGTTTTTATCCAGAGCAACTTCCTATAAATTCAGCCATACATTTCCTTGATCAGTTCACAGATCCCCGAATCTGAACCCCAGACACACACAGGGTCAGACACAAACACAAGATCAGTCACACACGGGATAAGACACACACAGGATCAGACACACACGGGATCAGACACACACAGGGTCAGACACACACAGGGTCAGACACACACACACACGGGGTCAGACACACACAGGGTCAGACACAAACACAGGATAAGACACACACAGGATCAGACACACACAGGATCAGACACACACAGGGTCAGACACACACAGGGTCAGACACACACAGGGTCAGACACACACAAGGTTCGGGATCCGACACACAGGTCAGACACACACAGGGTCAGACACACACACAGGGTCAGACACACACACAGGGTCAGACACACACAAGGTTCGGGATCCGACACACAGGTCAGACACACACAGGGTCAGACACACACACAGGGTCAGACACACACACAGGCTCAGACACACACACAGGGTCAGACACAAACATGGGATCAGACACACACAGGATCAGACACACACAGGGTCAGACACACAGAGGGTCAGACACACACACAGGATCAGACACACACAGGGTCAGACACACAGAGGGTCAGACACACACACGGGGTCAGACACACACACGGGATCAGACACACACACAGGATCAGACACACACACAGGGTCAGACACACACAGGATCAGACACACACACAGGATCAGACACACACACAGGGTCAGACAAACACACAGGATCAGACACAAACACGGGATCAGACACACAAAGGTCAGACACACACAGGGTCAGACACACACACAGGGTCAGACACACACAGGATCAGACACACACACGGGATCAGACACACAGGGTCAGACACACAGAGGGTCAGACACACACAGAATCAGACACAGGGTCAGACACACACAGGGGATCAGACACACAGGGTCAGACACACACAGGATCAGACACACACACAGGATCAGACACACACACAGGGTCAGACACACACAGAGGGTCAGACACACACAGGATCAGACACACACACGGGATCAGACACACAGGGTCAGACACACAGAGGGTCAGACACACACAGAATCAGACACAGGGTCAGACAAACACACGGGATCAGACACACAGGGTCAGACACACACAGGATCAGACACACACACAGGATCAGACACACACACAGGGTCAGACACACACTGGGTGACACACGGGATCAGACACACACAGGGTCAGACACACACACACACACAGGGTCAGACACACACACACACAGGATCAGACACACACACAGGGTCAGACACACACAGGGTCAGACACACACACAGAGTCAGACACACACACAGGATCAGACACACACACAGGGTCAGACACACACACAGGGTCAGACACACACACAGGGTCAGACACACACAAGGTTCGGGATCCGACACACAGATCAGACACACACAGGGTCAGACACACACAAAGGGTCAGACACACACAAAGGGTCAGACACACACAGGGTCAGACACACACAAAGGGTCAGACACACACACAGGGTCAGACACACACAAGGTTCGGGATCCGACACACAGGTCAGACACACACAGGGTCAGACACACTCAAAGGGTCAGACACACACACAGGGTCAGACACACACAAGGTTCGGGATCCGACACACAGATCAGACACACACAGGGTCAGACACACACAAAGGGTCAGACACACACAGGGTCAGACACACACAAAGGGTCAGACACACACACAGGGTCAGACACACACAAGGTTCGGGATCCGACACACAGGTCAGACACACACACAGGGTCAGACACACACACAGGGTCAGACACACACACAGGGTCAGACACACACAGGGTCAGGCACACACACAGGGTCAGACACACACAAGGTTCGGGATCCGACACACAGGTCAGACACACACACAGGATCAGACACACACAGGGTCAGACACACACAGGGTCAGACACACACAAGGTTCAGGATCCGACACACAGGTCAGACACACACAGGGTCAGACACACACACAGGGTCAGACACACACAAAGGGTCAGACACACACACAGGTCAGACACACACAGGGTCAGACACACACACACAGGGTCAGACACACACACAGGGTCAGACACATACACAGGATCAGACACACACAGGGTCAGACACACACACAGGATCAGACACACACAGGGTCAGACACACACAGGATCAGACACACACAGGGTCAGACACACACAGGATCAGACACACACAGGGTTAGACACACACACAGGATCAGACACACACACAGGGTCAGACACACACAGGGTCAGACACACACAGGGCCACACACACACAGGATCAGACACACACAGGATTAGACACACACAGGATCAGACACACACACAGGGTCAGACACACACAGGGTCAGACACACACACAGGGTCAGACACACACAGGATCAGACATACACAGGATCAGACACAAACGGGATCAGACACACACGGGATCAGACACACACAGGGTCAGACACACACAGGGTCAGACACACACAGGGTCAGACACACACAGGATCAGACACACACAGGATCAGACACACACACAGGGTCAGACACACACAGGATCAGACACACACACAGGGTCAGACACACACAAGGTTCGGGATCCGACACACACAGGATCAGACACACACAAGGTTCGGGATCCGACACACAGGTCAGACACACACAGGGTCAGACACACAAAGTATCAGACACACACACAGGGTCAGACACACACACAGGGTCAGACACACACACAGGATCAGACACACACGGGGTCAGACACACACACGGGATCAGACACACACACAGGGTCAGACACACACAGGATCAGACACACACAGGGTCAGACACACAGAGGGTCAGACACACACACAGGGATCAGACACACACACGGGGTCAGACACACACACGGGATCAGACAGACACACACACAGGGTCAGACACACACAGGATCAGACACACACACAGGGTCAGACAAACACACGGGATCAGACACACAGGATCAGACACACACACAGGATCAGACACACACACAGGGTCAGACACACACTGGGTGACACACACGGGATCAGACACACACAGGGTCAGACACACACACACACACACAGGGTCAGACACACACACACACAGGATCAGACACACACACAGGGTCAGACACACACACAGAGTCAGACACACACACAGGATCAGACACACACACAGGGTCAGACACACACACAGGGTCAGACACACACACAGGGTCAGACACACACAAGGTTCGGGATCCGACACACAGATCAGACACACACAGGGTCAGACACACACAAAGGGTCAGACACACACAAAGGGTCAGACACACACAGGGTCAGACACACACAAAGGGTCAGACACACACACAGGGTCAGACACACACAAGGTTCGGGATCCGACACACAGGTCAGACACACACAGGGTCAGACACACACAAAGGGTCAGACACACACACAGGGTCAGACACACACAAGGTTCGGGATCCGACACACAGATCAGACACACACAGGGTCAGACACACACAAAGGGTCAGACACACACAAAGGGTCAGACACACACAGGGTCAGACACACACAAAGGGTCAGACACACACACAGGGTCAGACACACACAAGGTTCGGGATCCGACACACAGGTCAGACACACACACAGGGTCAGACACACACACAGGGTCAGACACACACACAGGGTCAGACACACACAGGGTCAGGCACACACACAGGGTCAGACACACACAAGGTTCGGGATCCGACACACAGGTCAGACACACACACAGGATCAGACACACACAGGGTCAGACACACACAGGGTCAGACACACACATGGTTCGGGATCCGACACACAGGTCAGACACACACAGGGTCAGACACACACACAGGGTCAGACACACACAAAGGGTCAGACACACACACAGGTCAGACACACACACACAGGGTCAGACACACACACAGGGTCAGACACATACACAGGATCAGACACACACAGGGTCAGACACACACACAGGATCAGACACACACAGGGTCAGACACACACAGGATCAGACACACACAGGGTCAGACACACACAGGATCAGACACACACAGGGTTAGACACACACACAGGATCAGACACACACACAGGGTCAGACACACACAGGGTCAGACACACACAGGGCCACACACACACAGGATCAGACACACACAGGATTAGACACACACAGGATCAGACACACACACAGGGTCAGACACACACAGGGTCAGACACACACACAGGGTCAGACACACACAGGATCAGACATACACAGGATCAGACACAAACGGGATCAGACACACACGGGATCAGACACACACAGGGTCAGACACACACAGGGTCAGACACACACAGGGTCAGACACACACAGGATCAGACACACACACAGGGTCAGACACACACAGGGTCAGACACACACAGGATCAGACACACACACAGGGTCAGACACACACACAGGATCAGACACACACACAGGATCAGACACACACACAGGGTCAGACACACACAGGGTCAGACACACAGGATCAAACACACACACAGGGTCAGACACACACAGGATCAGACACACACACAGGATCAGACACACACACAGGATCAGACACACACACAGGATCAGACACACACACAGGGTCAGACACACACAGGATCAGACACACACACAGGGTCAGACACACACAGGGTCAGACACACACAGGGTCAGACACACACACAGGATCAGACACACACACAGGGTCAGACACACACAGGGTCAGACACACACAGGATCAGACACACACAGGGTCAGACAAACACAGGATCAGACACACACAGGGTCAGACACACACAGGGTTAGACACACACAGGATCAGACACACACAGGGTCAGACACACACACAGGATCAGACACACACACAGGGTCAGACACACACAGGATCAGACACACACAGGGTCAGACACACACAGGATCAGACACACACAGGATCAGACACACACAGGGTCAGACACACACAGGGTCAGACACACACAGGATCAGACACACACAGGATCAGACACACACAGGGTCAGACACACACACAGGATCAGACACACACACAGGGTCAGACACACACAGGATCAGACACACACAGGGTCAGACACACACAGGATCAGACACACACAGGATCAGACACACACAGGGTCAGACACAAACAGGGTTAGACACACACAGGATCAGACACACACAGGGTCAGACACACACACAGGATCAGACACACACACAGGGTCAGACACACACAGGATCAGACACACACAGGGTCAGACACACACAGGGTCAGACACACACACAGGATCAGACACACACACAGGGTCAGACACACACAGGGTCAGACACACACAGGATCAGACACACACAGGGTCAGACAAACACAGGGTCAGACACACACAGGGTCAGACACACACAGGGTCAGACACACAGAGGGTCAGACACACACAGGGTCAGACACACACACAGGGTCAGACACACACAGGGTCAGACACACACAGGGTCAGACACACACAGGGTCAGACACACACAGGGTCAGACACACACAGGGTCAGACACACACACAGGATCAGACACACACAGGGTCAGACAAACACAGGATCAGACACACACAGGGTCAGACAAACACAGGGTCAGACACACACAGGATCAGACACACACAGGATCAGACACACACAGGATCAGACACACACAGGATCAGACATACAGACAGGGCAAGGTTATCTTCGTAAACGAAAACTGAAACTAAGACTAAAACTATTGGTCAAAAAACATGTTGGTAAACTGAAATAAAATTAAAAATTCATAATAAATGAAAGACTAAAACTAAACAAAACTAACAACAGTTACTGAAAAACTAACTGAAATAAAATAATAATTAGCAAAAATAAATAATTGTTTTCGTAATTAAAAAGCTCTTTACTTTGACGGAAAATCTGACCTGTGGCTGTTTAAGGAAATTCAATTTCAATTCAATTCAAATTTATTTGTATAGCGCTTTTCACAATACTTATTGTTTCAAAGCAGCTTTACAGAATGTGCATTTCAGAAATGTACATAGAAAAAAAATACAGTTAGTTAATCATGTAGTAATTTAGGGCATAACATATCGCCGGCGTTGAGTCGTCTCTTCACAGGCGTCGAGTCGTCTCTTCAGAGGCGTTGGGGCATCTGAAGTCTCCGTGAGAGGCTGGATACAAACCGGAGCTGACGAACGTTATTTACCTCGGGACTAGCGTCCCGAGATAACAGCAGAAAGGCAGATGGGAGATAATTAGCATAGCTGCTGTTCATAATATTAATGCATTTATGCAGATCTGATTCAACAGTGGTATAAAAGGTAAGCATTATGTGAATGCTTGGCTAAAGAGATGCGTCTTTAATCTAGTTTTAAACTGGGACAGCGAGTCTGAGCCTCGAACAATATCAGGAAGGCTATTCCAGAGTTTAGGAGCTAAATGCGAGAACGCCCTCCCTCCTTTAGTGGACTTAGATATCCTAGGAATGACCAGAAGCCTCGAATTTAGTGATCTTAAAGAGCGCAATGGATTGTATGGCGATAGAAGGTCCATTAAATACACAGGAGCTAAACCATTTAGGGCTTTATAGGTCAGTAATAGTACTTTGTAATTGATACGGAACTTAATAGGTAACCAGTGTAGTGATGATAAAATTGGTGTTATATGATCATATTTTCTTGATCTAGTAAGAACTCTTGCAGCTGCATTTTGCACTAACTGTAGCTTGTTTATTGAGGATGCAGGACAACCAGCTAATAAAGCATTACAGTAATCTAGTCTCGAGGTCATGAATGCATGAACTAACTTTTCTGCATCAGAAACAGATAGCATGTTACGTAGCTTAGCAATATTTCTAAGGTGGAAAAAGGCTGTTCTTGTAACATATGAAATATGATTTTCGAAAGACAAGTTGCGGTCTAGTATAACACCCAGGTCTTTTACTGTAGTGGATAAAGTAACAGGACATCCTTCTAAATTAAAGTTGTATTGTACAAGGTTTTGTGGGTAGTTTTTTGGACCAATAAGTAATAGCTCCGTTTAATCTGAATTTAATTGCAGGAAATTACACGTCATCCAGCATTTTATATCTTTGAGACACTCTGTCAATTTAGATAAGTTAGTGTTTTCATCTGGTCGTGATGAAATATATAATTGAGTGTCATCAGCATAACAGTGGAAATTAATTCCATGTTTTCTTATAATATTACCAAGTGGGAGCATATATATTGAGAATAGCAGAGGGCCTAACACCGATCCTTGCGGCACTCCATAGTCTAATGACGTTATCTTCGATGTTTTCCCATTTAAACAGACAAAATGGTAACGGTCTGAGAAGTACGATCTAAACCAGCTTAATGCCTGTCCCTGAACACCAGTGTAGTTTTGTAGTCGATCCAAGAGTATTTTATGATCTATAGTGTCGAACGCAGCGCTAAGATCGAGTAGAACTAGTATTGAGATACAGCCTTGGTCAGAAGCTAAAAGTAAATCATTTGTAATTTTAACTAGCGCAGTTTCTGTGCTATGATGCGGTCTGAATCCCGACTGAAATTTTTCATAGATATCATTTTCTTGCAAGAAAGAGCACAAGAGCAACAAAATTTAGCGGACACAACTTTTTCTAGTATTTTAGACATAAATGGAAGATTTGAAATGGGTCTGTAATTTGCTAGGTTATTTGGATCTAATTGCGGTTTCTTAAAGAGAGGGTTTATTACTGCCAGTTTGAATATTTTTGGAACATGACCTAAAGATAAAGACGAGTTAATAATATTGAGAAGAGGCTCTTCCACTACAGGTAACACTTCTTTCAGTAGTTTAGTGGGAATTGGATCTAATAAACATGTTGTTGGATTAGATGCAATGATAAGTTTATTTAGCTCTTCCTGTCCTATAGTTGTAAAGCGGTGTAGTTGTTCTAGAGGGGCCATAATTGAGGCTGAATCATAAGACATCATAAAAGATTATACATTTACAATTTTGTTTCTGATGCTGTCATGAGGTTGCAGGATAGACGAACCCAAAAGCAGACTGAATGCACAACACACAATTTATTGAGGACAAAACAGAAAACAAAAACCCACAAGGGGGCAAAACAGGACTGGAGCTGAGTACAACTAAACTAAGACACGATGACAAACAAGATACTGACTTGACAAGCAAACTCACAATAAATGAACAGGTTTTCAGGTCAAATACTCACAGGGATATACACGCAAAGTTAGACAATGTACCGACACAGGACAGCAAACACAAGGGGATTAAATAGGGAGACACTAATGACAAAGACAGGTGAAGCTGACTAGACAAGGACAGGTGAAACTGACTAGACAATAATGACGAGACGAGGATAACAAGGGGGCGGGGTAACGTAACGAGACAACACAAGCACATGGCTCAAAACACAAGACCATGTGCTTGCACACAAAACATGATTCTGTCATGATCCTGCCTCAAGACTAGAGAAAATCAAGGACACGAGGGCAGAATCATGACAGAACCCCCACCTTAAGGAGCGGCTACCAGAAGCTCCTCAAGGGGACATCAAACACGGGACATGACAGACTGAGACATCGACACAAACCAACAAAACATGACAAATAACAGTAACGGCAAACACGAAAACACAACAACAGGGTTAGGATGAAACATCAAAAATAATAAACAAGGAAGGGGAGGCGGAGGCACAACAAAGTTCTTGGGGAACTGTCCAGGGTGGGTAGGTGGGACGGTGGTCTTGGGTTTACGGGATGTGGGCTTAGGATGAGGATTCCGGGCGGACTTGGGTGGAGGCACACGAAGAGACGCCTTGGGGGAAGCAGACTGGGACAGGGTGACACGAGGAGAAGCGCTGGGGAAACTTGACTGGGACAGGGCAGGAGGCGGCACGGGACAAATGACAGGGTGAGAGGTAGACGACTGAGGAACGGAGAAGGGCAACAACGGAACTGGTTGCGGCGCCACCACAAAGGGATCAGTGTTCACTGAAGCTGAACTAGAATCAGCGCTCTTATCCACAGACTCGGAAGCGCTCTCCTGTGCAGTACTCTCAGGAGCTGGAGCAGCGAGCTCGGAAACAGCTCTCTCAGAAGTTGGCTCAGGAACTGTTCTCTCAGCACCGGGTGCTGTGACCGCCTTGACTGCAGCGGGCTCTGTGACTGCAGCGGGCTCTGTGACTGCAGCGGGCTCTGTGACTGCAGCGGGCTCTGTGACTGCAGCGGGCTCTGTGACTGCAGCGGGCTCTGTGACTGCAGCGGGCTCTGTGACTGCAGCGGGCTCTGTGACTGCAGCGGGCTCTGTGACTGCAGCGGGCTCTGTGACTGCAGCGGGCTCTGTGACTGCAGCGGGCTCTGTGACTGCAGCGGGCTCTGTGACTGCAGCGGGCTCTGTGACTGCAGCGGGCTCTGTGACTGCAGCGGGCTCTGTGACTGCAGCGGGCTCTGTGACTGCAGCGGGCTCTGTGACTGCAGCGGGCTCTGTGACTGCAGCGGGCTCTGTGACTGCAGCGGGCTCTGTGACTGCAGCGGGCTCTGTGACTGCAGCGGGCTCTGTGACTGCAGCGGGCTCTGTGACTGCAGCGGGCTCTGTGACTCCAGCGGGCTCTGTGACTCCAGCGGGCTCTGTGACTCCAGCGGGCTCTGTGACTCCAGCGGGCTCTGTGACTCCAGCGGGCTCTGTGACTCCAGCGGGCTCTGTGACTCCAGCGGGCTCTGTGACTCCAGCGGGCTCTGTGACTCCAGCGGGCTCTGTGACTCCAGCGGGCTCTGTGACTCCAGCGGGCTCTGTGACTCCAGCGGGCTCTGTGACTCCAGCGGGCTCTGTGACTCCAGCGGGCTCTGTGACTCCAGCGGGCTCTGTGACTCCAGCGGGCTCTGTGACTCCAGCGGGCTCTGTGACTCCAGCGGGCTCTGTGACTCCAGCGGGCTCTGTGACTCCAGCGGGCTCTGTGACTCCAGCGGGCTCTGTGACTCCAGCGGGCTCTGTGACTCCAGCGGGCTCTGTGACTCCAGCGGGCTCTGTGACTCCAGCGGGCTCTGTGACTCCAGCGGGCTCTGTGACTCCAGCGGGCTCTGTGACTCCAGCGGGCTCTGTGACTCCAGCGGGCTCTGTGACTCCAGCGGGCTCTGTGACTCCAGCGGGCTCTGTGACTCCAGCGGGCTCTGTGACTCCAGCGGGCTCTGTGACTCCAGCGGG
Source organism: Siphateles boraxobius (assembly GCF_051911475.1). Lineage (NCBI taxonomy): Eukaryota > Metazoa > Chordata > Actinopteri > Cypriniformes > Leuciscidae > Siphateles > Siphateles boraxobius. Next base: position 395,876 of record NW_027508857.1, on the reverse strand, counting down.
CTCTGTGACTCCAGCGGGCTCTGTGACTCCAGCGGGCTCTGTGACTCCAGCGGGCTCTGTGACTCCAGCGGGCTCTGTGACTCCAGCGGGCTCTGTGACTCCAGCGGGCTCTGTGACTCCAGCGGGCTCTGTGACTCCAGCGGGCTCTGTGACTCCAGCGGGCTCTGTGACTCCAGCGGGCTCTGTGACTCCAGCGGGCTCTGTGACTCCAGCGGGCTCTGTGACTCCAGCGGGCTCTGTGACTCCAGCGGGCTCTGTGACTCCAGCGGGCTCTGTGACTCCAGCGGGCTCTGTGACTCCAGCGGGCTCTGTGACTCCAGCGGGCTCTGTGACTCCAGCGGGCTCTGTGACTCCAGCGGGCTCTGTGACTCCAGCGGGCTCTGTGACTCCAGCGGGCTCTGTGACTCCAGCGGGCTCTGTGACTCCAGCGGGCTCTGTGACTCCAGCGGGCTCTGTGACTCCAGCGGGCTCTGTGACTCCAGCGGGCTCTGTGACTCCAGCGGGCTCTGTGACTCCAGCGGGCTCTGTGACTCCAGCGGGCTCTGTGACTCCAGCGGGCTCTGTGACTCCAGCGGGCTCTGTGACTCCAGCGGGCTCTGTGACTCCAGCGGGCTCTGTGACTCCAGCGGGCTCTGTGACTCCAGCGGGCTCTGTGACTCCAGCGGGCTCTGTGACTCCAGCGGGCTCTGTGACTCCAGCGGGCTCTGTGACTCCAGCGGGCTCTGTGACTCCAGCGGGCTCTGTGACTCCAGCGGGCTCTGTGACTCCAGCGGGCTCTGTGACTCCAGCGGGCTCTGTGACTCCAGCGGGCTCTGTGACTCCAGCGGGCTCTGTGACTCCAGCGGGCTCTGTGACTCCAGCGGGCTCTGTGACTCCAGCGGGCTCTGTGACTCCAGCGGGCTCTGTGACTCCAGCGGGCTCTGTGACTCCAGCGGGCTCTGTGACTCCAGCGGGCTCTGTGACTCCAGCGGGCTCTGTGACTCCAGCGGGCTCTGGGATGGCGCTTGAAGAACGGGAGGCTCCCCTCTTCCTCCTAGGTCGAGAAGCAGAAACCATCGCCGGAGCTGAGACGGGTTGGGGAAGCACGGCGGGAACTGTGTCGTGCGAAGGAGGGGTTATCTCTGGCAGGATAGACTCCGACGCTGAGGACTCTGAAGGAGAGTCCCACGAGGTTCGCCTCCCTCGAAGACCGAAGGAGGTAGAAGAAGTGCCAGGAGTTGTGAGGGAGCCAGCCTGGTCCCCAAGCGTTGCGACGCCTATCATTCGACCCTCGCGAATGATAGGTAGGCGGGCAGAAGGTCAAGACCTCGAGGATGCTGCCTCGGACTCCTCCCGGGAGAAGTGGTCATACAGACGAGAGAAGTTCGACAAGATCCACTCACCCTCGGGTGAGTATGGAAGGGTGACACTCCTCTTGTTGAGGGGAGAAGACAACCAGACCTCTCTAAGGGGGTCCGGATAACGCTTGGCAGGGACGGGCAAACGGTCTGCAGGGTTCGGTTTTGGTCGGTACATTCTGTCATGAGGTTGCAGGATAGACGAACCCAAAAGCAGACTGAATGCACAACACACAATTTATTGAGGACAAAACAGAAAACAAAAACCCATGAGGGGGCAAAACAGGACTGGAGCTGAGTACAACTAAACTAAGACACGATGACAAACAAGATACTGACTTGACAAGCAAACTCACAATAAATGAACAGGTTTTCAGGTCAAATACTCACAGGGATATACACGCAAAGTTAGACAATGTACCGACACAGGACAGCAAACACAAGGGGATTAAATAGGGAGACACTAATGACAAAGACAGGTGAAGCTGACTAGACAAGGACAGGTGAAACTGACTAGACAATAATGACGAGACGAGGATAACAAGGGGGCGGGGTAACGTAACGAGACAACACAAGCACATGGCTCAAAACACAAGACCATGTGCTTGCACACAAAACATGATTCTGTCATGATCCTGCCTCAAGACTAGAGAAAATCAAGGACACGAGGGCAGAATGTAATTACTCATTGAAGTAATTCATAAAATCATTACTACTATATTGTAACGGAATATTTTGCTCTGGTGATGTTTGTTTATTTGTTAGTCTAGCCACGGTGTTGAGTAAAAACCTTGGATTATTTTGGTTATTTTCTATTAGTTTGCGGAGATGCTCAGCCCTGGCTGCTTTTAGAGCCTTTTTATAACGTGACATACTGTCTTTCCACGCGATTCTAAAGACCTCTAAATTAGTTTGTTTCCATTTACACTCTAAGTTACGAGTTTCTCTCTTGATAACATGCGTAGCACTGTTGTACCATGGTGCTTTAGTTTTCTTTCTAACCTTTTTTAATCTAATTGGTGCAACAATATCTAATGTACTAGAGAAAATGGTGCTCAAACTGCTAGTCATTTCCTCTAGTTCATCTGTTTGTTTGGGTTCACTGAGCAGCTGAGATAGATCAGGTAAGCTATTTGAGAATCTATCTATAGTGGTTGGAACGATTGTTCTGCCTGGTCGATAACGTGGCGCAACATGACAAATTTCAGCAGTACGTATTACGCAAGTTATCATGTAATGATCAGTGACATCATCACTTTGCGGTACAATATCTATATCGGTTGGGTTGGTTCCATATGATATAATTAAATCTAGTGTATGATTTAGACGATGAGTGGGACCACTGACGTTTTGCGTGACCCCAAAGGAGTTTAATAAATCTGTAAACGCAGCCCCTAACGCATCATTTGTGTTATCTACGTCTATGTTAAAGTCTCCAACAATTATTGCTTTATCGACATTGACCAATACATCTGAGAGAAAGTCTGCAAACTCTTTTAGGAAATCAGCATAGGGCCCTGGAGGTCTATATACAGTAGCCAAGGCTAGAGATAATAGGGATTTCTTTCTTACATCTAAGAGCGTAACATTTAGTACAAGTACTTCAAACGAATTAAACCCGTGACCTGTTTTCTGAGTAAGATTAAGAATATCTCTATAGATTGTTGCAACACCGCCGCCACGACTGATCAGACGGGGCTCATGCTTATAACAGTATCCTGGTGGAGTAGACTCATTTAGACCGAAATAATCATTTGGTTTAAGCCAGGTTTCAGTAAAGCAAAATACATCGACACTATTATCTGTGACCATTTCATTTACAATAACCGCCTTAGGTGTGAGCGATCTAATGTTACTACTTATTACTACTCTAATGTTCTAACTACTTATATCAATTAAGTTGGGACAGCAAAGACTGTGATTTGGACTTTGATTTTCTAGTCATATGGTGTGTAACGTCTTGGAGATGTTGTCCGACAGAACAGCCGTTCTGATTCTGCTGGGGTGCAGGCCATCAGCACGGTAGAGCCTAGGTCGCTCCCAGAACAGATCCCAATTATTTACAAAGAGCAGTTTCTGTTCATTACACAATGACATTAACCATTCATTTAGTGCAAATAATCTACTGAACCTTTCCTGTCCTTGTCGGTACGTGGGAAGCGGTCCAGACACGATGATCGTTGCTTCAGGCGATGTGCTGCGTACCGTCTCGATCAGGCTCCTGTAGTCCTTCTTCAGAACCTCCGTCTGCCGCAGCCTGATGTCGTTCACTCCCGCGTGCAGCACAACAGCTCCGACGCGCTCGTCACCGTTCAGGATCTCGGGAACATCTAGAACACGAGCACCAGGAAAGCAGTGAGTGCGCACATTACCCTTACCTGAGGTAGCACGGACATGACGGACGATGGAAGTGCCGATGATCACGGCGTCGTCGCGTTCCGACTCGCGAAGAGGGGAGAAGCGGTTCCGGGTGGAGATCTCGAAGACCGGGAGAGGCGGAGAAGTTCTTGGTCTGGTCCTGGCTCGTGTCTCCCGCTGAGGGATTACCCAGGGTCCATGGTGTTGTGTCGGTGCCGGAGTGAATGAAGCCAGGGAAGATCGCGTCCTGGGTGCTTGGGTCCTGTGCAGAGAAGCACACGGAGTAGACGAGGTCGGAGTCAAACAGTTACTAACCACTGACTAGTGAGCATCGGCGCGTGATTTTTCAAGCGCTGATCGCCGATCTCGCAGCTCGGCTTGCCTCTCTAGCAGACCACGGATCTGCTTCTCCACGGACTCCAGCTCCAACAACACCGAATGCAGCTCGAATGTGTCCTCACCTGCACTCAGAGGTAACGTTAGACACACATCCGATATATTCGCCATTATAACAGATGAACAGTAAATTAGTAGTGATACTACCAATATCACTACTAATTTAGGACTGGAATCCTGGATATAACCCGTATCCTTTCAGTGAAACGGGTGTAAATGAGATGATCAATAGGCGAGAGGCCACGCGCGCGATGCTAGCGGGCTAAAAGCTAGTAGCGGAGATTCGGAAAGTTGGATCTAAGTAGCGAGGGTTAGGGTTAGTAGATGATATGGCGCTTGGCTTCATACGTGAAGAATTTGCTGAGGCGATTAACCGCTGACCTGCTGTTACGCGCTCAATGAAGGACCGTAACGTAGAACACATGGCTAGTTCTAAGCGCTGTTCATAAAGGATGCGTCTGTTGCAGTGGAATGGGAAATAACACAAGGTAATAAGAGGCAAGTTGGACTTTTAACTTGAGCGCAGCATTTTTAGAATGCCGTTTCATTTGCGAGACGCGGGTGCAACAGCAAAACAAGTTCGTCAAGCACAAAAAAAACTTTAATTTAGACTACTAGGCTAAAGTAGGCTACTGTATGTTTCAGATGTCATGTTTTCATGAAGGTTGACAGGGTGAAAGGTGCATTTAATATTTAACCACGTTGAGACATTTCCCCGCAATGTATGGAATACCAGGACACGACACACACACAAGTGCGCGCATACAAACACACACACACACACTGATCCACTATCTTCGTGGGGACTCTCCATAGACGTAATGTTTTTATACTGTAGCCTCAAACCAACTGTATATTCTATCTCCTTACAGTACACTAACCCAACCCCTAGACCTGAAGTCAGATGAATTGAGTTAGGCATGTTTAACAAGATTTCATCTTTAATATGAATTAGTTTGTCTGATTTTTCACAGTTTTTTCTTGTATACTTTTAATTTCCATTTATTTGGGTCTTTTTTTCAATCTCAAACCATTATTTTATTTTTATTATTAAGGTGTCAAGATGTACAAGAGTTAACTGTAATCTGGGCAAACATTAAACTTTGCTGAATTAAGCTCTCGCTTTGGTCTACACTGGAAGTGTTTTGTTTGTTCTGCTAAACTATAATTACTAAAACTAAAACTGAAACTAAATAAAATAAAAACTAAATAGAAATGTCTTTGCAACATAAAAACTAAACTAAAACTAACAAAACCATTGATGAAACTAACTAAAACTAAACTGAAATTTAAAGCAAAATTGAAAACGATATTAAAATAAAAACTAATTTAAAAAAGCAAAACTATAATAACCTTTGGTCAGACACACAAAAGGTTCGGTATCCGACACACAGGATCAGACACACACAGGATCAGACATACACAGGATCAGACACACACACAGGATCAGACACACACACAGGATCAGACACACACACAGGATCAGACACACACACAGGATCAGACACACACAGGATCAGACATACACAGGATCAGACACACACACAGGATCAGACACACACACAGGATCAGACACACACACAGGATCAGACACACACACAGGGTCAGACACACACAGGGTCAGACACACACTCAGGATCAGACACACACACACACAGGATCAGACACACTCACAGGGTCAGACACACACAGGGTCAGACACACACAGGGTCAGACACACACACAGGGTCAGACACACACACAGGGTCAGACACACACAGGATCAGACACACACAGGGTCAGACACACACAGGATCAGACACACACAGGGTCAGACACACACAGGGTCAGACACACACAGGGCCAGACACACACACAGGGCCAGACACACACACAGGATCAGACACACACACAGGATCAGACACACACAGGATCAGACATACACAGGATCAGACACACACAGGATCAGACACACACAGGATCAGACACACACAGGATCAGACATACACAGGATCAGACACACACAGGATCAGATACACACAGGATCAGACACACACAGGATCAGACACAAACGGGATTAGACACACACAGGATCAGACACACACAGGATCAGACACACACAGGATCAGACACACACAGGATCAGACACACACACAGGATCCGACACACACAGGGTCAGACACACACACACAGGATCAGACACACACACACACACACACAGGATCAGACACACACAGGCTCAGACACACACAGGGTCAGACACACACACACACAGGATCAGACACACACAGGATCAGACACACACAGGATCAGACACACACAGGGTCAGACACACACACAGGATCAGACACACACAGGGTCAGACACACACACAGGATCAGACACACACAGGATCAGACACACACAGGATCAGACACACACAGGGTCAGACACACACACAGGGTCAGACACACACACAGGGTCAGACACAAACACGGGATCAGACACACTCAGGGTCAGACACACACAGGGACAAACACACACACAGGGTCAGACACACTCAGGGTCAGACACACACACACAGGGTCAGACACACACAGGGTCAGACACACACACAGGGTCAGACACACACAGGGACAGACACACACACAGGGTCAGACACACACACAGGGTCAGACACACACACAGGATCCGACACACACAGGGTCAGACACACACAGGGTCAGACACACACTGGGTCAGACACACACACAGGTTCAGACACACACACAGGGTCAGACACACACAGGGTCAGACACACACACAGGGTCAGACACACACAGGGACAGACACACACACAGGGTCAGACACACACAGGGCCAGACACACATGCTCAGACACAGACACACACATGCTCAGACAGACACACACAGGGTCAGACACACAGGATCAGACACACACAGGGCCACACACACACATGATCAGAAACACACAGGATCAGACACACACACGGGATCAGACACCCACAGGATCAGACACACACACAGGATCAGACACACACACAGTGTCAGACACACCCACGGGATCAGACACACAGTGTCAGACACAAACATGGGATCAGACACACACAGGATGAGACACACACAGGATCAGACACACACAGGATCAGACACACACAGGGTCAGACACACACACGGGATCAGACACACACACAGGATCAGACACACACACAGGGTCAGACACACACACAGGGTCAGACACACACACAGGTTCAGACACACACACACAGGGTCAGACACACACACAGGGTCAGACACACACACGGGATCAGACACACACACAGGGTCAGACACACACACACAGGGTCAGACACACACACAGGGTCAGACACACACACGGGATCAGACACACACAGGGTCAGACACACACACAGGGTCAGACACACACACGGGATCAGACACACACACAGGGTCAGACACACACACACAGGGTCAGACACACACACACAGGATCAGACACACACACAGGATCAGACACACACAGGATCAGACACACACCGGATCAGATGAACACACAGGGTCAAACACACACAGGATCAGACACACACACAGGATCAGACACACACAGGATCAGACACACACAGGGACAGACACACACCAAAGATCAGACACACACAGAGGGTCAGACACACACAGGGTCAGACACACACGGGATCAGACACACACACAGGATGAGACACACACACAGGGACAGACACACACACAGGATCAGACACACACACAGGATAAGACACACACAGGGACAGACACACACACAGTCAGACACACACGGGATCAGACACACACAGGATCAGACACACACAGGGACAGACACACACAGGGTCAGACACACACGGGATCAGACACACATAGGGTCAGACACACACACAGGATCAGACACACACACAGGGACAGACACACACACAGGGACAGACACACACACAGGATCAGAGACACACACAGGATCAGACACACACACAGAGTCAGACACACAGACATGATCAGACACACACAGGGACAGACACACACACAGGGTCAGACACACACGGGATCAGACCCACACAGGGTCAGACACACACACAGGATCAGACACACACACAGGATCAGACACACATACATGATCAGACACACACAGGGACAGACACACACACAGGGTCAGACACACACGGGATCAGACACACACAGGGTCAGAAACACACACAGGATCAGACACACACACAGGGACAGACACACACACAGGGTCAGACACACACGGGATCAGACACACACGCAGGATTAGACACACACAGGGTCAGACACACGGGATCAGACACACACACGGGATCAGACACACACACAGGGTCAGACACACACACAGGGTCAGACACACACACAGGATCAGACACACACACGGGGTCAGACACACACACAGGATCAGACACACACACAGGATCAGACACACACACAGGGTCAGACACACTCACAGGGTCAGACACACACACAGGATCAGACACACACACAGGATCAGACACACACACAGGATCAGACACACACAGGGTCAGACACACGGGATTAGACACACACAGGGTCAGACACACACACGGGATCAGACACACACAGGATCAGACACACACACAGGATCAGACACACACACAGGATCAGACACACACAGGGTCAGACACACACAGTATCAGACACACACAGGGTCAGACACACACACAGGATCAGACACACACACAGGATCAGACACACACAGGGTCAGACACACACAGGGTCAGACACACACACAGGATCAGACACACACAGGGTCAGACACACACACAGGATCAGACACACACAGGATCAGACACACACAGGATCAGACACACACAGGGTCAGACACACACACAGGCTCAGACACACACACAGGGTCAGACACACACAGGGCCAGACACACACAGGGTCACACTAACACAAGATCAGACACACACAGGATCAGACACACACACACAGGATCAGATACACACAGGGTCAGACACACACACAGGGTCAGACACACACACAGGGTCAGACACACACACAGGGCCAGACACACACAGGGTCAGACACACACACAGGATCAGACACACACAGGGTCAGACACACACAGGGTCAGACACACACACAGGATCAGACACACACAGGATCAGACACACACAGGATCAGACACACACACAGGGTCAGACGCACACACAGGGTCAGACACACACAGGATCAGACACACACAGGGTCAGACACACACAGAGTCAGACACACACACAGGGTCAGACACACACACAGGGTCAGACACACACACAGGGTCAGACACACACACAGGCTCAGAAACACACAGGGTCAGACACACACACAGGATCAGACACACAAAGGGTCAGACACACACAGAGTCAGACACATACACAGGATCAGACACACACACAGGATCAGACACACACAGGGTCAGACACACACAGGGTCAGACACACACACAGGGTCAGACACACAAAGGGTCAGACACACACAGAGTCAGACACACACACAGGATCAGACACACACACAGGATCAGACACACACACAGGATCAGACACACACAGGCTCAGACACACACAGGCTCAGACACACACAGGATCAGACACACACAGGATCAGACACACACAGGATCAGACACACACAGGCTCAGACACACACAGGGTCAGACACACACACAGGATCAGACACACACAGGATCAGACACACACACAGGGTCAGACACACACACACAGGATCAGACACACACAGGGTCAGACACACACACAGGGTCAGACACACACACAGGGTCAGACACACACACAGGGTCAGACACACACACAGTGTCAGACACACACAGGGTCAGACACACACACAGGATCAGACACACAAAGGGTCAGACACACACAGAGTCAGACACACACACAGGATCAGACACACACACAGGATCAGACACACACACAGGATCAGACACACACACAGGGTCAGACACACACACAGGGTCAGACACACACAGAGTCAGACACACACACAGGATCAGACACACACACAGGATCAGACACACACACAGGGTCAGACACACACACAGGGTCAGACACACAAAGGGTCAGACACACACAGAGTCAGACACACACACAGGATCAGACACACACACAGGATCAGGCACACACAGGCTCAGACACACACAGGCTCAGACACACACAGGATCAGACACACACAGGATCAGACACACACAGGCTCAGACACACACAGGGTCAGACACACACACAGGGTCAGACACACACACAGGGTCAGACACACACACAGAGTCAGACACACACACAGGATCAGACACACACACAGGCTCAGACACACACAGGCTCAGACACACACAGGATCAGACACACACAGGATCAGACACACACAGGCTCAGACACACACAGGGTCAGACACACACACAGGGTCAGACACACAAAGGGTCAGACACACACAGGATCAGACACACACACAGGATCAGACACACACACACAGGATCAGGCACACACAGGCTCAGACACACACAGGCTCAGACACACACAGGATCAGACACACACAGGATCAGACACACACAGGCTCAGACACACACAGGGTCAGACACACACACAGGATCAGACACACACAGGATCAGACACACACAGGATCAGACACACACAGGATCAGACACACACAGGGTCAGACACACACACACAGGGTCAGACACACACACACAGGGTCAGACACACACAGAGGATCAGACACACACACAGGATCAGACACACACACAGGATCAGACACACACAGGATCAGACACACACAGGATCAGACACGCACACACAGGATCAGACACACACAGGGTCAGACACACACACAGGGTCAGACACACACACAGGGTCAGACACACACACAGTGTCAGACACACACAGGGTCAGACACACACAGGATCAGACACACACAGAGGATCAGACACACACACAGGATCAGACACACACACAGGATCAGGCACACACAGGCTCAGACACACACAGGCTCAGACACACACAGGATCAGACACACACAGGATCAGACACACACAGGCTCAGACACACACAGGGTCAGACACACACACAGGATCAGACACACACAGGATCAGACACACACAGGATCAGACACACACAGGATCAGACACACACAGGGTCAGACACACACACAGGGTCAGACACACACACAGTGTCAGACACACACAGGGTCAGACACACACAGAGGATCAGACACACACACAGGATCAGACACACACACAGGATCAGACACACACAGGATCAGACACACACAGGATCAGACACACACACAGGATCAGACACACACACAGGGTCAGACACACACAGGATCAGACACACACAGGATCAGACACGCACACACAGGATCAGACACACACAGGGTCAGACACACACACAGGGTCAGACACACACACAGGGTCAGACACACACAGGGTCAGACACACACAGGATCAGACACACACACAGGATCAGACACACACAGGCTCAGACACACACAGGGTCAGACACACACAGGCTCAGACACACACAGGGTCAGACACACACAGGCTCAGACACACACAGGGTCAGACACACACAGGATCAGACACACACACACACAGGATCAGACACACACAGGCTCAGACACACAGGATCAGACACACACACAGGGTCAGACACACACAGGATCAGACACACACACAGGATCAGACATACACACAGGGTCAGACACACAGTTGTTTGAGTAGTTCACAGTTTCACAGTTCATACGATGTTCTGGTCGACACTCTGTCCTCTTAATAAATGCTTTTTACTTATTTTCTTTATTTCCTTACTTATTGTGCAAATGAATAGATAAATGATTTTGAAGGGGGAAATGGTCTCAGTATTGTCTCAGTACTGGACATTGATTGTTTTCGCTCTGGTCTTTTCTTGGGTCGTCCTGTGACTTTCTCTACACATAACTTCACCTGTCACCTGATTCCTATACATAGACGTCTATTGATCTGTGCTCAAGTCTTTCATGGTGTTTGTGGCAGTGGAGTAAAACACAACGCTCATATTGATGTGAGGAGTGACATCAGTACGGTCTTCATTGCATCTTTGCCCTTGTATTACAGTATTTCACACTATCCAGGCCTTCAGCAGGTCCGCTGTTTCCATCGCATGTTCCTGAAGCCAAAATTCAGTCTATATGTGTCACGATGATGTACGGATTCTGGCTCTGCAAGGAAGGGAAGAGAGAATTTTATGTTTGGATCTGTCAGTGTTTTCATTCCTCCTTTTGTATTCTATTACAATTCAAATTTGCATTATAAAGCCCTAAATGTTCATCCTTCCATTAAAGTCCAGCCAACTGATGAAACCCAGAGAGTCGCGTTAGAATCGCCTTCTGCCGTGTTTGGGACTCAGATCTTCAGCTAAACATTTGTCTAAACATGTAGCTACGCTGCATCAGTCAGTTCTGCAGGAATCAAAACCAATCCTCAGGATTTCTGCACTATAAGATGAGTATCATTCTGCTAACATTATTGCACTGATTGTCCCTGTTTCCACATTGGGAAAGTAGAAGTCGGATCAGCTCCTGCTCCGCAGCTTCACATCGCAAACTACAGACACACACATGAGCATCACTTCAGTCCTGTAGGACCGAACTCAAAACACTATAAATCTACATCAGACGACCAGCTTATATCAGTGATCACTGCCTAAAATCTAATCATTATCCAATAGCTTAGTTTGTTCAATGAACACATAACTCGTCTTGTTGTACTATATGCTGTGTAAATAGATAAAATTTAGCATATGTGCATTTGTAAACCAATACAGCTGACTTGACTGACATTTACTGTGCCTGATTATCTAGAGTAATCGAGGCTGTTAATGTGGGCAGCAAAACTCTTATAAGATATATTTTTGATTTTGATTCCAGCAGACATGCTTCATAATCCAGCCTTTCTATGAAAAAGTATTGCGGTTCAGAAGAGAATAGCACTGGTTCTCAGTACTGTTGATATTAGCTCATTGCGCACACATGGACATCTGCCACATCCACTGGAATCAGGTCAGGATCTCATCGTAACCTTTATGTATGAATATGAGAGAAATTAACCTGCGTGAAGCATTAAATCATAATCTCGTTTTATTTTTAAAGCTGTTTTTATTTCTTATTTTTAACGCTGTTTGCTTATGGATAAGGTATTCCAGTCAGATAAATGATCTGAGAATAGACACACAGTCATGTCTGTGCAGGTTTCTTGATAACCCGTCCTCCGGTTACATCATGACGCATCAATGTATTGACTGATTTCAGAAGAGTCAACAGTTTAGGTGCTAATCTTTGAAGAGCTGTGAGAAAAATTTCCGTGTATCACATTATGAAACATCAGTCAGTCCATTTCCCAGATCAGTGGGCGGGGCTTTCGCGCTCCCTGCACGCCATTGGCTAAGCCCCAGAAAGGTGTGCGCGGAAGGCGAGCGCTCGTGCGATATAAACAGAACACCGGTGAGCGCGTGCAAGGTGATCCGCGCGTGCACTGGAGAAGATGCTTTCTCAGACTCTGAAGATGACCGCCAGGAGCGCGCTCCCTCTGCTCAGGTGTGCTGACGTCATGCGCGCGCCCCCGTCTCAGCAGGTGAAGACGCTCGAGCACATGCCCGGACCTTCTACCGCGGGATTCCTGTGGGATCTGTTCTTCAGACGCGGACTCTCTCGCCTCCACCAGCTGCAGGTGCGCGGACTGATATCTGCTACTTAGAAGCTTTATAAACTTTTGCTGAAATCTGCTGCTTTGATCTAGTAGGATCTTATTCGATTCCTATTTGAGTTGCTTCAAAATATTGACTCTTATGGTTATATGTATTTTCTTTTAAGAGGGACCCTTGTGTTCATCTGCAGTCCCTAAATTATGACACATACTGTTACAATGGCAGCAGCAACTACATGTAGTGCATTATCATTCATTCTAAAATCTAAAACGCAGCTGTATGTTTTCATGTATAAAGAGCTAATTTATACAAATTTAAAGTGTAGGCTATGTCATTTCAATTTAGAATATTATTTGAGAAATATTTAGTACCTGTGAACTTGCATTGAGTTTTCTCCACTCTCCAGTAATACCGTTTTAAATGTATTTGTTTAAATTAAATCATTATTGTTTAATTATTTATTTGCATTGTTTACATTAATCTAATTTGTATTTTTATTTTAATCCAATTTTAATTTATTTGTTTTAATATATTTAATTAATTAATAATTACTACCTTTTTTTACACTGTTTTTCTTTAAACATTTCTGTGAATCCCAAGAACTCTTTTGTTTTTGTTTGTTTGTTTTTTAAACCTGAAACCCATTCATGTTAATCGTTTCTCTGTGCATTAGTTTGCACCTGAAACCGTACGCTCACGAGTGATACGGTACTGTGTTTGCAGCTGGAGGGCAGGAGTAAGTACGGGCCGGTGTGGAAGGCCAGTTTCGGACCCATCCTGACGGTTCATGTGGCAGAACCGGATCTGATCGAGCAGGTTCTGCGGCAGGAGGGTCATCAGCCCATGCGGTCCGATCTCTCGTCCTGGAAGGATTACCGGCGGCTCCGGGGAGAAGGGTTCGGACTCCTGACAGCGTGAGTACAGGCACTCAGCAAACCCTTTCCCAGCGCTTTACTCGCCTGTCTGTCGCATAGTAGATGGGGTTCGAAGCGTCATTCTTTGCTTGTGATTTATGGTATGCTTGTAGTCATTGATCCCTCAGTGTGTGTGTTCAGTGAAGGCGAGGAGTGGCAGAGCGTGCGGCGTCTGCTTGGGAAACACATGTTACGACCCAAAGCTGTGGAGGCGTACGACCTCACGCTGAACTCAGTCGTCACGGACCTCGTGGAGAAGCTCAAGCTACGCCAGCGGCAGAACGCTAGCGGCCTCGTGACGGACGTCTCGGCCGAGTTCTACCGCTTCGGTCTGGAAGGTGAAGCGCTGACACTCCTGACGGTTTATCAGACACACCAGAGATTGGTGTAGTGCTGTATGACTTACACTGCCTCTTTCTCTGCTCTTCCCTGAAGGGATTTCCTCAGTGCTGTTTGAGTCCAGGATCGGCTGCCTCGACCCAGTGGTTCCAGTGGAGACGGAGCGCTTCATCCAGTCCATCAACAGCATGTTTGTCATGACTCTCCTCACGATGGCTATGCCTCAGTGGCTCCACCGGCTCCTTCCCAAACCCTGGGAAACCTTCTGCCGCTGCTGGGACGACATGTTCCGGTTCGGTGAGTGTCCGAAAGCGTAGAAGCGTAGGGTTACTGGGTTCAGAATTGGCTCCCTTAAATTAATGAGTGTGAAATTGATTTGAAACGGACACATCTTGTAGGAATTGGGATTCAACTGGTTATTCTCAATGGGTAAAGCATTCTAGGAAATTAAGTGTTTTATAAAGCAGTTTATATTTGTAAGTCAAGTGGCATTTGTAAATCTCTTTGAATGAAAGCATCAGCTAAATTAATACATGTAAATATATAAAGGTGACATTTCAAAGATACAGTATCTGTCTGTAAAAACCATCAAACTTCAAAGACGTTAAAACTTTGAAACAAGTATGGTGCATGTAGTTTTAAAAGCTCTGGTGGAAGGGGGAAATTATTCTTTGAAAAAGTATAATGGGGTGGGTGGGGGTTCCCCCCAAAGCATTACTAGCCAGCTGTGGTCGCAACTTTCATTTTTACTTACATTAAATCATAGTTCCAACAAACAATCCTAAACCGCATTGCAGAGGTGTTTTCGACCTATAGCTCTTTACCCGTGGTTAGTAGAATATTTTTATTAATTTGACTGACATGCAGTACAATCTAATCTATTTACAATCTATTTCAATCTCTATAGTGTCAAGAAGAAAGTGTTTTTGTGGAGAAAGCATGAATACTGGAGGGATGTGTATTTACGTAGCGCATGTAAACATGAACTCTTCTCGTCAGCAGGTTTCTCTTAATAAACGGCTTTCTGTTGTTCATGCAAATGAGCTATAATAATCTGATATCCGTTCTATTTGGAGTCGATTAATGGACAGAAGTTACACTGTACTGTTGTAGTTAAGCAGCAAGTTACACCATTGTTCAGGAAATGAACCCCAGATTAATACTGGCTGATGATCACTGGGTTAAAATGTAGGTATTTGCTTTAGGTTTCCTAACAAATGCACCCCTAATAGTCAAGTCAAGTCACATTTATTTATCTAGCGCTTTTTACAATACAGATTGTTTCAAAGCAGCTTTACAGAGATAACCGGAGAATGCAACAAAGTTTGTTTCCAGAAGAAAATAGAATCACAGTCCAGCTTAAGTGAGTTCAGTGAGGTTTCATTTTGATATAAAAATGTTATTAATTTAGTTAATGCTCTGGAGAGAGCATTCTGTGATGTCATCGTTAAGCTCAGTTCAGTTCTCATATGATAGTGTCAATGCCGGCAGATCAGTATTAATGTTGTATATTAAATAAAATTTTTAATCTAATGTCCCCAACTAAGCAAGCCAAGCCAATGGTAACAAAGGTCGAAAGTGGCGACAGTGGCACGAACTAAACCTCCATCAGTGATGAGAAAAACCCTCGTGAGAACCCAGACTCAGTCTCTCAGTTCTCCTCTGGCCAACGAACCAACAGTGTATGATTATGATTCAGGCATTACAGGTCAGAGGTCAGATTGGTTTGGAACAATCAGAATATTATGCAGTTCATCTGGTTGAAGATCAGAGTCATGCTGGTATGAAAAGTGTGTTGAGGATCAGTGCCGATGCTGTCGTGTCGATGAGGCCTTCACAGGGGAGAGTCTAGTGGACACAAGCTCTGCTGACACTTCAGGGATGTGGACGTGTCTGAGAGCAGGTCCACCATCTGATCTGGATACGGCCCGGATCCGGCTGATTTCAAACCTCGGAATAAGCAGAAAGACTAACATTAGCGTAGATGCCATCCTTCTTATGATGTAACGAGTATATCAGGTGTTATAGGAAGTGTTCCCGGTTCCAGCTGACCTAATTTATGCAGCCTAATAATCATTTAACTGATTTGAAGAATAGAAATGTATAATTTTCTATGTGTATGCTAAGCCAAAGAGATGTGTTTTTAGTCTAGATTTGAACTGACAGACTGTGTCTGCTTCCCGGACAATGTTAGGAAGAATTTTCCAAAGTTTTGGTGCTAAATAGGAAAAGGATCTACCGCCAGCAGTCGATTGCTGAAGGACTATAATGCGTTAAGAGCTTGCTCAAGTACTGGGGAGCTAAACCATTTAGTGCTTTGTAAGTAATCAGCAATATTTAAACATTTATACGATGTTTAATAGGGAGCCAATGCAGTGTTGACAGAACCGGGCTAATATGGTCTTCCTGGTTCTGGTAAGAACTCTAGCTGCTGCGTTTTGGTGGTTTGACTCTCTCTCCATGAAATTTGAAAAACGTGTAGTTTTTTCTTCCAGTTGCGCTCCATTTTTCTGGCTGCTCTCTTAAGGGCCTGAGTGTGCTCGTTGTACAACGGCGTTGGACTATTTTCTTTAATCTTCTTTAAGCGCAAAGGAGCAACTGTGTCTAAAGTGCTGGAAAAGAGATTCAAAAGTTTGTCGCAATATCGAGTTCTGCTAATCTATCTGGGATGCTGAGATGATGAAACTTATCAGGAAGACATTCTTTCGTGGCAGAAGTGATAGGTCTAACATATTTGAAACAAAGAGTCGGCTTTGCAGTCTTGGCTAAATGTAATTTACATGAGACTAGATAATGATCTGAGATGTCGTCGCTCTGCTGCAGAATTTCAACAGCATCAACATTGATTCCATGTGATAATATTAGATCTAGAGTATGATTACGACAATGAGTAGGTCCGGACACGTGTTGTCTAACTCCAATAGAGTTAAGAATGTCTTTAAATGCCAATCCCAATGCATCTTTTTCATTATCTACATGTATATTAAAATCACCAACAATTAGGACTTTATCTGCAGCCAGTACTAACTCTGATAGAAAGTCAGCAAATTCTTTGATAAAGTCTGTATGGTGCCCTGGTGGCCTGTATACAGTAGCCAGCACAAATCTCAAACATGATTTATCATTTGCACTAGATATGTTTACATTAAGCACCAACACTTCAAATGAATTATATTTGAAACTAGACTTCTTAGTAATTCTGAAGATATTACTATAAATTACAGCAACACCTCCCCCTTTGCCTTTCAGACGAGGTTCATGTTTATAACCGTAATCTTGGGGGGTGCACTCATTTAAAGTAATGTAATTGTCTGGTTTTAGCCAGGTTTCTGTCATACACAGCACATCTAGGTTATAATCTATGATCATATCATTAACTATGAGCGCTTTTGAAGAGATTGAATATTCAGCAACCCGAGCTTTATCATTTGTTCATTTGTATTATATCCATTTTTTATTTCTTGAACATCAATTACATTTTTACTCTTAGATCGGTTTGGAAGTTTTTTTGTATGTCCTAATTCGGGGAACAGACACAGTCTCTATATGATGATATCTAGGTGAAAGAGGCTCTATGTGATGGGATTTATCTGACCTTGGTGATGCGAGGCCGCTAGCAGACGGTCGGTTTAGCCAGTTTGTCTGCTTCCTGACCTGAGCCCCAGATTGTCATGTTTTGTCTCTAAGACTGTGAGCCAAATTACTAGAGAGAAGAGCAGCACCATCCCAGGAGGGATGAATACCATCTCTTTTCAACAGGTCAGGTTTCCCCCAAAAACTTTTCCAATTTGTCTGCGAATTCTATATTATTTTGCGGACACCACTTAGACAGCCAGCCATTGAGTGATGACAATCTACTAACTATCTCATCACTCCTTCGAACAGGAAGGGGTCCAGAGCAAATTTCAGTGCCTGACATCGTACTTGCGAGTTCACTCACCTCTTTAATGTTCATTTTAGTGATCTCCGTCTGGCGAAGTCGGACATCATTAGTGCCAACGTGAATAATAATCTTAGAGAATTTACGATTAACATTAGCTAGCACTTTTAAATTTGCTTTGATGTCATGTGTGAGATTTTGAAACTCTTCCTGTCATCACAGCGAAAGGTCACATCGATCAGCGTCTTGAGGAGGAGAGGCAGAAGATGTCTCGAGGAGAGCGTTTAGAGGGACGATACCTGACCTATTATCTGTCTCAGGCCGGCGTGCCGCTGAAGTCTGTGTACAGTAATGTGACTGAGCTGCTCCTCGCTGGCGTCGACACGGTATGAATGAATGAAATGAATTAGATTTTACTGAAAGATCACCGTACCAAGTGGACAGACCATATCTGATCACACTTTCTAGTACAGACTGATGACAGATAAATTTCAACTCCATAGGAAAATTATGTTTCTTTTTTATCAGTCTGGGTTAGGGTTAGTATGAGTCTCCTTCATCAGCCCGTGACATTAAACAGGGCATTTGCAGGGTTTTAAAATTACATTATTGAGATCAACACGAATTAAATTAATACCATATGTCCATTCAGAATATACCCATGAAATCAAATTTTTTTAAATCTCAGATTCATCTCTATTTAATAAAACAAGTTTGCACATTTAACAAGGCCATAATACTGCTTATCAGCAAAACAGGGTTATTGCTCATAATTTTATATCCTCATATTCTCCATTGTTGCGGCTCCTCTCTTCCCAGTCTGTCAGTAACGTTCTGTTTACTTCCTGTCTCTATGAAACCCCTCCTTCTGATGACAGTGATTCGGCTCTGTCTATTAAAGCTTTGATAAGTCTGATCACAGCGAACATTCAGATCTGTGTTCTGATCCAGAGAGAGCCGTTGTCATGTTTAGATATGAAACAGCTTCACAAACAGTCTTTTCAACACACAGTATCATTAATTCTGTCTTACAATCATTCAGATTATCACAGAAGTACTGGGATAAAAGTTTATAGTTCAGATATTAACACTGATGTCTAAGGTAGTGATCAAAAAGGAGTAAATCAGCTTTTGAAAGAAACTTGATGCTTCAAATAAATATTGGATCAATAACATCTTTACACCAGTAGGTGGAGACAAGTGACTGTTCAAAAAATGCGTAAAGATTCTTTATTAAATTCTTTATAAGTCTTTATAAGTGAGTCATTGAATAATTCATTGAATCAATCATTGAAATCGATTTTATTTTATTTTTTGAATAATTGAATATTATATATCTATTATATATAATATATCTGGGGGGTCTTGTTGTCAGCGGTTATACTCAATATATCTTCCAACCCTAGCAACGCTCCTGACATGGACCCTAATTAAAAAGTTTTACACCTAAGTAAATGAGTTTTACTTTTGACAAATCGGTTGAAATTCATGTATACCAGTCATATCAGTAGCCTTAATAAAAGCTTTGCAGGGTCAGATTGACCGGGTTAACCAACCCGTTATACACTTCACAGGCTTTCTACAATGGCCTTGGTCAAGTTTTCTACAGCGATTTACACACTACAGATGGTATTAAAGCAGATTCACAGTAATAAACAGAATCAGTGATGCAAACTTCATCAAATTTGAGACTTATTCAGTTTTAGCTATTAACAGCTCTACAGAAGACAAGAGTCATTATTCAGATCAATTCACTTTAACTACCACTTTTGCACGAAGCTGCACCCACACTTCTAGATCCATGATAACTCATACCTTTATATAATATTAGGCTGATATTCTAATAAAGACTGAGGTTGGGTGTCCAAATACAAATTCCTGATATATGTTCCTGTCTGATTCCCGCTGTAGATCTCCAGCACGCTGTCCTGGTCCCTGTACGAGCTCTCTCGGCATCGGGAGGTCCAGAAGGCTCTGCGGGACGAGGTTCTGAGCGTGATGAAGGACCGGACCGTCCCAAACGCAGGCGACGTCGCTGCCATGCCTCTCATGAAGGCCGTGATCAAGGAAATCCTCAGGTAGAAGGACTGAAGTTTTGTGCATTCACTCTTCTGTCAAATACAGTTTATCCATTCCCCTTCTTTTGATGAGTTCATTATATCAAATTAAGTACTGAAACATTTCTAGGCTCTATCCTGTGATTCCGGCCAATGCGAGAGTCATCCCAGATAAAGATATTAAAGTTGGAGGATATCTCATCCCTAGAAACGTGAGTAAAGCTTTTGTGCTTTAAAACTTTACCTGTGCACTTCGTGAAGCTGGTGTTTACAGGCGTGTGTGTGATCAATCCTTGACAGACTCTGATCACTCTCTGCCACTACGCCACGTCCCGTGACCCGAAACACTTCCGAGACCCGGACTCCTTCGTCCCGCAGCGCTGGTTGAGTCGCTCCGAGGGAAACCATCCGTTCGCCTCGGTTCCCTTCGGCGTGGGCAAACGCAGCTGCATCGGCCGGCGCATCGCTGAGCTGGAGCTATACCTGGCGCTTTCTAGGGTATTTATTCTGCAGTCAAACCTGCATTAAATGGAATTGACCTGCTCTATTTTCTACATGCATGTTATTGATCTTATTGAGAACTATTCGTCCACGCTTGCCTTTTTTTCTTTTTTGCCCCTGTAATATTTAATCAGAATATGATCCCTGGATCTTCCAGTGAGTTGTCAGTCTTCTCTCTGGTGACGTATGCAGGATTCTCCTAGAGATGTGTCCCTCAGTATCTTCAGCCCTCACTGTCCTGCAGAGTTTATTTCCAACCAGCTTTTCCCAGCAATCCTGAAGAGCGTGATTAGCTGGTTCCGGTGTGTCTGATTAGGGTTGGAACTAAACTCTGCATGACAGTGATTTAGTGCACTTAAGCTCCGCCCCTGCAACACTTAAACTCCGCCCCTGCAATAGTCAAGTCAAGTCAAGTCATCCTCATTTATATAGCGCTTTTAACAATGTAGATTGTTTCAAAGCAGCTTTATAGGGATAAACATATAATTTAAGGTAACAGAGATTGGTTTAGTTTTATAGTGGCTCTTGAAAAATGTTTTTTCCAGCTAAAGTTAGTTTTGATTGATTCACTTCCGTCTAAATGATCATTTGTTATTAAATTAGGGGCCGCTAAGACGACACCGTTCTCTCTAAACAGACTTTAAACGTGAACCTGTGATAGACGCTGATGGCGTTCACATGCGCATTAAGAATTGATTCTATAGTTATGTGCGTTTGAATATATGTGCGCAGGTTTGTAATTCCTTACACACCATGCCTAAACAAACTACTTGTCTTGTCTATAAATTTTGATGCAGAATTTTATTTTATCTTATCACTTCGGGTAGGTACGCGAACCGAAAAATTCCACAAGGCTTTATCTGTAGAGTGGTATAGGGATCCTCCATAGGGAGAGGCTAGTTGGCACTTCAGCACTGCATTGTTATCGGGTCCAGGCGAAAGTCCTTCGTCAGATCTGGAAACAGCCTGGATCCGGCAGGCTGCGGGAAAACCTCGGGATAAACAAAGACACTAAAATTAGCGTAGATGCCATTCTTCTTACGAGTACATCAGGATTTAAGGGAAGTGTTCCCAGTTCCGGCTGACCTAATCTAAGCAGCCTAATATTGAATTATAGAAGTCTATAGAGTGTTATGTGAATGCTAGGTCAAAGAGATGTGTTTTTAGTCTAGCTTTGAACTGACAGACTGTGTCTGCTTCCCGGACAATGTTAGGAAGATTGTTCCAAAGTTTTGGTGCTAAATAGGAAAAGGATCTACCGCCAGCAGTCGATTTAGATATTCTAGGTATTATCAACTGGCCAGAGTTTTGAGATCGCAATAGACGTGAAGGACTATAATGCGTTAAGAGCTCGCTCAAGTACTGGGGAGCTAAACCATTTAGTGCTTTGTAAGTAATCAGCAATATTTTAAAATTTATACGATGTTTAATAGGGAGCCAATTCAGTGTTGACAGAACCGGGCTAATATGGTCGTACTTCCTGGTTCTGGTAAGAACTCTAGCGGCTGTGAACTAGTTGTTCCGCATTTGTCAATGAGAGCATATGACGTAATTTGGATATATTTTTAAGATGGAAAAATGCGGTTTTACAGACACTAGACACTAGAATACTTAAGCTCCACCCCTGCAACACTTAAACTCCGCCCCTGCAACACTTAAGCCCTGCATCTGCATCATTTAAACTCCGCCCCTGCAACACTTAAGGCTTGTTCGACTTGAACTGGCGCTGCACAGACCGATCGGTTGATGACATCAAAGTACCGCGAGAGCGATTAGAGAGCAGACGGCTCCTTATGCTTTTGAATCGCTCTCGCGGTACTTTGATGTCATCAACCGATCGGTCTGTGCAGCGCCAGTTCAAGTCGAACAAGCCTTTAAACTTCGCCCCTGCAACACTTAAACCCCACCCCTGCAAAACTTAAACTCCACCCCTGCAACACTTAAACCCCACCCCTGCAAAACTTAAACTCCACCCCTGCAACACTCAAACTCCGCCCTGCAACATTTAAACTCTACACCTGCAAAACTTAAATCCCGCCCCTGCATCATTTAAACTCCGCCCCGTAACACCTAAACTCCGCCCCTGCAACACTTAAACTCCACCCCTGCTACACTTAAACCCCACCCCTGCAACACTTAAACTCCACCCCTGCAACACTTAAACCCCACCCCTGCAAAACTTAAACTCCACCCCTGCAACACTTAAACCCCACCCCTGCAACACTTAAACCCCACCCCTGCAACACTTAAACTCCGCCCCTGCAACACTTAAACTCCGCCCCTGCAACACTTAAACTCCACCCTTGCAACACTTAAACCCCACCCCTGCAACACTTAAACTCCACCCCTGCAACACTTAAACCCCACCCCTGCAAAACTTAAACTCCACCCCTGCAACACTCAAACTCCGCCCTGCAACATTTAAACTCTACCCCTGCAAAACTTAAATCCCGCCCCTTACACTGTTTTATCACATCGCTCCTGTTTGGACACAGTGTAAAACTCCAGTCACACACACTGGTGCTTCTGTCCACAGTGTAAAACTCCAGTCACACACACTGGTGCTTCTGTCCACAGTGTAAAACTCCAGTCACACACACTGGTGCTTCTGTCCACAGTGTAAAACTCCAGTCACACACACTGGTGCTTCTGTCCACAGTGTTAAACTCCAGTCACACACACTGGTGCTTCTGTCCACAGTGTAAAACCACTCACACACACTGGTGCTTCTGTCCACAGTGTAAAACCACTCACACACACTGGTGCTTCTGCCCACAGTGTAAAACCACTCACACACACTGGTGCTTCTGTCCACAGTGTAAAACTCCAGTCACACACACTGGTGCTTCTGTCCACAGTGTAAAACTCCAGTCACACACACTGGTGCTTCTGTCCACAGTGTAAAACCACTCACACACACTGGTGCTTCTGTCCACAGTGTAAAACTCCAGTCACACACACTGGTGCTTCTGTCCACAGTGTAAAACTCCAGTCACACACACTGGTGCTTCTGTCCACAGTGTAAAACTCCAGTCACACACACTGGTGCTTCTGTCCACAGTGTAAAACTCCAGTCACACACACTGGTGCTTCTATCCACAGTGTAAAACTCCAGTCACACACACTGGTGCTTCTGTCCACAGTGTAAAACTCCAGTCACACACACTGGTGCTTCTGTCCACAGTGTAAAACTCCAGTCACACACACTGGTGCTTCTGTCCACAGTGTAAAACCACTCACACACACTGGTGCTTCTGTCCACAGTGTAAAACCACTCACACACACTGGTGCTTCTGTCCACAGTGTAAAACCACTCACACACACTGGTGCTTCTATCCACAGTGACAGACGTGTGCTCCAGGTTCGTGTGTTTCTTTGATTCATGACACATTTTTTTCTCTCACAGATTTTAATGCACTTCGATGTGGAGCCGGCAAAAGAGAACGACACAGTGCGTCCGATGACCAGAACTCTTCTGGTTCCAGAGAGACAGATCAACCTGCGTTTCATTGAGCGCTGACCTGGAGGTCAGAGGTCACCAGGACCCGGTGAGACAGAACTGGCCGTCTCTGATGGTGAGATCCAGAGAACCAGGAGGATTCTGGGACGTCCCGAAGAGAAGGAGGCCTGAGACCAGCAACGGGTCACGAACCCATGATGCGTGTGTGACTCCCTGTACAGCTGTGTGGATCTGCGGGAACTCAACGACTGGGGAAAAGCTGAAGTGTGACCTCGTATTTATCATCCATGCAAACATAAGCATGTAAGAAAAGCTAAAGATGTCCATTGTTGGATAAAGTTGCACAGAAATACTTTTGTTCTCTTCGGGACTGGGAAAACGGAAAGGCACAGGGATCTACTTGTCAATATAATTACAGCTGTTCATTTATAGATACTTTCATGTAAAACGGCTCACGGACGAGGAGAGAACCCATGTAGAGGAGACGCTCATGGTCAAATGAAGATCTGGTGCTAATATACTGTTTTTGTCAGTTTAAGAACCGCTGCGCTCCGTCTCCTCTGGTCTTATTCACTGTGGTCACTTGCTGTCTATTGAGATGAAAGATGTCAGTGTTGGAGGACACGGCATGTGCTTTATAACTCCATATAAAGATACTTTTCCCACATTAACTGTTTGCAAGTGCTGCATTAACTGTGAACTGGAATAATATAAAATTTCTAAAGATTACCCGTTCATACATATTCAGGAATAATATTAGACTCTAAATAATTGCTATGAATCACATCTGCAATTACATGCAGGCATTATTTTTTTTAAATAATTACAATGTGAAAACATGCATGTACACACTAAGTGCATTTTATCAAAGGTTAATTTACATGTTAGTACATACTAGTTAGAGACACTTAATGTAAATGGCACCATTCGTTCATTTAACATTTTCTTTCAAGTAAACTTCAAAGGTAACTGCATTTACTGGATTCTTAAAAAACATTCATGTTGATGGTTATAAAGTGTCCGCTTTTGATAAAAACTCTGTGGCTCGCTCTTATTCTATAGTCCATGATAGTTGCACAGAGCTTGTTTAACCCACTTCAGAGGCCTGGCACACAGCAGGTTTCTCAGAATAAGATTGCAGAGTTACGCTGTTCTAGTAACACAAAGGCTGATGAACACAAGGCCACTCTGTGTTTGCTCTGACATTTTCAGCCGAAGTCTTTAAACACCAGCCGCTCTGAGCTTTGACAAGTGTACAGGGATCAGAGCGATCAAAGCTCATGTGTGCTTCCATCCTTATTACTGGGAAATGTGCAAGAGGAACCACAGCTCCACTGGGGTTTCCAGATGTGGACTGAGAGGATTCTGGTCTATTAAGTATGAATGTAATAGCAATCAAAAATAGTTCTGCGTTATTTGTGCACAGCACTGATGGAAGACCGCCCATCCTGTGGTGCAGGACTGTTCGAGAACTGAAAGCCTGACATATGAATTAATAGTCAGAAAAATAGTATGATAAATAGTATGGCTCATATAGTATGATATATTGAGAATATGGAGCTCATTGTCGAGGAGGGAAAAACACCTGACAACAAAAAACAGTGATATTTAAAGATTAAATTCAATTTAGCCTACAGAGAATTGATGACGCAGTCTGTATACAGGCGATCGAGCGGATGAACCAGAACATGAATGCAACATTCAGCGTTTTTACAAAGAAACCCATTATAAAGAAAATGCTTTACCATTTCCGTGGACCAAGCTACACATTACGAGTTGTGGTCTCGTTGGCAGAAATTAATTTAGATGAGATTAGATATGGGGTCCGTTCTTTGTACGTTGCTTAAAACATCCGAGATCAAGCGAGACATCCAAGATAATATCATCGTGCTCATCATGATCCGGCTAATTAGCTTCTTCAAACACTGACTCCTGCTGGTTATGATTAGTATCGCTGTATTGAGTTATCGGAGATAATTGCAAAATTATTAATCTGTAACGTTCGTTATTTTGAATAGAAATCATCGCTCATAAAGCAGTCATTCACGTCTTCTCCGGTTTATTTGTGTTCACATACATACAGCATCCGCCAGGGCTCTTAGTCCAATGGTGCACATATTTGGAGAAATAATGATTTTCATGTTCCAGTAAATTATGCGATCTGAAGCTCAAACAGCGAACACATTGGGCCAGTTGTTCAAAACATTTAATCTGGATCAAAATGATCTGGATTTGGAAATCCCATTTTTTCCTATTCAGGATCAGGTAATCCGTCTTACTTTTATGCCGGTTTTTCAAAGCAACATTGGACTGGGTCACCCTGATCCAGATACACAGTTTTCAAGATTACCAAATCCGGATTACCAGTGCTCTAAATGGGACAACATATCCTTTAGCTATGTAAAGAACAGGTAGAAGAGCCAATATGGAGTCACTGTAAATGCTTCTTATTTTGAGACAAAACACAAAAATAACAAAAACATCCACTTCCATTCGTAAATTTCTTTTATGACCCCTCATCTGAGCCACAACAGATAAAAAAAAAATACATTGTAGATATTTTGAAAATGTCGTAAAAAAATTTTTTTGAATGAGGGACTGACTGGACGTTTAGTATGCAATTGCTAGAAATTATTTTTGACAGGCTCATCTCTGATGATTGTTTCTTTGAAATTAATATACGGTGATGAATGACAGAAAAATTGAATTATATTATTTTTGTTTGTTATTGAAATCTGTTTGGGGGATTATTTCATGGGGACAAGATCATTTTTATTTTTACTTTAGTTTACTGAATAGCTTTATTGGTAGCCTATGTCTACTTTATCTACTTTATCACTGTTACAACGGTTACACAAGTCAAGTGCAAAATATAAATAAAAGTATATATACACTAAATGATACAAAAGTATTATTTGACCAATTTAAAAGTTTTACTACATTTTCTTCTTGGAATCCACCTTGAAATCCTATCCCCTGTTGGGATCAGGATAATACTGTTTTTTTGGATCAAAGTTATCCAAATCATACTGACAAGTTTTGAACAACACAAACTGAAGGTTTGATCCAGATTAAAATTAGGATTGGATTCCATGATCTAATCTGATGTCAGACTCATTCTTTCCCTTTTGAACAACCCATTTTCAAGATTTGATCCAATCCGATAACCAAAATCCGAACAGTTTACCTTTGAACAACTGGCCCATTGAAATATGCCTATGGATCTATCTCTCCTCTTCCTGATTTGCGTCAGTTCTCTGTGCTCTCTTATTCGTTACAGAGCTGTCAATCATCTCACGTGGCTGAACGTGACAATAATCCTGCCCTTCTGCATGACGCGCTGCTGTGTACACTTCCTCTTTCTGACCTCCGTGATAACAAAGCTAAGACACATCTCTTCACCTGAAACAAGAAGCTAATAAATGCACGATTTCGAGTATATGTGGTTTGTGTGTGATTTTCGATATTTTCATATGAATAAAGAATGTTTACAGTATTGCTATGCAAGGTGTAGCCATTAGCTGCATATAAAATGCTATATAACATATTTCAACATCTTTTTTTTTTACTTAAAACCATTTTAAACCACGACCGGAATATGATACAAATACTCGATGGTGGTTTAAAGTGAAGTTTAAGTAAAAGTGTAATATTAATATTTTAAATTGTGTCATGTAGCTTGATGCTACTTGCTCTAATCCACCTGCTGTAGGAGCTTTTCTATTCCATAATCTTCTTTGTTAATATATATATATATAATTATTTTTTTCTAACAAGACTTAAGATAATAGTTTGACCTTGATACTATGTACAAACTAAACCACCTGGATCCTAGAACTGCGGTCCTGAAACCGCTGCCGCCGCTATATCATCCAGTTCGTTAGGTGGCGCTGTCACAAAAAACTAGGGTCCTGAAACCCTGAAACTGCTTTCTCCGGTTGTGCAAGAACATACTACTGATAATTGCGCGTTCATGCGCTGGGTTAAAATGGGATATGTACAAGGGGGTAATCCATCAGCCGGAAGTTGAAGCTGCCTCCGGGGGCCGCCATTGTAGCAGAACTGCACCTGCTGTTAGCATGCCATTGACTCCCATTCATTTTGGCGTCACTTTGACAGCGAATAACTTTACATCTGAGGTGTCCAAAGACTCCATTTGTCCATTATTTATTTCTAAAGAAACACGACAATGTATAAAAGGCTCCATTACTTTGTATCTTACGTTATGGCCCCGTAGAAGCCATTCTTGTAAAAATAGGCTAAAAATTGCGTCATAACCACGCGACTTTATGTCGCACAATAGAGACATTACCGTATAGACAGGAGGAGAAGCTCGCACAGTCTCGCAGGCAGTCTTTTACTGTCTAAAGTCAGCCCATGGCATAGATAGAGTCCATAAAAGCAACGCGACAAAATATTTAACAACGTTTTTGAGGAATTGGAAATAATTCGATATGTGGCAAGTGAATACATATGAAGTAACATTTATCCACGAACTTTAAATTATTTATCTACTACTACACCTACGGGGGATGGGGAAATTAATTATCAGGAAATTATACAGGCAATGGAAGAAGAAAAAAACATCTCAATGTCTATCGCGGTTAACGTTGTTCCTTTATTTATTTACACATCTACGCTTGAAGATGAATGTGATCCTGTTCGGAAGCCATATGTACAAAATGCCTACATAACGTGAAATAAAGAAAAACGGTTTTGTTCAAGTGTTTGTGACCGTGATTTATTAGCCAAAACTACATGATTTTACACCTAGCTCACAATTCTTTATATATTGGAATATTATATGGTCATGTAATATTGAATGGATACGAAAATGACTCGAGGGGACATTATTATATGGTTCCTGGGCTCATACTAAGAAGTATTTTTTGGATGGGTTATTATTCTGTTTGATGTAGAAGGAAACGAAAAAGAAGGGAAAAAATTATTTGCATATGTGCCTATATTTGAATCATTTTTAATAATTTTGGAAGATTGTGCTGTAGCCTACATGCATTTATTTATCTGTTATGTTTGATTGTATTATGTGTGTGTGTGTGTGTGTACTAGCCAAATATTTAAATCTAATGGATATATACATAAACATGTTCAAAATAAACTAAACTAACTAACTAAATTACTAGAACTGCAGATAGGCTACTCAAACGATTACAATCCTAAAGTAGGCTATTTTAAAATCGATTTTAGCCACTTCTTTTATCATGTCATATTGTAATTATATAGCGTAATATGTTATATTAAATTAATTATTATAACCACGTCCATGGGGCTGCTTTGACAGGGTCAACCACACACACCCACACTACTCTTAAAATGTTACTGTTATTAAACTGCACATATCTGTCTATATTGTTCATACTGCATACCCATGTGTTCTGCTCATAATGCTACTGTTAATACACTTCACATATCCTTGGCACAGCTACTAGAAGGTTTACATCTGTCAGTCAGGTTGCTCACGTGACATCTACGTCATCAAGCTCAGTTTGAGCCTGCGCAGAACGCTTGGCTATCAGGAAGTGAGTGCCCATGTTTGGCTTCAACTCTCTCCGTTGAAATCAACGGGTCGCTGTGTCCATTTCTTTTACTGTCTATGGATATGTATCGATAGTGGAAACATTGATCAGCAACGCTGCTATTGGCTGTTCACCGAGGCCGAGAGCGCGCTCAGTTTTTCTCCAGCAAAGCAAGAGTTATTGCTTGAAGGATATGCAGATTTTGAAAGCTTAATTAAAACACCAGGGAAACCTCAAAGTGTGCAAAAGCCAGGAGAGAGGGCTGGCAAAACGAAATTAAGTTTGTAGTGACCAAGTTAAATGTTTTTATCACTTATTACAGTATATATTTTGTATTTTAATAATTTCTAAAGAATTAATAACTTTGTTCATTGTGATGTCAGAGTCACCACCCACTACTAGAACAAGTAAAAGTGAAGTACTAGAATATTCTACATAATGGTAATTTGTACTACTTATAATAGTCTCTTTTAAAAAGGCACTGCTAATAAATGTTTGCCTGTTTATAAAAGCAACCAAGAATAAATCTGAGAAAAAGAGAAAAGAAAAACACACAGGTGGTGGTCCTGCACCCCCACTTTATACCCAGCAGAAGAGCATGCGCTTGGGTTAAATGTGAACGACCCATTGTGGAGGTCATCATCCCTGTGTTCAGCTCTTCCTCAGACACACAGCAGAACCAGTAGCAGCAACTCCTTCATTACTGGGAAATGAGCTTTAAATGATCTTCGTACACTGTAAAATAATTAGTGGCTGCATTAAATTAAGTAGGCCTATAATCCAAATGGCTGGTCCAGTCAGTAGTTATGAAATGCTTTGACAAGTGTACATGTGTGAAACTACATGTAGTTAATGTAAAAAAATATGTTGCCATGAGTTATTGATCACATTACTTCATTGTAATGAAATTGTGTTTTCCTCTTTGTGCAGTTTTACACAATACACCAACGCTTTTGCCCGTTCCCAAGCAAGTGGTGTCTGAAGCATGTGCAGGAAGGGGACTTTTCCTAACTTTACATCAAAAGGGAAGAAAGTACAACACTTTGTAATGCCCATTTTAAAGGGGCATTCGGCAACTCGAGCTATTTCTTCGCTGATTTTCACTTTTGTTGTCGCATGTTTTCTCAGCGAGCTCCCCCTTCAGCTGTGAGGCGTATATTTCACAACAGAGGTGGTCAGTGTTGTACTTTTCCTTTTTGTTGTATAAGGCAAGTGTTGACAGGTTTATTACCCCAACCCACCCCTAAATAATAGAGTATTTTGAAGAAGAAAAATGGCACTAGAGATAGAGAGGTACTTCAAAGGAACTTCAGAGTAAGTGCTAATATATTATTTCACTCAGATACTATTGCTGACCTTGCATTATATCTCTTATGGCAGGCAAAAAATGCCTTGATCACTGGCTTTTCTTTACAAAGAACAATTAAAATAAAACTCGAACTAGGCATATTTGTCTTGTCTTTTATTAACCATTTAATGAAATGTTTTATATTTTTCCCTGATGTTGGCAATGTTGTGTAATATGGCACATTCAATGTCACAGGCCCTGTCAGGTGCAAACCTCTGGCTTTACAGACACTGAAATCTTCCCTTTAGTTGGCTAAAGTTCACTTCCTAGTGTGCCCTTGTCCTGGCTAGAGCTGCACTGTAACTGGTCTGGGGTTTGGGTCAGGGAATGGGTCATAAAACACCTGTCTCCAAGCAGGATCCTGCTGTAATCACCTATATAATGGAAAAATTCAGTTCTGTTAGGATCAGCATAAGTGTATGTAATACAGTGAGCTTGATATTTATATTTTTCCTTACCACGTTCAAATAATGTGCATAAATCTCTGAAAATTCTTGAGTCATGCACAGATCCTGGCCATATTTGTGATATGGAACAGTCACAGATCATCTAAGAGATTTTAGTCAGTTAACTGCCTTTTGTAAAATTTGATATAATATTAGGCTACTAATCTGGAATATTAAGAATCGTAATAGTAACTTGGCTGCACATTTACAGTGTGATCCCCCTTTCTGTTCACAAAATCCCCTTCATTGAGGCCTTGATGGGAATGTGTGTGCAGTCTATAGTCTATGGCAGCAATCACGTTAGTGAAGCCTGAGGGACATAGCTGTAACTCATAATCGGCATGGCCACGATTGCACGATCTTCATAATAATAATAATATATATTATAATAATAATATAATAATATACCTGCGTTGGCAAAAAAAAAAAAAAAACTGCTTTACAACCTTAGGTCTTAAGTGGCTTGCAAATGCCACAAAAAACCCCCTAAAAACTGCTTGAGCGCCAGGTAAACTGCGAATGGCACGACAGACAGCACTTATCTTATCGAGTTCTCCGCATCTCCAATAGTGTAAAGGAAAGAGCCACTCGCAAAGAATCTCAGGGCAATGCACACAGTTTGTGCTGTTATTAAAGCCCGACTCCGACGAGTCAAACATTAATGTGCGTTTCCAACAAAATAATAATGTATATGCGACACCCTCACGATCGTTTCACGAGAAAAATCTATATCTCAGAAAGTATCCTACACTAACGCTCTGCGCTAAAGGACTTCCCGTATCAGCTCGGCTTATGAAGCCGCGATCTAATCCTGTTAACATGAAATAAGCCGCTCGCGAGCAGGTTCAAGCTAGCGCACCTGTTGCTATGACAGCAAGTCCAGGATGAGCGTCGAAGAACCAAACAATCCAAGATCATGCCAAATCGCCAACAATCAAATCCAGCTAACTGAGTTAGCGACGTACGAAGAACGGGCCCCTGTTCTCATATATTGGTGTCAATGCCAGCAGATCAGTATTAATGTCGTATATTAAATAAAATGTTAAATCTAATGTCCCCAACTAAGCAAGCCAAGCCAATGGTGACAAAGGTCGAAAGTGGCGACAGTGGCACGAACTAAACCTCCATCAGTGATGAGAAAAACCCTCGTGAGAACCCAGACTCAGTCTCTCAGTTCTCCTCTGGCCAACCAACCAACAGTGTGTGATTATGATTCAGGCATTACAGGTCAGAGGTCAGATTGGATCAACACATTCAGAATATTATGCAGTTCATCTGGTCTTACTAGAGCGTCTCATTCTAGCGTTTATTGCTGAGGACACAGTCTTCCGTTTGAGAAACACACTACGTTTCAGAATATTAAGGCACATTAATTTAATGAATCAATTTAAAAATAAATCAATTGTCCAGCTGTTTTTAGTGATTGAAATACTGCAGCAGCTGCTGTTTATAGATCATATGCCCAAAAACTTGCATTTTGTTCACATATTTTTTAAAACTTTTTTCTTTTCTTTTCTTTTTACTTTTTTTGATGGAAAATTGCCAGGCCTGGGCTGCAGTTCTAAGCGCCGGTCACGTGACAGAGAACTATGAATTGAGGGCAGGATTTGCACTGACCTGGTTTGGGGAATAAAAGCATGAAAAGAAGAATGACGCAAGGTCACCGCTGACTGGACACAGAAGTTCTCAGCAAGAATCTGCTTTCACCACTGAGAAACCTTTCGGCAAGCCTGTTTCTAGACCTGCAGTTATTCTCCAAAGGCTGTTTTCCAGCCAGTCTTCACTCTGGTCCTCTTCAGTAACGCCTGTAAGTGATCTCTCTCATGCAGACACACGACATATCATATTACCAAACAATGAAAAGCATAGCGCTAATCTATAAGAAAATAATCTGAAACTGTACTAACAATGTCTAACATCTATATTCTTGTAGTGTGACAATATATCAAACAACAAATTACTGTATTTACACGAATATTTCTTGAAATAGAAAGAAACTGGGAAACACCAGTATTATAGTCTTTTTTTATAACATCAAGATTGTATGTTATGTATAAGGGAAATGCTTTTACCGATAATTTCTTTCAGGGTGTTTTAAATAATAAAATGTTTTTTTGTTTTTTTTGCAGTTCAATTCAATGCTTATAGTGTGACATAGAACATGTTGTCTCCCAATTACATAAAATAAAAAGGAATAAAACAGTAGTTTGAGATGTGTATCAGTGCAGGATGCAAGAAATGTAATTTCAGTAGAAACATCTAAATGATGAGAAATCAGAGACTGTAAACAGTAAATTGGCAAATGATCTCAAAACCTAATATTCAGAACATGAACTCCAACTCTTGACTGCAGCAGTGGTGGTCGTCTCTTTTGGGTCTGGTGGCTTTCCGTACTCAAGCTGCTTATTTCTGTTCTATTCCGCTGTTTCTACATGTCACTCTGTGATAAAAGCTTTACTCTTGAACTAAGCGAGGAGCCTATAACCCCGTCCTCCAGCTGTGTGTTTCAGACCGCGATGATGAGCGCAGATCCTGAGTTCTCTGTGTTTCCAGCAGACAGTCGTTTATTTGACGACTCGTTCAGCGCGAAAAACACATACCGAGTTTCTGGACAGAACATCACAATTCATCAGTATTACTGCGCAAACCTGGGCGTTTCTGCGTCAGTGTGGGACTCCGTGAGTCTTTATTAATAAAACTATTTACATATTGATACAGCAGGTTCTATAAATAGAGAAGTACGGTGAGCGGGAAGGACATGTTCGGTTCACTGAGTTTTGTCGTAATAACTGAAAGCTGATAATGTTGTGGACACACGTAAACAAACCTGCGTGACCATAGCAACAAGGGATTATCAGAAACGGATATCATTAACTAATTAATATTTTATTTTTTAATTGGGAATGCTGCAATGTCTTTGTCATTTTATACTCATACTGGATCTTTAGTCTGAATTATAATTATATCTGATGAATCTATTAAAAGTTTAAAACTAAAATAAAAGATATAAATATAATCCCATTATATGTTAGGAAAAAATGAATTTAAGTCATTTCTTTGATACACTTGTTGATTTGCACTGTTTGTCATAGGCTCTTCATTTATGTCAGTTCTTTGAGAAAGAGTGTCTGGATCTCAGTGGGAAGCGGATAATAGAGTTGGGAGCAGGAACGGGTCTTGTTGGAATAGTGGCTGCACGATTAGGTAAAATATTGATTTATGCTTGTGCAATTGTTTGCCATGAAGTACTCAAAATGCTGACTCATTTGGAAATGTCTGAAATCTTTCTTGATTGTCAGCTTATTTTTAACTCTATTCCCTTCATGGAAGGGATTTAAAATCATAGGGATTGAAGACATGGTAGCAAATAGTACACAGTGATGATTACAGTACTGGCATGATTTCTCTGTTCTGCCATTGAAATCTGGCGTTCTTTATATTGCCATGGAAGCACAGAGAACTGAAAATCTCACACTCAACTAAACTTTCATTGTTAGAGAAACATGACCTGTAATGGCGATTATAACTCGCGGACAATCTTTTATTGTCTTTCAGGAGGCCACGTGACCATCACAGACTTGCCTTTGGCCCTTGCTCAGATGGAGAGTAATGTTGAGTGTAACGGCCCTCTCTGGCCCTCAGCCGCTCCCGCTGTGCTCCCGCTGTCCTGGGGCCGGGACCACGACTCCTTCTCCTCCGACTGGGAGTTTGTGCTGGGAGCTGATATCGTCTACATGCCTGAAACCTTCCCTCTTCTCTTGGACACACTGGTGCATCTGTGTAAGGACGGAGCGGTGGTGTTCCTGGCGTCCCCGATGCGCAGAGAGCACGGCGCTCACGACTTCTACAACTGTGTGTTACCAAAGATGTTCAAGGTGGAGCTGGTGCAACGAGATCCCGAGAGCAATATCAATATTTATAAAGCCACTTTGAGATGAGTCAGGGATATTGATCTCCATAAACAGGGAAACAGCCAGAGCGGATGGACAGTCCATCACACGAGGCACACTAATATGGAGGGATTATTGGGTCAGATTGAAAACTAAAAGTCTAAGTCGAAAATGAATTTGGTATTTAGGATTGGGCATTTTGTATTTAGAATTGGGCATTTTGTATTTAGAATTGGGCATTTTGTATTTAGGATTGGACATTTTGTATTTAGGATTGGGCATTTTGTATTTAGGATTGGGCATTTTGTATTTAGGATTGGGCATTTGGTATTTAGGATTGGGCATTTGGTATTTAGGATTGGGCATTTGGTATTTAGGATTGGACATTTTGTATTTAGGATTGGGCATTTGGTATTTAGGATTGGGCATTTAGGGATTTAGGATTGGGCATTTAGGTATTTAGGATTGGGCATTTAGTCATTTAGGATAGGGCATTTGGTATTTAGGATTGGGCATTTGGTATTTAGGATTGGGCATTTGGTATTTAGGATTGGGCATTTGGTATTTAGGATTGGGCATTTGGTATTTAGGATTGGACATTTTGTATTTAGGATTGGGCATTTGGTATTTAGGATTGGGCATTTAGGGATTTAGGATTGGGCATTTAGGTATTTAGGATTGGGCATTTAGTCATTTAGGATAGGGCATTTGGTATTTAGGATTGGGCATTTGGTATTTAGGATTGGGCATTTGGTATTTAGGATTGGGCATTTGGTATTTAGGATTGGGCATTTGGTATTTAGGATTGGGCATTTGGTATTTAGGATTGGGCATTTGGTATTTAGGATTGGGCATTTAGTCATTTAGGATAGGGCATTTTGTATTTAGGATTGGGCATTTGGTATTTAGGATTGGGCATTTGGTATTTAGGATTGGGCATTTGGTATTTAGGATTGGGCATTTAGTCATTTAGGATTGGGCATTTAGTCATTTAGGATTGGGTATTTGGTATTTAGGATTGGGCATTTTGTATTTAGAATTTGGCATTTTGTATTTAGAATTGGGCATTTGGTATTTAGAATTGGGCATTTTGTATTTAGAATTGGGCATTTTGTATTTAGGATTGGGCATTTAGCCATTTAGGATTTAGGATTGGGAATTTGGTATTTAGGATTTAGGATTGGGCGTTTGATGATTGAGGATTGTATGCAAATAAGGAGGCGTAGCCCAAATACTGGAGGCTGGGTTTGAAATGGCTGGTGTGCAGAGGCACCAAATGGACAGCAGAGGGAGCTCCAGTGCTAAGAGCACAATGGCAGAGCGTCCTCTTCAAAGTGAAAGTTGTCGTGCTCTGCCATCCCCATTGGCTGCCACATTAACAATGGCAAAGCCAGAACTAGCATCTCTGTTGAGACAGGCTCGTAGTCAGACCGATAGCACTCCTTTCACTGGTGACTTTATGTGTGAGGGCACATAAATGTTACAACGCTGACATTAAGTTGAAGTTATCACATTATAAAGTACAGTCCTCTCTCCAGCCCTGCTCACTCGCTCTGTTTGGTTTCATTACAGTGTGCTCTTAGCACTGGAGCTCCCTCTGCTGTCCATCAGTGCCTCTGCGCACCAGCCATTTCACACCCAGCCTCCAGTATTCGGCCCACGCCTCCTTATTTGCATACAATCCTCAATCATCAAACGCCCAATCCTAAATACCAAATTCCCAATCCTAAATCCCCAAATGCCCAATCCTAAATCCCCAAATGCCCAATCCTAAATCCTAAATGGCTAAATGACTAAATGCCCAATCCTCAATCCCCAAATTCCCAATCCTCAATCCCCAAATTCCCAATCCTAAATCCCCAAATTCCCAATCCTCAATCCCCAAATTCCCAATCCTCAATCCCCAAATTCCCAATCCTAAATCCCCAAATTCCCAATCCTAAATCCCCAAATGCCCAATCCTAAATCCTAAATGGCTAAATGACTAAATGCCCAATCCTAAATACAAAATGCCCAATCCTAAGTACCAAATTCATTTTCGACTTAGACTTTTAGTTTCAGATTTAGACTTTTAGTTTTCGTTTAAGACTTTTAGTTTTAGACTTTTAGTTTTCAATTTGACCCAATAATCCCTCCATACACATATTAATGAGCTGGGAGGTTTGAATATATACTATATTTATTAAATTTATTTATAAATAAAAAGGATCTGGCATATTGTAAACTTCAGTAAAATTATTGTTCTCCATTAAATTTTAGTGTGAAAATAAATTTACTTACTGACAGTGTTGTGGAGTACTCACATTCTCTTCAGAAATTGTAAAAAGTAGTTTGATATGTTTGAAATGAGTCATTTTGATATTTCAGAAAGTTGTAGAGGAAGTTGTTAGGCTTTAAACACACAGGTATATACTGTATGATTATAATAGCTTTTAGAAGATGAAAAACAGCT
This sequence comes from Siphateles boraxobius, assembly GCF_051911475.1. Taxonomy (NCBI): domain Eukaryota; kingdom Metazoa; phylum Chordata; class Actinopteri; order Cypriniformes; family Leuciscidae; genus Siphateles; species Siphateles boraxobius. The sequence continues at coordinate 357,291 of NW_027508857.1, read as the reverse complement.
CACTGTGGGTGAGATACAGAGCTTATAAATACAAAGCAGCTTATGCAATTAAACAGTCAAATCAGGAAACTATATATGTAGTCTTTTAACAGGGTTAATCCATGAGGCTCAGCTTGACTGCCCTTAGTTACATTAATGTTGTCAAAAAGAATACAAAAGTATCTTTGAAGTAGTATCAAATTACGATACACCTGTATCTTTCCATTCAAATGGATGGAAATCTTTGGAGTAAAAACTGTAGGCCTATTTCCTTAGTTCCTCTAATCAGAGTAGGATTGTAAAGTCCATATAGCCCCTTTCACACAGAGATTCCGGAAAATACACGGATAATTTGTCCCGGGATCGTTTGATTTTGGTCCATTCACACTGCCAGTGATTTTCCGGAATCTGTGAGTGCGTTCACACACATCCCGTAAAGACACGTGACGTCAGGATGTGTTGTAGAAAGGTCAGTCTAATTTTCCGCTACTGCTCTTTCAATTGTAGTCGTGCACTTGGTGGTTTTTTTTTTTGCAGCGTCTTAAGTTTAATAATGATCTGCGCTTTCGATCTTGAGAAACCATGCATTTTTTCCCGGATTCGGTAGTACACTAACGCATCGCGTACCGTTCCACAAAGCTGGCGAACGATCTCAGCTTCAGTGCGGATAGTGAGGAGCTCCTGGTCTCGGCTTCATTCCAGTTTGCAGATATTTTTTCGTTCTTTCTTTGTTGATGACGAACACTAACTTTCTTCTAAGAGCAACAAAATACCCCTTACAGCATTGATTACGGCTTTTGTTCACACAGCGCGCGTTCCGGGACTGATCCCGGCAATGTTACTAGGTCCCCATCCCGACATCGATCCCGGGACGTGTTTGCGTTCACACAGAAGGAACTCTAGCAATTTTACGGCAAATTTCCCTGGATCAACGCGCTGTGTGAAAGGGGCTTCTGTTTACTCCACCCATGACCTCTGCCAGCTGATTTCACTCATTAGTTCTCTCTCCTGGCTGAAAAACTGCTAATTTACAAATCAGGTGATTGGAACAAAATACTGAGGACTTTTACTTTCTGAACCTGGACGTTACACCTCTGATTGAAAGCAAATGTAAAATAGCAAACAGCTCACCTCTCTAGTGCAAAAAATACAAGTCACAAATACACATGCCATGTTGTAGGCTATCTGTTATTTAATATTTCAAAATTCTGAACCGTTTGCATCAAACTTTATAAGGTGCCATTTAAATGTGCATTACATGACAGATTTGAAACCTAACACATCAGCCACACTACACTACTTTTCTAATATATATTAATTTCTCTTGTCATTGGATTTTTCTCTCTACTAACTCTCAAACCCTTCTACTACAAGCACTTGTGTTGGTAAGTTTGTGTCTTATCAATTACTCCATTATTTTACAACCCAGGTAAATATCAATTACACAAAAGAATGACTAATCACCTTTTACTAAAGTTTTCTTTGTGCTTGCCTGTTTTAGTGTAATTCAGTCCTTCTGTTTGAAATACTGCATATCATATTTAATCACGTCAAACCCCATTAGACCGGATCCGACTCTACTGAACAGCATCAGACCACATTAGACCAGATCTCAGTCCACTGGACCTCATCAGAAAAAAAGAGGAATTTTATTACAATCAATGAGACTTTTTAGAATTTTTTACTATATATGTATTTCCTTATTATCTGATGGATGAAAACATAGTATATAAACAGACAAATTGCCCTCTAATTTTACTGTTTTCACTATATGTAAAATTTGAGCAAATGATCCATACCTTGATGAGGACCTTTGATATTCTAGACCCATTTCACTGAAACAAATGAAAAATGTGCTCTTTTAATGAAAAATGTGCTTTTGGCATTTTATGGATGTGTTCCGGAATGCCGTGTTTCTTCCTGGATCGAGCCAGCGAGCGCATCTCTGCGGCTCAGAGGGTGACTTCTTGAAGACTGGAGGATAAAGAGGCAATGACCGTTCAATGCCTCCTTATATAGCGGGAAATCCCACGAGCCGGGACTCAAACTCGGGTCTGAGCACGGATCACGAGGCCATCTGCACTGATATGATTCTTTTCCATGTTGCATATCAGGCCATAAATGAGCTCCTATTATTTGACAAATCCAGCTTCAGGAAACAAGCACAGCAAATTTCATTGTGTATTTAAATATTTATTTTATTTATGCAAAAAATCTACAAAAAACAAGGAACTCCCGCACACTATCCGTGCTTGCAAATGAGTATAACATTTTTATTAGCAACATATACAATTTTGATACTCATTTGCAAGCACGGATAGTTTGCGGGAGTTCCTTGTTTTTTGTAGTTGTTTTTACCTACTTATATGGTCTTTTTTTCCCACGCACCTATCACCTGCAGGTGTGCGACGGTGTTTGCTAATTGATTATTTATGCAAAAGAAATATCATGTTGCAAGCAAATACACCCTTCTTGCATGTTGTTAAAATAGTTTCAAACGTAAGCCCTATTCGCATGGGATTAGTACTATCTGGGGACCTCGTGTGATTTAGAAATTACCCCCCCACATCTGAATTTCATGTGGCGCATTCGCACCGGATAAGCGAAGCCTGTGATTTTACTCGAATTTACTGACTTATCTCCCGGTTATGACTTTAATAGGCTATTGCTTGGAAATGTTTTTTCGTTATAGGTCTAGCTGTATGATATATTATGACATAAACAGAATAAAGTTCCTTACCGCATGCTGCTATACATGTCATTCATCTTCATCTAATCATTCTTTTTGTTTTTGCTCTTCTGATGATTTTCAGCTTTCACTTTCTGCAAATTGTGCAGTTGTGTATAGCGATATGACCCAGCACCCAAAATACTATCAAAACACTCCAACACACAGCCTCCGCTTCGCACGGGACTGATATTACCACAGGACCTCGGTGTTCGGCGAAATATAGTAGGTAATTTCTGGGGGAATTTTTACTTTACAAATTGCAGACATGGCCGATTCGCACGGGATTAAGATCTCAGACAAACTCCGCAATCATTACAAATGACTAGAGGTCACCAGGTAATACTTATCCCGTGCGAATAGGACTAAAGACAAACCAGAATTAAACATTGTGTGTCTCTGAGCAACACACAGCTTGTCATTTTTTTTCCCCGAATCACGAATCAGTGTTTTTTCACTGGTTGGTTGAGCAGAAGATTCAATGACTCGCTCATAACAATGTAACCTGCAGAAAGCATTGCTTTAAAATCCCTACCACTAATACACAGACTGACAGTACCTGGAACAAACACAAGCACAGTGATACAGTCAAATATTGCTGTGATGTCACTGTTTTCTTTGTTTTTTTTACAGCCTGTGCTTGTAACGCAACGCTCGTTTACACTCAGTGTTTTCTGCCAAGGGAACATCGTTTTAAATTTTGCTGACTTCTCTGATTTATGGCCCTCCAATACTCATTCCTCTGTGTTCAATCTCTGATAAAGCGAGTCAGTTTGTTCCCTGAACTCCTCTTCCTCTGTCTCGGAGTCAGGAGCAGTGTGTTTGCGTATGCGACTTACAGCGTCCCACAGAGATTTGTTATGTTGTATTTTTTGTTTGTGTTCAGGGGGTGATGACGTGCAGAGTAACACATCAGCATGCATGCTTCTTGTCTTTGAGAGAGATGAATTTTCAAAAGCAACTGGAACAGCAGTCGTAGAAAGCGAGGGAAGTGAGGAGTACTGGGTGCCTTTTGTACTTGTAGAAGACGGAAGCAACAGTGGTTTGTTCTCTGTGTGAGATCCGTCCAACGTGTTGGAAGCAGAGGTGAATGACACATGAGGTGAAGAGCTTGATCTTCTGAGTGTACTGACACCCACAATGGAAGGTAAAACAACTTTGTGTTCACCATTCTGAATTTCTTTGATGGCATTTTCTGCCCTTGTTTTTAGGAGAGGTTTGGAGCAATCCGAATCAAGTTCTTCCCAGTCCTCGGCTTCATCTGAGAGGTTTTCTTCTATTGAACTCTCCTTGGTAGGGTTCTTTGGTAAAGTATCTTTCTGTGTTCTGTGTTTAACTACACTGTCGTCCAGTGTTTGTCCATTTTCTTGATTTGTGGGTTGATTCATTTGCACTGTGGTCTTTTCAGTTTGTACCCCAGAAACTTCAGATGTGGACTTTGCATTGATTAAAGCCACAAAGTCTTCAATCGCAGCTTCAGGTTCTTCTGCAGTGATTTGGTTTCCAACTTTCACTATGTTGAGCGTTTCCTCTAAACCTTCATTATTCTCCAGTGTTGTCCCACTCCAGGATTGTCCCGCCATCAGTTCATTTTCCAGCACTTGCCAGTCATCAACAGTTTTGACTGCTGATGAAGGTTCCTCAAACTCTTTTATTGGATCCTCTATGTTACTCCCACAGGAACTGACTCGTTCTAGTGAAATGCTCTCATATGTCTGTAATCCTGTCCTGGGATACTCATGTGGTATTCCAAGAATCCTTTCTTCTCCCTTGTCCAAAGTACTGTTTTCAGGGCTCTCTTGGCTTGAGATGGCGCTGCAGTTCTGCTTCAGCACATCGGTCTTCTCCCTGTCCTCTGTCAAACACACATACTGGACATGTTCCTTCTCTGGAAGAAGGACAAGCTCAACCTTGACAACAACACAAGTTGCATCAATGACCACAAGACTCTTCTGTTGGTCTTTTGTTGATATGTTGGTGTCCTTTGTGTTAGTAGCTTTGGACTCATCGTTGATCCCTCGGCTTTGCTCATTTCTTTGCTTTGTCATATCCGTCAAGTGGTGCTGATATTTTGGCTCTTTCCACAATGGGAATTTCTCTACTATTTCCCTGCGAGGCTTCTCCTGTCCATTTGTCTCCATATATGACTTCTCGGTTAAACAGCGTGACTGTGAGTCATAACATTGCAACTCTTGTTTATCTTCATTCGGTTTTATCACATTAGCAAAATCTTGGATAGAACTAGCTCTTTGATCCCTTCCTGTCTGTTCTAGTGGTGTAAACCCAAACTGTCCAGACACAAAAGATCCATGGAGCTGCCTCACTGCTTCATCCTTCTGCAGATACTCATCCTGATTGTGTCTGCTGTCATCATTGCACTGAGGTGAGTTTGTCTGCTCAGCTGTGTTCGTCATGCCATCAGGTTGGGAATCAGTTAACAGAGGTAACACATGGGATTTAAGTGGTTCCTCTGGAGAACTGGACAAGCCTGACACCTCGCCCATACGAGAGACGAGACAAAACACAATCTCACTACCTTTTCTTCTTGCGAATTTGTTCTGCTTAGTCTGAGCAATATCAGGACAGGTCAATTCTGAAGACTCTCGGTACTGAAGCTGTGCTTGTGGAGAAGAAGGTTTTGTTTTTATTGCTGTGTACTGCATGGCAGAGGTAGTATTTAAGGCTTCCTGACAGCGTTGCCCCCCCGTACAATAACTCTCTATGTTCTGTGTCTGGTTATTTTTTTGTAAATAATGTCCATTGTTTGCTGAAGGATTACACTGTTTTTCTGTGGAATCTGTAAAGTTTACTGTCCTGCCTTCAAATGTTTGCTCCATAAAAGCTGCCATACGTTCCTGTGCAGTAACGTTCGGTATTCCTGCCAGCTTGCCTCCATCCCTCGGGGAGCTGTATGCTGGTGGGGCCGTGTAGGATGGAGGCTGTCTAAATGATACCAGTGGGAAAATACTTTCTGTATTTCTCGAATTACAAGTGCTCCATTTCCTCCACTGTTCCCTCTCTCTGTTGCTGAGGTCAGTTTTGTCTTTTTTGTGTGGTGTCAATATAGTTGACTGGTATTTTTCTTTGGTCTCTGCACTAACAACCCACTGCCCACATCCCAACACTTTCTCTAACCCTGAAGCACACTTAAATTATTTCCACTCCTCATCCTCAAAACCAGATGTTTTTTTGGAAAGTGAATGATGATAGCAATTGGGGTAAGCTTGTAGCTCTTTCTGACTGTTTGTTCCACATTTTTCTCTTTTTCCTCTGCAGTTTATCGGCCATGTGCTTTCCCACCCCTCACGCTGTTCATGTATGTCTCTTTCTTTATACCTCCCCATATTTGATCTCTGTTTTTCTCTTCTAACTTTACCAGTGTAGTCAATTAATTCTCTGTGAGATAACTTGCTTTGCGAAGGGAATTTTGTAGTTGATATCTCAGTCTGCTCTTTAATGTCAGGAATATTCCAGCTAGTTCCTGTACCCAATGTCACCCATGTTTTTGGCTCTCCAGTTGAGCTGTTATACTTCGCCGGGTGTAACAGGTTAGTGGCTGTAGAAGGGTTGCGCTGATATCTGTTAAGAAAAACAAGAGTCATATACAGTTGCAGGAAAAAGTCAGTTGATGTCTCAATAAATTGGTCATAAAATATGATCTGTTGTTGTTCTTTGTCAGAACAATTACAGTCTGCACAAAGACATCCGTCTAGTGGATATTTACATTTAAAAAATACAATTAAAAAGTATCATAGTGGGACACAAAATGCGTTCTGTGTGGACCGGCCCTTGGTAGGTTGTGCTGTTGTTACCAAAACATTTTTATTTCTCAGTTTTACGCAATTCATGTGCTCAAAACATATTTCCCGAGAAAAAAATTGAAATATGTAATAATATAGAAATATAGATTTTAGCTGTCTTAAAGTGTGTCAGCCATTTATTAAATTATTAAATATATTAAGAGTTTACATACTTTTTCCATTCTTTAATGACTGCACAATGTTTCAAAAAAGACTTAAAACATTGTTTGTGTGTTATTGGTCTAAAAATACTATGCTTGCCTATTGTTGTCACTCGGTTAAAGACAAGATTTTATGACTGATTTATGCAGAAATGTAGGTAAATACATAGTTAAACTTTTTTGCATGCAAAGGTATAGGGAGGAAAATGGCATTTTGGTTTGGGACCTTATGTAATATATTTTATGAATAGTCAATGCATTTTAACTGTGTATGGATTACTTGCACAACCATTTCACATTTTGCTTATTAAATCTTAGGTGTTTCCGTTCAGTTCAGTGCATCTACTACATACAGAGAGTTTTTCATGGGAAGGCAGATTCTTTTTTTTTCTTCTTTTTTTTCTTCTTATATCCATTTAATTTATTTAATCAAATTGCATTGATTTCCTGGATGATAATTAATATGTATATTTTTACCTCTAGCTTTATTATTTATTGTATTATGCTTATTGGTGATTTTTCATATTGTTCTTGCGTCTGGGCAACATAATTTGCGATGGTTATCAGCACATAACAACACAACAACAATAAAATTGTGAGGGAGCGGAGGAGTCGCATGCTCTCCATGAGGGAGCGGAGGAGTCGCATGCTCTCCGTGAGGGAGCAGAGGAGTCGCTGCTGTCAGTGAGGTAGCGGAGTCGCCGCTGCTGTCCATGAGGTAACGGAAGAGTCGCATGCTCTCCGTGAGGGACCGGAGGAGTCGCTGCTGTCCGTGAGGTAATGGAGGAGTCGCTGCTGTCCGTGAGGTAGCGGAGGAGTCGCTGCTGTCCGTGAGGTAGCGGAGGAGTCGCTGCTGTCCGTGAGGTAATGGAGGAGTCGCATGCTCTCCGTTAGGGAGCGGAGGAGTCGCTACTGTCCGTGAGGTAATGGAGGAGTCGCTGCTGTCTGTGAGGTAATGGAGGAGTCGCTGCTGTCCGTAAGGGAGCGGAGGAGTCGCTGCTGTCCATGAGGTAATGGAGGAGTCACATGCTCTCCGTGAGGGAGCGGAGGAGTTGCTGCTGTCCGTGAGGTAATGGAGGAGTCGCATGCTCTCCGTGAGGGGGCGGAGGAGTTGCTGCTGTCCGTGAGGTAATGAAGGAGTCGCATGCTCTCCGTGAGGGAGCGGAGGAGTTGCTGCTGTCCGTGAGGTAATGGAGGAGTCGCATGCTCTCCGTGAGGGAGCGGAGGAGTTGGTGCTGTCCGTGAGGTAATGGAGGAGTCGCATGCTCTCCGTGAGGGAGTTGCTGCTGTCCGTGAGGTAATGGAGGAGTCGCATACTCTCCGTGAGGGAGCGGAGGAGTTGCTGCTGTCCGTGAGGTAATGGAGGAGTCGCATGCTCTCCGTGAAGGAGCGGAGGAGTTGCTGCTGTCCGTGAGGTAATGAAGGAGTCGCATGCTCTCCGTGAGGGAGCGGAGGAGTTGCTGCTGTCCGTGAGGTAATGGAAGAGTCGCATGCTCTCCGTGAGGGAGCGGAGGAGTTGCTGCTGTCCGTGAGGTAATGGAGGAGTCGCATGCTCTCTGTGAGGGAGTTGCTGCTGTCCGTGAGGTAATGGAGGAGTCGCATACTCTCCGTGAGGTAGAGGAGGAGTCGCTGCTGTCCTTGAGGTAATGGAGGAGTCGCATGCTCTCCGTGAGGGAGCGGAGGAGTTGCTGCTGTCCATGAGGTAATGGAGGAGTCGCATGCTCTCCGTGAGGGAGCGGAGGAGTTGCTGCTGTCCGTGAGGTAATGGAGGAGTCGCATGCTCTCCGTGAGGGAGCGGAGGAGTTGCTGCTGTCCGTGAGGTAATGAAGGAGTCGCATGCTCTCCGTGAGGGAGCGGAGGAGTTGCTGCTGTCCGTGAGGTAATGGAGGAGTCGCATGCTCTCCGTGAGGGAGCGGAGGAGTTGGTGCTGTCCGTGAGGTAATGGAGGAGTCGCATGCTCTCCGTGAGGGAGTTGCTGCTGTCCGTGAGGTAATGGAGGAGTCGCATACTCTCCGTGAGGGAGCGGAGGAGTTGCTGCTGTCCGTGAGGTAATGGAGGAGTCGCATGCTCTCCGTGAAGGAGCGGAGGAGTTGCTGCTGTCCGTGAGGTAATGAAGGAGTCGCATGCTCTCCGTGAGGGAGCGGAGGAGTTGCTGCTGTCCGTGAGGTAATGGAAGAGTCGCATGCTCTCCGTGAGGGAGCGGAGGAGTTGCTGCTGTCCGTGAGGTAATGGAGGAGTCGCATGCTCTCTGTGAGGGAGTTGCTGCTGTCCGTGAGGTAATGGAGGAGTCGCATACTCTCCGTGAGGTAGAGGAGGAGTCGCTGCTGTCCTTGAGGTAATGGAGGAGTCGCATGCTCTCCGTGAGGGAGCGGAGGAGTTGCTGCTGTCCATGAGGTAATGGAGGAGTCGCATGCTCTCCGTGAGGGAGCGGAGGAGTTGCTGCTGTCCGTGAGGTGATGGAGGAGTCGCATGCTCTCCGTGAGGGAGCGGAGGAGTTGCTGCTGTCCGTGAGGTAATGGAGGAGTCGCTGCTGTCCGTGAGGTAGCGGAGGAGTCGCTGCTGTCCATGAGGTAATGGAGGAGTCGTTGCTGTCCGTGAGGTAGCGGAGGAGTAGGGGTGGAGCCGAACCCGAATACGGTATTCGGAAAGGCACAAATAACGTGTTTTTTACGAATACTTATTTCGAACAAATACTTTACAAAATATTTGTATTCGGGAACAAGAAAAACTTTATATCAAAAAGCTGCGTTTCCTCACGAGACCGCAGTGCGCGAGTGAGTGAGTGACGTTCAGGAAGAGGTGACTGACACAGGCTGCTCCACACAGCAACAGAGAGGGCTCGGCTGAGCGAAAAAACACTTAACTGCATTACTATTTTTGTTGAATAGATTTTTGTACCTTAACTGGGTTCCGGAGGCAGTTTATAACTTTCGGGAAGTGGAGTTTGATCGGGAGATTATTTCATTACGCTGCATTATTGACGTCTGCAGCCGGGTGCTCTCATGTTCGCTCTGTTTACGTAGCTCTGTTAGCTCCGTAATTATTTGTTTTTATTACATGGCTTGGTTGAATTCTAATGTAGAATGCGGTCTGTTATTTCCATGGTTATTTCTTAATAACAGACCGCTGCTAAGTATAACACACCGTTGCCACGAAAAACAGAGCGTTGCCATGGATTCTAAACGTAGAGACGGAACGGACTATTTTTTTTAGCGGAAGCAATACAATAGTTTTTAAATCAATAAACTCCTTTTTAAATCAATATTTTGAGTCAAATTATTGATTTATTTGCTAGGTAGCCATGTAGTAAAAGGGATAATGTATAGCGAGGTGGTTGTTATAGCGAATACAAACCCTTCAGGCTGATTCAAGACCCCTCCGCTTCGCGTCAGGCTCATAATCAACCGCCTCGCTATACATTATCCCTTACTTATTCTGTCTGTTCAGCGTCCTCCAACAAGGACGGGTGGTGGTGGGATTCATAATGTTCACAATGGTATTTTATTAGTTGTTGGTTTAACCATGGATGAGGTAATGGCTGTTATGTTATTTTCTTTTCAATGACGTTCCTTGGTAGGCTACATGTTCATTGCTGGATTTATATAATTAAAGAATACTTACACTATAACGTAAATTAGAAGTGTAACGCAAAAAAACTAGATTTTTACGCCTATTTTGGATTTTACTCGAATACAAATACAAATACTTTTTCCCCCTCAACAAATACAAATACAGATACAAATACCGGCTGCTTTGCACACCCCTACGGAGGAGTCACTGCTGTCCGTGAGGTAACGGAGGAGTCGCTGCTGTCCATGAGGTAACGGAGGAGTTGATGCTGTCCGTGAGGTAATGGAGGAGTCGAATGCTCTCCGTGAGGGAGCGGAGGAGTTGCTGCTGTCCATGAGGTAATGGAGGAGTCGCTGCTGTCCGTGAGGTAGTGGAGGAGTCGCTGCTGTCCATGAGGTAACGGAGGAGTCGCTGCTGTCCGTGAGGTAACGGAGGAGTCGCTGCTGTCCATGAGGTAACGGAGGAGTCGCTGCTGTCCGTGAGGTAACGAAGGAGTCGCTGCTGTCTGTGAGGTAACGGAGGAGTCGCTGCTGTCCGTGAGGTAATGGAGGAGTCGCATCCTCTCCGTGAGGTAACGGAGGAGTCGCTGCTGTCTGTGAGGTAATGGAGGAGTCGCATGCTCTCCGTGAGGTAATGGAGGAGTCGCTGCTGTCAGTGAGGTAACGGAGGAGTCGCTGCTGTCCGTGAGGTAATGGAGGAGTCGCTGCTGTCCGTGAAGTAATGGAGGAGTCGCTGCTGTCAGTGAGGTAACGGAGGAATCGCTGCTGTCCGTGAGGTAATGGAGGAGTCGCCGCAGTCCGTGAGGTAACGGAGGAGTCGCTGCTGTCCGTGAGGTAACGGAGGAGTCGCTGCTGTCAGTGAGGTAACGGAGGAGTCGCTGCTGTCCGTGAGGTAACGGAGGAATCGCTGCTGTCAGTGAGGTAACGGAGGAATCGCTGCTGTCCGTGAGGTAACGGAGGAGTCGCTGCTGTCAGTGAGGTAATGGAGGAGTCGCTGCTGTCCGTGAGGTAATGGAGGAGTCGCTGCTGTCCGTGAGGTAATGGAGGAGTCGCTGCTGTCAGTGAGGTAACGGAGGAGTCGCTGCTGTCAGTGAGGTAACGGAGGAGTCGCTGCTGTCCGTGAGGTAACGGAGGAGTCGCTGCTGTCCGTGAGGTAACGGAGGAGTCGCTGCTGTCAGTGAGGTAACGGAGGAGTCGCTGCTGTCCGTGAGGTAACGGAGGAGTCGCTGCTGTCAGTGAGGTAATGGAGGAGTCGCTGCTGTCCGTGAGGTAACGGAGGAATCGCTGCTGTCAGTGAGGTAACGGAGGAATCGCTGCTGTCCGTGAGGTAACGGAGGAGTCGCTGCTGTCAGTGAGGTAACGGAGGAGTCGCTGCTGTCCGTGAGGTAACGGAGGAGTCGCTGCTGTCAGTGAGGTAACGGAGGAGTCGCTGCTGTCCGTGAGGTAATGGAGGAGTCGCTGCTGTCCGTGAGGTAATGGAGGAGTCGCTGCTGTCAGTGAGGTAACGGAGGAATCGCTGCTGTCCGTGAGGTAATGGAGGAGTCGCCGCTGTCCGTGAGGTAACGGAGGAGTCGCTGCTGTCCGTGAGGTAACGGAGGAGTCGCTGCTGTCAGTGAGGTAACGGAGGAGTCGCTGCTGTCCGTGAGGTAACGGAGGAATCGCTGCTGTCAGTGAGGTAACGGAGGAGTCGCTGCTGTCAGTGAGGTAACGGAGGAATCGCTGCTGTCCGTGAGGTAATGGAGGAGTCGCCGCTGTCCGTGAGGTAACGGAGGAGTCGCTGCTGTCCGTGAGGTAACGGAGGAGTCGCTGCTGTCAGTGAGGTAACGGAGGAGTCGCTGCTGTCCGTGAGGTAACGGAGGAATCGCTGCTGTCAGTGAGGTAACGGAGGAATCGCTGCTGTCCGTGAGGTAACGGAGGAGTCGCTGCTGTCAGTGAGGTAACGGAGGAGTCGCTGCTGTCCGTGAGGTAACGGAGGAGTCGCTGCTGTCAGTGAGGTAAGGGAGGAGTCGCTGCTGTCCGTGAGGTAATGGAGGAGTCGCTGCTGTCAGTGAGGTAACGGAGGAATCGCTGCTGTCCGTGAGGTAATGGAGGAATCGCCGCTGTCCGTGAGGTAACGGAGGAGTCGCTGCTGTCCGTGAGGTAATGGAGGAGTCGCTGCTGTCCGTGAGGTAATGGAGGAGTCGCTGCTGTCCGTGAGGTAACGGAGGAGTCGCTGCTGTCAGTGAGGTAACGGAGGAGTCGCTGCTGTCCGTGAGGTAATGGAGGAATCGCTGCTGTCAGTGAGGTAACGGAGGAATCGCTGCTGTCCGTGAGGTAACGGAGGAGTCGCTGCTGTCAGTGAGGTAACGGAGGAGTCGCTGCTGTCCGTGAGGTAACGGAGGAGTCGCTGCTGTCAGTGAGGTAACGGAGGAGTCGCTGCTGTCCGTGAGGTAATGGAGGAGTCGCTGCTGTCCGTGAGGTAATGGAGGAATCGCTGCTGTCAGTGAGGTAACGGAGGAATCGCTGCTGTCCGTGAGGTAACGGAGGAGTCGCTGCTGTCAGTGAGGTAACGGAGGAGTCGCTGCTGTCAGTGAGGTAACGGAGGAGTCGCTGCTGTCAGTGAGGTAACGGAGGAGTCGCTGCTGTCCGTGAGGTAATGGAGGAGTCGCTGCTGTCCGTGAGGTAATGGAGGAGTCGCTGCTGTCAGTGAGGTAACGGAGGAATCGCTGCTGTCCGTGAGGTAATGGAGGAGTCGCCGCTGTCCGTGAGGTAACGGAGGAGTCGCTGCTGTCCGTGAGGTAACGGAGGAGTCGCTGCTGTCAGTGAGGTAACGGAGGAGTCGCTGCTGTCCGTGAGGTAATGGAGGAGTCGCTGCTGTCAGTGAGGTAACGGAGGAGTCGCTGCTGTCCGTGAGGTAACGGAGGAGTCGCTGCTGTCAGTGAGGTAATGGAGGAGTCGCTGCTGTCCGTGAGGTAATGGAGGAGTCGCTGCTGTCAGTGAGGTAACGGAGGAATCGCTGCTGTCCGTGAGGTAATGGAGGAGTCGCCGCTGTCCGTGAGGTAACGGAGGAGTCGCTGCTGTCCGTGAGGTAACGGAGGAGTCGCTGCTGTCAGTGAGGTAACGGAGGAGTCGCTGCTGTCCGTGAGGTAATGGAGGAGTCGGTGCTGTCAGTGAGGTAACGGAGGAGTCACTGCTGTCAGTGAGGTAACGGAGGAGTCGCTGCTGTCTGTGAGGTAACGGAGGAGTCGCTGCTGTCCGTGAGGTAACGGAGGAGTCGCTGCTGTCCGTGAGGTAATGGAGGAGTCGCCGCTGTCCGTGAGGTAACGGAGGAGTCGCTGCTGTCCGTGAGGTAACGGAGGAGTCGGTGCTGTCAGTGAGGTAACGGAGGAGTCACTGCTGTCAGTGAGGTAACGGAGGAGTCGCTGCTGTCCGTGAGGTAACGGAGGAGTCACTGTTGTCAGTGAGGTAACGGAGGAGTCGCTGCTGTCTGTGAGGTAACGGAGGAGTCGCTGCTGTCTGTGAGGGAGCGGAGGAGTCGCTGCTGTCCGTGAGGTAATGGAGGAGTCGCTGCTGTCCGTGAGGTAGCGGAGGAGTCGCTGCTGTATCCATATGGTATATCAAACATATCTTGTGGAGCGCTCTCTGAGTAGGCATTTATTTGTAATTTTAACTGAAACGGAGCATAAAAGTTTTTCCTTTTAAAATTTTCCAGGATAAAATTTCTTATCCTGTTGCACCTTCTATAGGCCCTGAATGATCAGCGATTAGTCGACGTCAAGCTTAAAGTGCCATGGCAGACCATTAAATTAGTCGACTAGTCTGCTCAACCCTTAATTTACACATTTGATGGATTAGTAGATATTAAATCAAAGATCACATATATTATAGGCAATAAATAAGCAAAAGTATTTTGTAGAGTACGGTACAGAAGGTAAATAGGGACTATATTTCACAGTCATATCTTACAAAAGAATATTCAGTTCTGCCCGTAAAAGTGCTTTGATGTCACAATGCTAATGTACACAATGTACAACAAGACAGCGCACAAAGACGAAGATAATCCAAATAAGTAATATTTATTCCAGGCAGACGAAGAGTACACACACTCACAGGGTAACACATACAATCACCGACAGTGAACAGAACAGAGAGACTTTATAAGGGAACTAATGAGGGAGATAATCAGGGAGAACAGAAACCGGTTTGATATGATCAAAGTCTTATTTCATGATATGAGTCATTTTGAATGTCAGTGAAATTTCACAATTATCATTACTTCAGCAAAAACTAATTCTAGGTTAATTAAGGTTAAAGGGGTGGTAAAATGCCCTTTTCACAAGATGTAAAATAAATCTCTGACATCCCCAGAGTGTGTGTGTGAAGTTTTGGCACAAAATACCCACGGATATTTTTATATAGAATGTTAAAGTTGTCACTTTTTGAGGGTTAGCAAAAACGCACCGTTTTGTGCCTGGCCCTTTAAATGCAAATGAGCTGCCTCAGAGGGCGGGGTTTCAAGAGCTCTTGTGTGTTAGCAGAGCGATTACCTCACGCAGACACACTAAAATGACAGAAACTGTTCTGCCTTTAATGTTAAAACAGAGTCAGACAAAGATGGAGAGACTCAAGAAGAAGTGACAACATGTAGAATGCAACAGGACGTCTCTGAATGGTTAGTTGATGAATTTATGTTGCTGATGTGGAGTTAACTATATCTTCAATTACATGTTAATCTATAAATCGCTCATATAGGAACTGTTGTGAGATGCACACAGAGTGACTTTCTATTGCATGTGAAAAGAAGGATGCTAAAGTTTGAGCTGACTCACAAATGTACTCTTATACAACAACTTTTCCTCTTCTCCACATGGACTGCATGTCCCGGGGGCGGGGCTTATGTAGATTTTAGGGTTGCTGATGTCACTAACCCGGGAGGAATGTCGTGTAGTCCCTACCAGCCGTTTGTTGTAGTCCTTTACTTTAAAAGCAAATATCTCCCTTTGCTTTGAACTTTGAGCGTTGTAACTTTGCAGATGTTGTTTATGCTCAAACAGCAACATTACACACTAGCTAAAGTTAGAAAAGTGAAATCATACTTTACCACCCCTTTAAGTAAAAGTTCTCAAAACAGTTACAGAAGACAAGTAAACATTCAGCAATACAATAAGATCAAAGAAACTAAATTACAAACAAAGCCAACAAAAAATATAACAAAACAAAAAAACAACTTAAATAAACAGTGCTTTAGGTTTTTCAGGAAGATGTACTAACTGTGGTATTCAGATCAGTAATAGCCTACAACAGAAATTGAATAAAGTAATCAAATGTAAAATAACACTACTATATACAAAAAATATAGACTAATCCTTATTAAAACTATAATTTATTAACTCAAGAGCAGTAAATTATTTTATCTTTGTCTTTTGTTGTTTGATTAATAATGACTGCAGCAGATTTATTAGAGCTAATGCACAGACCCAATATACTGTGGTTGCAGCCGTTGTGTGTTCTGACGCGCAATACACTGTATTAACACCAGACAGAAGGAGATTCACGTCACCAGATGGAAAGCGTAAATGGATGGAGAAGCATAGGTTACTGTAAAGCTACGTCTTAGTTGGTGATTATCTTGGCGAAAGCCGAGTACAAATCAGCATGAAGTTTTAACATCTACTCTCGTGTAATGGAAATAATTTACACACGCGCTCTTTCTCAGTGTTTACATTCACTAAAGACATAACCGACTGTGTTAACGACTCTTGTTTTCATAATCGTTGTGTAGGATGGACAATAATAAAGACAAAGACAAAGAGGTGTTGATGGATCGAGACTTGTAGGCGTGCGTAAGATGTGTGTACTTCGGGGAATAATTCTCACATCTTTAGTATGGTGGGGGAAGCTGTAATTATCTGATTGGTCAGTTTGAATGTCTCACATTTAGGGTTTAGTCACATGGTCAAGGAAGGGCTGAAAGAAGATTGAAACAGTTGCTCTGTCTCTTCTTTACTTCTGTGTCCCTGTCTTACTTTGCCTTCTCTTTTCTTTCCCCCTTATTCTCTACACTCTCTCTCTCCCTCTTTCTATCTCTCAGGGAACATTTTACATATATGCTGGGTATACGATTAATGGATTAAGTCTTTATCATCTCATACATCTATTTTGTAACTATTTTAAGTGTAACCATAACCAGATATTGTCATTAAACCCTTTCAGTTACATGTGATGTGCTAACTAGTTTTGATTCGGTATTAACTTTGAAGTGCTACCTATTGCAATGCAATATCATCACGCTTTCCCACATAACTGTGCTTATTTCCGCCGTTGGTATAAGTAGCATTGGGTGGTAATAGACAAGAAATGTACAGTTTTCTACCATCTTACTGATAACGTTTCTTGAGTGTTTTGGCAATATTGCAGCCTGAACCCCAGTAGGCAAACCAGTCTTACAGCTGGAAGCCGAAATCTGTTATGATTAATCGCACAGCTGTAATGCACATGTGTCAGTGCAGTAGTGTGTTAACATGTTTCCAGATGGACTGATAAAAACAACTGCATACATTTTACTCCCAGATGTTGTGTAAGGATGTCCTGTGTTAGGATATGTGCATAACATGATGTTTTTTTTCTTTTTAACATTATTGGGTGACAGTCATGAGCATACAATCCCCTGCGCAGAAAGGTTGCAAACATTGTTGGTGCTCTTTTACAAAAATCACAGAACAGACTGAAACAATTGTAATGTCAAACTTGTGTATAAATGTACACAATGTTACACACAAATAATCTCAACCATTAGCACTTTCATTTTGGCAGTCCTGCTTTTAAATATGTTTGTATCATCTTGTTAGCAAATTAAACCTTTGAAATTTATTACCTTTTCAAAATAATCCATTAAACAAGTTGCAATTTGAGGAGCGTACACTAATATTTTCAGTTCCACTCGTTTTGGAGTCATCTCAAGGACAAGCCCACAATATGGTAAATATATGGCATTATAAGTGAACCTCAAGAAACACAAAAATAATAAAATAAATACACACAATCCCTTCAAAACAAGTAATTAAAACAACCATTTAATAAAAGTAAATATAAGATTTTTGTACAGATAGGTCTGAATTGGGCAAATCTGGGCCAGTAAACAAACAACTGCATCAAACGAAAGATAACGTTACTGTATGTTTATTCTAAATACTCACTGGTTATATTCTGTGAACATAATTGCTTTTAAGTCATATGGATTTTGATATGCTGTTAATGTTTTTGTCGTTCATCGACTCTGAAAGTCAATACAACCATAACGTTTTTGGTATAATTTTAGTGTGGATTCCGCTATTCTCTTAAAGTCTGAATGATTATTCAATCTTTATAGTTATTGCTCATAAAGCCAGGTGCAAGTAGTCCATTGTAAATTTCATTATATATATATATATATTTTATTCTCATATAAATATTATTATTATTATGTTAAATACAGTTTTTTTGACCCTATATTCTTATCACAAATGCATTTCTTACATTGTAAAAAGAAATGCAAAATAAAATATCAAATAATATCATAATAACCATAATCAATCACAAATATCACAATAATGTGCATGTCAACATCTTCTAAACCAATCTTTGTTCTGCCACAGGTTTTTATACTATTTTATACACAGTATCTTATGTATATTAGTGTGCAAAGTGCATAAAAGTATTTAGAAGGTAATTATGAAACAAATCAATTGCCCATATTAATGTGTGTGGATTCAGAACAGAATAAACTGGTTTAATGGTTTGATTACTACCAGATTACTTTAGTGTTGTCAACTGTGAACCACAATGTAATATACAATTCTTGCGTGTAATGTCTTGACTTTCTTTTTCTTTTCTTTTTTTCAAAAAAGATGACAACCGCATAGAATGTGACATTTTCAACATTTGAAACATTTCAATTAAATATTTCTATGAACTTACACGTGTGAAGAGTGCCATCCAGGAAAAGTGCTGTATTTGGCTCTCAGTGGGTCCTTTTCTCTGCTACTCAAAAAATCCATCTTGTAATCCTTAAACAGGGGTTATAACATCAAATAATACAGTGACTTTCACAAACATTTGTTTATTTTGTTTTAGAAACAGTAAAAGCAGAATTTATTATTTAATTAAGACATACAGTAGACCTTCCATTCTTTTAAATCAGCTTTATTTCTAAGAGAAAGCATCCCAAAAATAAATAGGCAAAACTCAAACAATGTCAATGCACTGCTGTTATAAGTCATGAAAATCCCAACCAAAAAAAAAAAAAAGACGTGAAATGATTTACCGTGAGCTGAAGTGCACAGCGGAGGCTAAGCGCCTGAAGTGAAGCGGAGCAGTGTTTATCAGGAGAGCAATGTTCATAACCAGAGACTCTCCGTCTGTCTACAGGCTCTCCGCAACATCACGCACAACAACAGCTTCATTAAAAGTGCTGGACTGAATCATGTAAAGAATGTGCTCAAATGTAAACAGCCTCCACCACAGAAAGCCAATTAGATGTTAATGTGACACTCATGTAAGTCACACACATAAAAAAGCTGCTTACTTGGAATGTGTTACTCAGCACAAAAAAGGATTTTCATTGTTTTTGCAACAAAGCCATGCTAACTGATGGCTATGAGATAAGCTACTGAACCAGCACTGGACATGAAGGTGATGTCATACAAATAAAGGGAATCATAGCATCAAATATCACAAGAACGCTATATACACTTCTGACAGAAATTTGGAGAATTTTGTTTTATTTATATTTTCATATGCAATCCTGTCACGTTTGTAATATTTATCACATTCAAGATTATGGGTCTTTTAATGAACTTATTTCTTTGTGTTCTGTTTGTTTTCAATGACTTTATTCTGTCACGATTGGTGAATTTGCAGACAGCAAACTCCCATTAATGAGGCTCTGTTTCCTCTGTTGTGATGCCGCTGAATGGCAGTAATGCCGCCTTTCACTGAAACTCTCTAGCGTACTAAACAGGCTTTCCTCTCTGAACTAAACTCTGGGCATCAGCAGAGAGCAGAGGAAAGATGGGATGTAGAATTCTAATCATTGTAGAACGAGATGGCTAATATATTGTTTTTCTTTGCTAATAATTGTCAGGGTGAGAGATTTTGATATTTGTGGAAGAGGTGCATTTTACAAAGATGTCACATTTTTATTTAAAACAAAATGAACTTTGTCAATGTCATTAGCTTAGCAATGAAATTACAGTTTAGATAGCACTGAACCGACCTTTGTGGAAATTACATAAACACACAAGGACCTTTATGTGTCTACTGTGAAATCTGGGATATAATGGGGATTTTTTTTTTTTTTTTTTGCCATTTGTTCTGCCATTCCCAGCAAAAGTGAACAACTGTATCCCTTAATAAGACCAATAAGTGTCAAACAGAGGAAATGGGTGCCAGTTCTCTTTCAATACACGTACAGAACTAACTTTATCCAGGCTCTCATAGACTTTTTGCTTTTACATTTATATAATGCCTTTAATCGTTTATAAGGCAATGAAAATATTGCTATACGGACACATTTCATAATATGGAAGTGAAACATCCCTGTTAACAATTGTACAAGATGAGCTTTACCCAAATAATTTCGATATCATTATTATCAAATTATTATACATTTTTTCTTAATGAATCTTTACATATCAGCCAAAAACATTGTTGCATGTATTAATAAATGGAAAATGTTTATATAATTCACATAATCATTGTTCAAAGTCAATGTCAAAGTTATTTTATTGTTTTATTGACAATTAAGTGAAGCCACCATTATTTCTAAAGACCTTTATACAATTCAGATTGTTTCAAAGCTGTTTCACAGTAAAAAAAAAAGGGACAATAATGATTCAATAATGACTCAAACAGACTTTAATTCAACTGAACTTTATTCAAGCATATTTAATAAAATGAACTTAAAGTATACTTATTTTTTATAAGGGAAAACAAGCCAAAAGGCGACTGTGGCCAGGAACCCAAACACCATCGGGTGACAGAAATGGAGAAAAGAAACGTTTGGAGAAAGCAGGCTTGGTCGGGGAAGGGCCTAAAACTCCCCTGGGCAAAGGAACTTACATGGTGTGATTATGATTCCATAAAAAGTCCCATTGTGGATGGATATCGTTCATAATAAGTCATTAGTGCAGGAAAGGCTAGTGTTGGTATCGTAATAGTATCAACATTACGTCTTTTCATTCATGCTGTTTTGTTCCCAAAAAAGACAAAAAAAGCGATTCGCAAGGAAAGGTCACACCAACATTTGAACTCAGATTGCTGGATTCAGAGAGCTAACTAACCTTTACACCAGAGGGTTACACCACATTAACCAAAACTGGCCCGCCAGCAATAACATCTGGCCCGCGCCGCAGAGTATTCTGATAGCAGCTGGTTCTGAGATAGATCTGTCATGACAGCAACAGTTACTCACAATCACTTCGTCTTAAAGTCCCTGTAAAGGCAATTCAAAAAAATTCTAAACACATTATAAATGTTAGAAATATATTGCTAGAACATATTACAAAGACTGTGAACTGTGAAGTACTGAATTGTGGACTTAGACCGTTAAACAGTTTTTCACCATTGCTGTGTTCCGGATTTTTTGGGCGGGGCTAAAATGGGGTCTTGATGACACACTGGAGACCCTGAGCTCCTGGACACGCCCCTACTTGATGACGCACTGGAGCACCTGAGCTCCTGGACACGCCCCTACTTGATGACACACTGGAGCCCCTGAGCTCCTGGACACGCCCCTACTTGATGACGCTCTGGAGCCCCTGAGCTCCTGGACACGCCGCTACTTGATGACGCACTAGAGCCCCTGAGCTCCTGGACACGCCCCTACTTGATGACACACTGGAGCCCCTGAGCACCTGGACACGCCCCTACTTGATGACGCACTGGAGCTCCTGAGCTCCTGGACACGCCCCTACTTGATGACCCACTGGAGCCCCTGAGCTCCTGGACACGCCCCTACTTGATGACGCACTAGAGCCCCTGAGGTCCTGGACACGCCCATACTTGATGACGCACTGGAGCCCCTGAGCTCCTGGACACGCCCCTACTTGATGACGCACTGGAGCCCCTGAGCTCCTGGACACGCCCCTACTTGATGACGCACTAGAGCCCCTGAGGTCCTGGACACGCCCATACTTGATGACGCACTGGAGCTCCTGAGCTCCTGGACATGCCCCTACTTGATGACACACTGGAGCCCCTGAGCTCCTGGACACGCCCCTACTTGATGACGTACTGGAGCCCCTGAGCTCCTGGACACGCCCCTACTTGATGACACACTGGAGCCCCTGAGCTCCTGGACACGCCCCTACTCGATGACGCACTAGAGCTCCTGGACACGCCCCTACTTGATGACACACTGGAGCCACTGAGCTCCTGGACACGCCCCTACTTGATGACACAGTGGAGCCACTGAGCTCCTGGACACGCCCCTACTTGATGACGCACTAGAGCCCCTGAGCTCCTGGACACGCCCCTACTTGATGACGCACTAGAGCCCCTGAGCTCCTGGACACGCCCCTACTTGATGACGCACTAGAGCCCCTGAGCTCCTGGACACGCTTATTCTTGAATAAGTGAATGATTAAAAAAATATATATATTATGGAATAGAGAAGCTCCTGCAGCAGGTGCATTAGCACAACAAGTAGCAGCAAGCTACTTGTTGTGCTAGTAGCTAGATGCTCCAGTGCACACCTCAGATCACTTCCTCCTCACTCTCAACCTCAACCTGCCTCAGAACACAACACACACTCCTCCACAGGTCACCTTTCGACGGAACCTACGATCACTTTCACCCTCTCACCTATCCTCTTTGGTCTCATCCACACTTCCTCCACCTGATCAGCTCTCAACACTAGATACTAACAGTGCAACTGATACTCTTTTCTCCACTTTAACATCCTGCTTGGACAACTTCTGTCCCCTTTCCTCCAGGCCAGCCCGCGCCACACCCTCTGCCCCCTGGTTATCTGATATTCTCCGCGAACATCGTACTAAACTCAGGGGTGCAGAGAGGAAGTGGAGCAAATCGAAAGATCCGACAGACCTGGGTCTTTATCAATCCCTCCTTTCTTCCTTCTCTGCTAATATATCTACTGCTAAAATGGCTTACTATCACAACAAAATTTTCAATTCTTCTGACTCTCGCATGCTTTTCAAAGCCTTCTCCTCTCTTTTCTTAACCCTCCTCCTCCTCCTCCTTCATCAGCCCTAACAGCTGACGATTTTGCCACATTCTTCATAGAAAAAACAACCACCATCAGCGGCCAATTTTCCAATCCACAAACTGACACACACATTTTACCAGCAAATGCACACATTCTACCCTCCTTCTCTCTACTTTCAGAGGCAGAAGTCTCTAAACTCCTCCTTTCCAGTCGCCCTACTACCTGTCCGCTTGATCCTATCCCCACTAATCTACTTCAAACCATTTCTTCCTCAGTTGTACCCACACTCACGCACATCATAAACACCTCTCTTCTCACTGGTACCTTTCCCACAGCTTTTAAGCAGGCTCGAGTAACCCCACTGCTTAAGAAACCTAATCTAAATCCAGCACATCTAACAAGTTACAGACCGGTATCTCTTCTTCCATTTGTCGCGAAAACACTTGAACGAGTTGTTTTCAACCAGATCTCCTCCTTTCTTACACAGAACAACCTCTTGGACAACAATCAGTCTGGTTTCAAGAGCGGACACTCAACTGAGACTGCCCTGCTCTCAGTAATTGAAGCTCTGAGACTGGCAAGAGCAGCTTCCAAATCCTCAGCCCTCATCCTGCTGGATCTGTCTGCTGCTTTTGACACCGTTAACCACCAGATCCTCCTGTCAATCCTAAAGATGAAGGGTATCTCGGGAACTGCACTCCAATGGTTCGAGTCTTACCTCTCAGGTAGGTCTTTTAGGGTGTCGTGGAGAGGTGTGGCATCTAAGACCCAACATCTAGCTACTGGGGTGCCTGAGGGCTCAGTGCTTGGACCACTCCTCTTCTCCATCTACATGACATCACTAGGATCTGTGATTCAGAAACATGGCTTTTCCTATCATTGCTATGCTGATGACACACAACTCTACCTCTCATTCCAGCCTGACGATCCAACGGTAGCTGCTCGTATCTCAGCCTGCCTAACAGACATTTCTGGCTGGATGAAGGACCACCACCTTCAACTAAACCTTGCGAAGACAGAGCTACTTGTAGTCCCGGCCAAACCAACACTCCATCACAACTTCTCCATTCAGCTAGGCTCGTCATCCATAACTCCATCAAGGTCAGCTAGGAACCTTGGGGTTGTAATTGATGATCAGTTGAAATTCACAGACCACATTGCTAGAACTGCCCGGTCCTAAAGATTTGCCTTGCACAACATTAGGAGGATCAGGCCCTTCCTTACAGAGCATGCTACACAACTCCTTGTCCAAGCACTTGTTTTATCCAGACTGGACTATTGTAATGCTCTCCTGGCTGGTCTTCCAGCTTGCTCTGTCAAACCTCTACAATTGATCCAGAATGCTCCAGCCAGAGTAGTCTTTAACCCTTGTGCATCAATTAAAAAAAGTTACTCATAGGTACATAGAGGACAAAAATGTCCGTATCCAAAAACTGTCATAAAAATATTATAGATTTATATTTTTTTCCACTTTCACTGACATCAATTTTTTAACCAGCATCAGCTCTAATCATAATGACCAAACATTCATTAATTTTCAGAATTTTAACCCTTAAAATGTGGGTTTGTTTACATAATGCCACTGTTGTTTTTTTATGAAAAAAAGAAAAATAGTAATTATTTTCAATTTACTAAATGCTAAGCAGAATTTTTTTTCTTTGATTATTACAGCCTTGGATATGTCAATCATTAAAAACAACATTAATTTTGATGCATTAATATTTTTTATGCAGTATCAGATTTAAAAAAAAGCTACCACTCAGGCCCATAAAGGACAAAAATGTCCATGTCAAAAAAGTGTCATAAAAATATTATAGATTAATATTTTTTTACACTTTCACTGACTTAGATTTTTTACTAGCATCAGTTCTAATCATAATTACCAAACAGTCATTAATTTTCAGAATTTTAACCCTTTAAACGTCGGTTTCTTTACATAATGCCACTGTTGATGTTTATAAAAATTAGAATAATAATAATAATTTTCTATATACTAAATTCTAAGCAGGATTTTTTTTCTTTAAATATTACAGCCTTGGATATGTCAATAATTAACAACAATATTAATTTTGATGCAATCATATTTTTTATGCAGTATCAGATAAAAAACAAAACTACCACTCAGGCCCATAAAGGACAAAAATGTCCATGTCAAAAAAGTGTCATAAAAATATTATAGATTAATATTTTTTTACACTTTCACTGGCTTAGATTTTTTACTAGCATCAGTTCTAATCATAATTACCAAACAGTCATTAATTTTCAGAATTTTAACCCTTTAAACGTCGGCTTCTTTACATAATGCCACTGTTGATGTTTATAAAAATTAGAATAATAATAATAATTTTCTATATACTAAATTCTAAGCAGGATTTTTTTTTCTTTAAATATTACAGCCTTGGATATGTCAATAATTAACAACAATATTAATTTTGATGCAATCATATTTTTTATGCAGTATCAGATAAAAAACAAAACTACCACTCAGGCCCATAAAGGACAAAAATGTCCATGTCAAAAAAGTGTCATAAAAATATTATAGATAAATATTTTTTTACACTTTCACTGACTTAGATTTTTTACTAGCATCAGTTCTAATCATAATGACCAAACAGTCATTAATTTTCAGAATTTTAACCCTTTAAACGCTGGTTTCTTTACATAATGCCACTTGTTTTTTTTATAAAAATTATAATAATAATAAAAATATTCCATATACTAAATGCTAAGCAGATTTTTTTTTCTTTAAATATTACAACCTTGGATATGTTATAGGTTTGGCTGTGAGAGCACTTGTGTCAACGAAAATCTTCCAGACAAAACAATCACCATTTTCTGTGAAAACAAAAACAATTTGTTGTGGAGCTTCTAAACTTCTACATCAAAGTCAAGCTCACCTTTTATCTTTGTAAAAAAAACAATAACAAATGAAAAGGTGCAAGCAAGTAATAAGAAATGTGTTTGAATGAAAAAAATCCTCAAAGCTCAGTAACTTTTTGACCTTTTCAGTTTTCACATGGCAGGATCTGTGACTCTGCCAAGGGTATGACTCATTTACATGTGGTGGGATTTGTGATTTCCAGTACAATATAATTTCTTTCTTTCAAACTGAAAGAAAGAAAACCCACACACACACCTAAAACTTTCAGTTTTTCATACCAACACACTCACACAATTATAGCTTCATAATTTATCTAATTGGCTCTATAATATGCATAAGCCGAAAACAGCAGAAAACAACAATAAAGTGATCATTTGCTTTGTATGCCAAACCTGAAAAAATGGCACAATCTGATAAAAAATAGTAAAAATGTAAATTTTGAAGCCTTGCCAACAGAATGAAAGCCTGTTAAGAAAGATTGCATCATTTTATAGTTGAAAGGCACTGGGATTAAAAATCGCAGTTTTAATGGGTTTCAATGGGGACATTTTTGTCCAAAAGGCGCTGAGTGGGAGTATTTTTTTTACCTAGTGCAAAATAGATTTTTTAAAGGAAATGAAGGTGAAATATTAAAATTCCAATAAAAATACACACCTGTAGCAAATTTCATGCAGTTAGCATTAACACAGACAAAGTTATCAAAAAAACAAAACTGAAAAGGACAAAAATGTCCATAAGGATGCACTAATGAGCCAACGAGAGCACACGTCACTCCTCTCCTCACAAAATTGCACTGGTTGCCAGTTGTCGCTCGCATTAAATTCAAGGCACTGACGTTTGCCTACAGAACAACCACTGGCACCGCTCCCTCTTACCTAAACTCATTACTTCAGACTTACGTGCCATCCAGAAACTTGCGCTCTGCTAGCGAATGTCGTCTTGTGGTACCATCACAAAGAGGCACAAAATCTCTTTCTCGGACCTTTACCATGACTGTTCCCTGTTGGTGGAATGATCTGCCTAACTCAACCAGAGCTTCTGAGTCAGTAGCTACTTTCAAGAAATTGCTGAAGACGTATCTTTTTCGGCAGCACTTGACTCAGTAATACTAACACTTTCTGTTCTATTCTATTTATAAAAAAAATAAAATTAAAAATTAAAAAAACTGCACTAAAATTAAACTGAGAGGGGTTATAGCACTTGTGTATTGTTGTCCTACTGTTAGTTTCACTGCTTCTATTGTTCTCATTTGTAAGTCGCTTTGGATAAAAGCGTCTGCTAAATGAATAAATGTAAATGTAGCATTTACATTTACATTTATTCATTTAGCAGACACAATTTAATTTCTTTAATATTACACTTTTACTTAAAGCTCACTTTAAAACACCATTGAGTACTTGTATCATATTCCGGTCGTGTTTTAAAATGTTTTTTAAAATGGCAAAAAAAGATTTTGAAATATGTTATATTTAGCATTTTATATGAAGCTATGGGCTATCCTTACCTAGCATGCATACTGTAAACATTCTTTATTCATATGAAAATACCCCAGATCGCACGAAAATCACAAACAAACCACATAAAATCATGCATTTATGATCTTCTTGTTTCAGGGGGAAGAGATGCTACTTTAGCTCTGTTATTAAGGATGACAGAATGAGGAAGTAAACATGACTGCGTCATGCAGAAGGTCAGGATTATGTCAGGACACGTTGGATCCCGTGAGATGATTGACAGCGGTACAGCGAATGAGCGAGCACTGAGATCATAACTGGCATAAATGAGGAAGAGGAGACAGAGCTCGCTGTGTTCGCTGTTTGAGCTCTTCAGATCGCATAATTCAGTAGAAAATGAATAGAAATGTTATTCTGTATGACGAAATATTTTACAAACATGTGATATTAATCATTATCAAGTTAAAGGGACTCTGTGTAGTTTTTTTTAGGTATTTTATTATCTAAAATCAATATTTTTATTCATAAATATGTCCTCAATGGTGTACAAATACCTCTGCCAATTATCTGACTTATCATTGTAAACGAAGAATTTATTATCTTTATGTACATGTGACGGGTAGGTCCACGGAGGCTTCCATGTTGTTCCGCCATCTTGAAAAACTATAATAGCAGAGAGGGACAAAAAGTACTAGGCCAACGCGTTTCCACAACGCCTTTTCGTTCAGAGCCAGCGTCACGTGACTGAAAGCAGCAGAACCGGAGGAGCAGAGCAGAGCAGTGAGAGGCGCTTCACGGCCCCGGCAAGTTTAAAAGGCTGCATTGCACTGTTATTATTCATTCTGTAACATTCATTTGTTCTTGTCAAGTTGCAGTTTGTTTGTCCGCACACACACTCCACACACACACTCCACACTCCACACACAACCTCCACACTCCACCACACACACACTCTGCACACACACTCCACACTCCGCACACTCCACACTCCGCACACACTCCACACACACACACGCCACACATAAACTCCACACACAAACTCCAACAACTCCGCACACACTCCACACACACACTCCGCACACACATTCCACACACACACTCTCCACACACACACTCCGCACACACTCCACACACACTCTCTGCACACACACTCCGCAAACACACTCCACACTCCGCACACACTCCGCACACACACTCCACCACACACACACTCCGCACACACACTCCGCACACACACTCCACATTCCACACAAATACTCCATACTCCGCACACACACTCCGCACACACACTCCACACACACACACTCTGCACACACACTCCACACACACACTCCACACTCCGCACTCCACACACACACACTCCACACACAATCCGCACACACACTCCACACTCCGCACACACTCCATACTCCACACACACACACACACACACTCCACACACACACTCAACACTCCATACTCCACACACACATACTCCACACACACTCCGCACACACACTCCACACACACTCCACACTCCACACACACTCCGCACACACACTACACACACACTCCACACACACACTCCGCACACACTCCACACACACACTCCGCACACACACTCCACACACACACTCCACACACACACTCCACACACAGACTCCACACTCCGCACACACACTCCACAGTCCGCACACACACGCCACACATACACTGCACACACACACTCCACACACTCCACACTCCGCACACACTCCACACACACACTCCGCACACACACTCCGCAAACACACTCCACACTCCACACACACTCCACACACACACTCCACACACACACTCCACACTCCACCACACACACACTCCACACACACACTCCACAATCCACACTCCACACTCCGCACACACACTCCGCACACACACTCCACACACACGCTCCAAACTCCACAACACACTCCGCACACACTCCACACTCCACACACACACTCCGCACACACACCCCACACACACACTCCGCACACACACTCCACACCCCACCACACACACACTCCGCACACACACTCCACACACTCCGCACACATACTCCACACACACTCCACACACACACTCCGCAAACACACCCCGCACACACACTCCACACACACACTCCGCACACACAGTCCGCACACACTCCACACACACACTCCGCACACAAGCACACCGCAAACACACTCCACACACACACTCCAAACTCCACACACACACTCCAAACTCCACACACACTCCACACACACACTTCACACACACACTCCGCGCACACACTCCGCACACACTCCGCACACACTCCGCACACACTCCGCACACACTCCGCACACACACTCCGCACACACACTCCGCACACACACTCCGCACACACACACACCGCAAACACACTCCACACACACACTCCAAACTCCACACACACACTCCAGAATCCACACTCCACACACACACTCCACCACACACACACTCCACAAACACACTCCACAATCCACACTCCACACTCCGCACACACACTCCGCACACACACTCCGCACACACACTCCAAACTCCACACACACACTCCGCACACACACTCCACACACACACTCCACACTCCGCACACACACTCCACACTCCACCACACACACACTCCGCACACAAACTCCACACACTCCGCACACATACTCCACACACACACACTCCACACACACACTCCACACAAACACCCCACACACACACTCCACACACACTCCACAATCCACACACACAAGCCACACATACACTCCACACACACACTCCACACACTCCGCACACACTCCACACACACGCTCCGCACACACTCCACACACACACACTCCACACACACACACACACTCCACACACACACTCCACACTCCGCACACACACACTCCACATACACACTCCACACACACACCCCAAACACACACTCCGCACACACACACCACACTCCACCGCACACACACTCCACACACACTCCACACACACACTCCGCACACACACTCCACACTCCACATTCCACACACACACTCCGCACACACACTCCACATTCCACACACACACTCCACACACTCCGCACACATACTCCACACACACAAACTCCACACACACACTCCACATTCCGCACACACACACTCCGCACACACACTCCACATTCCACACACACACTCCGCACACACACCCCGAAATACACACTCCGCACACACACACCACACTCCACCGCACACACACTCCACACACACTCCACACACACACTCCGCACACACACTCCGCACTCCACATTCCACACAAACACTCCGCACACACACTCCACACACAAACACCACACACACACTCCCCACACACACTCCACACAGAAATTCCACACACACACTCCGCACACAAACTCCACACACACACTCCACACACACACTCCGCACACACACTCCACACACACACACTCCACACACACCACACACACACACTCTGCACACAGACTCTGCACACACTCCACACACACACTCCACACTCCACAAACACACTCCACACTCCGCACACACACTCCACCGCACACACACTCCACACTCTGCACACACACTCCACACACACACTCCGCACACACACTCCACACACACACTCCACACTCCGCACACAGACTCAGCACACACTCCACACACACACTCCACACTTCACACACACACTCCACACACAGTCCACACACACACTCCACACACACACTCTGCACACACACTCCACACTCCGCACACACACCACACTTAACACACACACTCCACACACACACTCCGCACACACACTCCGCATACACACTCCACACACACACTCCACATACACACACAGCACACAAACACCCCACACACACACTCCACACACACTCCACAATCCACACACACAAGCCACACATACACTCCACACACACACTCCACACACTCCGCACACACTCCACACACACACTCCGCACACACTCCACACACACACTCCGCACACAAACTCCACACACACACTCCACACACACATACTCCACACACAAACACTCCACACACACACTCCACACACACACACTCCGCACACACACTCCACATACACACTCCACACACACACACCCCAAACACACACTCCGCACACACACACCACACTCCACCGCACACACACTCCACACACACTCCACACTCCACATTCCACACACACACTCCACACACTCCGCACACATACTCCACACACACAAACTCCACACACACACTCCACATTCCGCACACACACACTCCGCACACACACTCCACACTCCACACACACACTCCGCACACACACCCCGAAATACACACTCCGCACACACACTCCACACTCCACATTCCACACACACACTCCGCACACACACTCCGCACACACACTCCACACACAAACACCGCACACACACTCCACACACACACTCCACACAGAAATTCCACACACACACTCCACACTCCGCACACACACTCCACACACACACTCCACACACACACACTCCGCACACACACTCCACACACACACACTCCGTACACACACTCCACACACACACTCCACACACACTCCGCACACACCACACACACACACTCCGCACACAGACTCTGCACACAGACTCTGCACACACTCCACACACACACTCCACACTCCACACACACACTCCACACTCCGCAAACACACTCCACCGCACACACACTCCACACTCCGCACACACACTCCACACACACTCCGCACACACACTCCACACACACACTCCACACACACACTCCACACTCCGCACACAGACTCTGCACACACACTCCACACTCCACACACACACTCCACACACACACTCCACACTCCGCACACACACTCCACACACACACTCCACACACACACTCTGCACACACACTCCACACTCCGCACACACACCACACTCAACACACACACTCCACACACACACTCCACACACACACTCCACATACACACACACTCCACACTCCGCACACACTCCACAATCCACACACACACTCCACACACACACTCCGCACACACACTCCACCACACAGATACTCCGCACACACACTCCGCACTCCGCACTCCGCACACACACTCCACACACACTCAACAAACACAGTCCGCACACACACTCCACACACAAACTCCACACTCCGCACACAGACTCTGCACACACTCCACACTCCACACACACACTCCACACACACACTCCACACACACTCCACACTCCGCACACAGATACTCCGCACTCCACACACACAATCCACACTTCACACACACACTCCGCACACACGCTCCACACACACACACACACACTCCGCACACACACTCCACGTTCCGCATACACACCACACACACACTCCACCCACACTCCGCACACACTCCACACACACACTCCGCACACACACTCCACACTCCGCACACAGACTCTGCACACACTCCACACTCCACACACACACTCCACACTTCACACACACACTCCACACTCCGCACACACACTCCACACACACTCCACACACACACTCCACACACACACTCCACACTCCGCACACACACCACACTCAACACACACACTCCACACACACACTCCACACACACACTCCACATACACACACACTCCACAATCCACACACACACTCCACAGACACACTCCGCACACACACTCCACCACACAGATACTCCGCACACACACTCCGCACTCCGCACACACACTCCACACACACTCAACAAACACAGTCCGCACACACACTCCACACACAAACTCCACACTCCGCACACAGACTCTGCACACACTCCACACTCCACACACACACACTCCACACACACACTCCACACACACTCCACACACACACTCCACACACACACTCCACACTCCGCACACACACAACACTCCACACACACTCCGCACACACACTCCACACACACACTCCGCACACACACTCCACATACACATTCACTCCACACTCCGCACACACTCCACAATCCACACACACTCCACAATCCACACACACACTCCACACACACACTCCGCACACACACTCCACCACACACACACTCCGCACACACACTCCGCACACACTCAACAAACACAGTCCGCACACACACTCCACACACAAACTCCACACACACACTCCACACTCTGCACACACACTCCGCACACACACTATACACACGCACTCCGCACACACACTCCACACACACTCCGCACACACACTCCACACACAAACTCCACACACACACACAAACTCCACACACACCTGCACACACACTATACACACACAAACTCCACACACACACACACTCTGCACACACACTCCACACACACACACACTCCGCACACACTCCACACACACACTCCGCACACACACTCCACACTCCACACACACACACACTCCACACTCCGCACACACTCCACACACACACTCCACAATCCACACACACACTCCACACACACACACACTCCGCACTCCGCACACACACTCCGCACTCCGCACACACACTCCGCACTCCGCACACACTGCGCACTCCGCACACACTCCGCACACACACTCCACACACAAACTCCACACACACCTGCACACACACTATACACACACAAACTCTGCACACACACACACTCTGCACACACACTCCGCACACACACACACACTCCGCACACACACACACACTCCGCACACACACACACACTCCACAATCCGCGCACACTCCGCACACTCCGCACACTCCGCACACTCCGCACACTCCGCACACTCCGCACACTCCGCACACTCCGCACACTCCGCACACTCCGCACACTCCGCACACTCCGCACACTCCGCACACTCCGCACACACACACACACACACACACACACACACACACACACACACACACACACACACACACACTCTCTCTCTCTCTCTCTCTCTCTCTCATAGGCTAGGGTTACGCCTAGGGTTACCCTTACGCCGGCTCTTTCCCTAATCCTACCCATAGTAGGAGACTGAAGCTTACATTGGCTCTTTTCCTAATCCTACCCATAGTAGGAGACTGAATCTTACACTGGCTCTTTCCCTAATCCTACCCATAGTAGTAGTAGTACCCATAGGGTTGAAGGCGATTTTGATTGGAGGGAAAGGAATAATGAAAAGTTTAGGTTACCACGGTTGTGGCAACCGCAATAAAAAGGTATATATCAGAGTTGCGCCATCTGGTGGCATCCGCAGCTGAGGATTACATCCTTTGCTAAGGATTAGATCTGTTCAGTCTGTTTTCCCTCTGCTCTCGAGGTAAGAGGTTGGTAGAAGCTTGGTGTGCAGAAATGTGCATCCGCCAATCTCAAACCTTCGACCAAGGGTAGATCCAGGGGGTCTTGTCTTTGGAATCAGAAGGACCTGGCAACAGCTCGTTGCTATTTGGGGACTTCCTGGACAAGACTCCTTGAGTGAAGTCAGTGGGACTGACAAAGGGCCCCAGATGGAGACCATTCCTCGCAGGCTTTTCGGGTAACCTGGATACCTTGCGGTGTTAACGAAAGGTTATCTAGGAGAGCGGTACGTATCCAGCCCCCCTGGGTCCACTTGGACAGCACGCAGGGAAGGTGACCTGGGGCGAACAGGTCTTAAATGGTGCCCAAATTTTCTATGGGTGGTTAGCGCCCCCCATGCAACAGTACATTTTGCAACAACATACTCACACACTGATTGTGGTATCGGTTTCGGTAAAGGGATGGGATCTCTTACCTGGAAGCTCCAATTCAGGAGTCGGTACTGCCAGCTGTTGTCCTGTAGTGGGATGATGTCGGTCTGGTTAGTCTTGACTCTTAGGGCGAAGGACTGGTAGAAGCCTGATGCACCGCATCCGCCAGTCTCGATGCCCGCAACATTGTGAGTTTTCTTTTGACCAGGTGAAGAGCTTGGGGAACGTCTTGTGAAGTTAGAGTACAGACTTCTCGTTTTCCGGTGATCTTACCTGGTAGCCCTGATTCGATAGTCGGCACAGTCAAAAGAGTGGTCGTCCAGCTTGGGTAACGTTTTGTGAAGTTAGAGTGTAGACTTCTCGTTTTCCGGTGATCTTACCTGGTAGTTCTGATTCGATAGTCGACACTGGTGAGAGGGATTTGGAAAATGATCCAGAGAGGGTTATGTTCTTACCCGTGAGATGTTTCCGATTTCAAGAGTCAGCCTTGTCAGCGGTTGCCCTGTAAAAGAAGAAAGGTCTGGTTTAGTGTCGGTGTTACGATTGTTTTCGTACTTATGATCTGTTCTATTTTTGTTCTCAGATTCTGATTGGCTTCAGATCCTGTTAGTCCTCTGGGATTCGTTCGTCTCCATGACGCTCTGCCGGAAGCTGGCTATAAAATGCGACGCCAGCTGTCTTCGAGGGCGCGGGGGCTTTGGTTGGGCTTTGGCTGTGTGTGTGCGCGCGCGCGCCCCTCTCGTAGATGTTCATTATGTAGTCCATGTTAGATCTGTGTCCCTCATTTGTTGTTAATTTGTTTCTTTAGTTTTGATCTGTTGTTCAGTTTATTTTGATAGAGTTTGACCGTGTGTCCTCGTGTTTTCTTACGAAGAGCTAGCTAGAACGTCACGTGACATACATCATGCTACATAGCGAATGTTATGTATTAGTTCACTAGTTTAGAGAGTGTTGCCGTGTTGTAATTTTTGTTTGTTAGTTAGTGGAGGTAAGTTAAGGGGTGCTTTGGCACGCCGAAGATGTTTCTTTTTATTTTTCTTTTGATTTAGTGAGGTTAGATTTCATGGTTGTAGTTAGAGGGGTTTTGTTTTATTTAGTTCTTTGATTTTGGCAACACTCGTGCTCTTCATTTTCATTTGGTGAATTTCATTGTATTTTTCTTTATTTGTTTAATTAGTTATATTTGGAAATATTTAAAGTTTATTTTTCCTATATTGTGTTTATGGGCTGGGAAGAATAAATCACTTCATAATCCAATTTCTCCTTTATTATTATTACTACCACTGTTTGCATTGCTACTTTCTCGAGATATTGAGTGTCAAAATAAATGTTACTCCCTTAAAATCCTTAGACACAAATTAAATCATATTGGGTCGTAACATTTAATGGGGGCTCGTCCGGGATTATAATTATAACAGCTGATCCGGAGTGAAAAGATATATATTTTCTTTTCTGTTTTGTACACTTGTTGTCTTTGGTATGTGCAGATTGTAACAGTGGTGTTGTGTGGAGAACACTTGGATCGTTTGAAAAATTCCTGTGAGAGATTGGATGGCATGAGGTAAGAAAAATGAGTTCATTCGATTTTCATGAATTTATTAAAAATCCAACGCCTGAACAGTTAGACAAGTGTCGAAAAGATGATCTTTTAGAAATTGCCGATCATTTTAAAGTTCCAGTTTCAAAGCAACTGTTGAAAAAGTCTATTAAAGCTTCGATATTTCAAAAGCTTGTTGAATTAAATGTATTTGCGAAAGCGGTGGAAGATGAGGCAGCTGAAAAGCCTCTCTCCAGGTTTGACGCGTCAGGAGCAGGGTTGGGTGATACGGTGGAGGGAGAAGCCGAAGCCAAGGTAACTTTATCGCCCTTCCAGCCATTGTCCCCGTTGTCCGTCGGTTCAGGGGATGTTACGCGCCTGAAGGTGCGTCTCGCTCGAGTTCAGATGGAAGCCCAGGATCGTGCTGATACACGGCAGGCTGAGTTGAATTTTCGTCTCCAGGTTTGAAAACTGGAGATAGAAGCTGAGACGCAGGTTAAATTACGTCAGCTTGAATTGGAGTCTGTGAAGAGTCGTTCTGAATCAACTGTACGATCTGCTCCTGATCATTCTGTGCCGGTAGGGAATGTTGGTTCAACAATTTCGTTTGATATCAGCAAGCATATCGTATTAGTGCCTCAGTTTAGGGAGAATGAAGTAGATTCATATTTTAATGCATTTGAAAGAATTGCTTCTTCACTTCGGTGGCCAAAAGAGGCTTGGACATTATTACTGCAATGCAGACTTGTAGGAAAGGCTCAGGAAGTTTTTTCGACTTTGTCCTTGGATGATAGTATGAAATACGATGTTGTGAAAAACACTATACTTCGTGCATATGAGTTGGTGCCTGAGGCATACAGACAGAGGTTTAGGAATCACAGGAAAACAGGTCAGCAGACTTATATGGAATTCGCCCGTGAAAAGGGGATTCTATTTGATAAGTGGTTAGCTGCAAGTAAGGTGCCCGATTTTAATTCGCTTAAAGATCTGATGATGTTGGAGGAATTTAAGAATTGCGTGCCCGAACGGGTGGTGACATATTTGAATGAACAGAAGGTGGTATCTTCATCACAAGCTGCAATTCTTGCCGACGAATTTGTGTTGACGCACAAGAATGTGTTTAGTTCGGTCCGTTCAGAGAAAACTACAGGCTCTTTCTCTGGACAGAGTTCAAATTTCCGAGTTAAACAGAGTTCACCTCCAACGCAAGAAGTGAGAGAATGCTTTTATTGTCATAAGCGAGGGCACGTTATTTCTGACTGCATGACGTTAAAAAAAAAGCAAGCGCCAGGTCAACCAAAGCCGGTTGGGTTGGTGAATAATATGAAGGCACATTTGAGTGATGCTACTAATGGTGAAGAGATTGATGTGAAATTCACGCCGTTCTTAATGAAAGGGCTCATCTCTTTACATGGCGATCGTGATAATCAGCAAGAGGTAAACATTTTGCGTGACACTTTAGCTGCTCTATCTTTTGTTGTCGCTGATGTTTTACCACTATCTGAGCAGACATCTTGTGGATCTCATGTATTGATTCAGGGTATTGAAATGGGTACTATAAAAGTCCCATTGCATCGTATACACTTACAGTGTGAGTTAATCACGGGTTTTGTGAATGTGGGAGTTCGTACTGTATTGCCAGTGACGGGTGTCACTTTTATCCCGGGAAATGATTTGGCTGGAGGTAAGGTATTTCCCTTGCCAGAACTCCTTGATCAGCCAGATTGTTTTATCCCTGTGGATGATGTAGCGCACAAATATCCTGATGTGTTTCCCGCAAGCGTGGTTACCCGAGCTCAAAAACGCAGAATAGGCAAAGAGATTGGATTGTCTGATTCATTCATGTCGTCTGTATTTGAGGAAGGTAAACTTCAACCTGAAAATACCACGAGGGTTATTTCTGATGACCAATTGCCTAAAGATAAATCTTTAGATGCTGAAGTGCTGAATTTGCCTGTCTCACATGATGATGTCATTTCAGCGCAGGGGGCTGATCCGTCACTGCAAAAGTGTTTTCTAGCGGCGGAAAATCCAGACACCGTGAAAAATCAGAAAGTGAGGTATGTGTTAGATCAGGGCTTGCTTATACGAGAGTGGCAAGGAAATTTCAGTGAAGAGACGGACTGGAATATTCTCAGGCAGGTGGTTGTACCGTCAGTTTACAGACGGCATGTCTTGATGTTAGTACATGATCATCCATGGTCGGGACATATGGGGATTACAAAAACCTATAATCGAATCCTCAGATATTTTTTCTGGCCAGCATTGAAAAAAGATGTCTCGGGGTACTGTCGTACGTGTGATATTTGTCAGGTTATTGGGAAGCCCAATCAGATGATTCCTCCGGCTCCGTTAATTCCAGTACCTGCGGTTGGCGAACCATTTGAGAATGTTCTTGTGGACTGTGTGGGTCCTTTACCAAAAACAAAGAGTGGTAACCAGTTTTTACTGACAATAATGTGCACTGCAACTCGTTTTCCGGAGGCAATTCCTTTAAGAAAAATTACCTCCCCTGTCGTAATTAAAGCATTGGTAAAGTTTTTCACTACTTTTGGGTTACCAAAGGTGGTGCAGACCGATCGGGGGACTAATTTTCTTTCTTCTCTTTTTGCACAGGTTTTGAAAACCCTTGAAATTCAGCATAAGGTGTCGAGTGCCTATCATCCAGAGAGTCAGGGAGCAATCGAACGGTTTCACCAAACACTAAAATCGATGTTACGAAAATACTGTTTGGAGTCTGACAAGGAATGGGATGAGGGCGTCCCTTTACTTTTGTTTGCAGTTCGTGAAACTATTCAGGAATCGTTGGGTTTCAGCCCAGCAGATTTAGTTTTCGGACACACGCTGCGGGGTCCTCTCAAAATATTTAAGGAGATGATGATGAGTGAGCAGGAATCTTCTGGGGTGAACGTGCTAGAGTACGTCAGTAAGTTTAAAGAGCGTTTGCATGAAGCTTGTTCTTTTGCGAAGAAAACCTTGAGTGAGACTCAGATGAGAATGAAAAAACGTTTTGATATTAAGTCTGTTAAACGTGATTTCCAATCTGGTGATCAAGTGCTGGTATTATTGCCAGTTGTGGGCTCGTCTTTGTCAGCGCGTTTTGATGGTCCCTTTGAGGTGATTAAGAAGTTGAATGACACTAGTTATGTAATTCTGACTCCTGGCCGTAAGAAGAAGCAACGACTGTGTCATGTTAATATGCTGAAGAAATATCTTTCTAGAGATTCTATTGAGAAAGCTAATAGTAAGGTGGATTCTCAGCCGAACAGCACTGTGGTCGCTGCTCTCATTGCTCCCTCCGTCACGGGGAAAGGTGAGAGTACGTCTCCATCTAATGGTGAGTTACAAGAAGATGATGCGTTAATGTCAGTTAATGCGTCTCATGGGGTAAGGTTGGCAAATTCCGAAATTCTGCAAACTATGCCAAGCTTTTTGAGTGATTTAAGTGAGACCCAAAAATATGATGTTACTCGGTTAATCCATGAGTTTCCTTCTTTGTTTGGAGATGTCCCCTCAATCACTAATGTATTACAACATGACATACAAGTCACTTGTGCGGTCCCGATTAAGCAGAATGCCTATAGGGTAAATGTTGTCAAGCGAATGCAGATGAAATCCGAAGTTGACTATCTGTTGACCAATGGATTAGCCGAACCCAGTTTGAGTCCATGGAGTAGCCCATGTCTACTAGTGAGGAAGTCGGATGGAACCAGTCGTTTCTGTACAGATTACAGAAAAGTTAATTCAGTTACTATACCCGACAGTTATCCTTTGCCGAGGATGGAGGATTGCGTGGACAATTTGGGTCCGGCCAAATTTGTTACTAAGCTCGATTTGCTGAAAGGATATTGGCAGGTGCCGCTTACATCTCGCGCAGCTGAAATTTCTGCCTTCGTCACGCCCGATCATTTTCTACAATATCGGGTGATGGCGTTCGGACTGCGGAACGCGCCTGCCACATTTCAGCGCTTGATTAACACTGTTTTGTCTGGAGTACCAAATTGTAATGCCTATCTGGATGACCTTGTACTGTATTCTTTGGACTGGTCAGAACACTTGATGTTGCTTAGAACTGTGTTTGCACGTCTAGCTGAAGCTCATTTGACCGTGAACTTGGCGAAATGTGAGTTTGGTAAAGCAACAATTACTTATCTTGGAAAGGAGGTGGGTCAAGGCCAAGTTCGACCGGTCAGCGCTAAAGTTGCGGCTGTAGCAGATTATCCAGTTCCTACCACGCGACGTGAACTGCGGAGATTTCTAGGGATGGCTGGATATTATCGCAATTTTTGTCGTAACTTTTCTGTCGTCGTGCAATCTCTTACAGATTTGTTGAGTCCTAAGAGGATATGGAAGTGGACTGAGAATTGTCAGCAGGCTTTTGATGGCATTAAGATGTTGCTGACTAACGCACCAGTTCTGGTTGCCCCAGACTTTGCTCGTTCATTTAAGTTGGAGATTGATGCTAGTGGTACAGGTTCGGGAGCTGTACTTTTGCAGGAGGATGAGAGGGGGTTTGATCACCCGGTCTGTTATTTTTCTAGGAAGTTCAATAAGCATCAATTGAACTATTCGACCATAGAAAAAGAAACCCTTGCACTCATTTTTGCTTTGCAATTTTTTGAAGTTTATTTGGGGTCTTCTTCATCTGTGATTGTTTTTACTGACCATAACCCTTTGGTGTTTCTCTCCCGAATGTACAATCATAACCAACGCCTTATGCGCTGGGCGTTGATTGTACAGAGTTACAACTTAGAAATTAGACACAAAAAGGGGTCGGAAAACGTGGTAGCGGACAGTCTCTCGAGAATCTAAGTATTACTTTCCTCTTATTTTTTTTTTTATTTTTTTAGTCTTTAAACAGTTTTTTCACTCGCTGTTTAAAAACTTATGGGGGGGAAGTGTGTTACGATTGTTTTCGTACTTATGATCTGTTGTATTTTTGTTCTCAGATTCTGATTGGCTTCAGATCCTGTTAGTCCTCTGGGATTCGTTCGTCTCCATGACGCTCTGCCGGAAGCTGGCTATAAAATGCGACGCCAGCTGTCTTCAAGGGCGCGGGGGCTTTGGTTGGGCTTTGGCTGTGTGTGTGCGCGCGCGCCCCTCTCGTAGATGTTCATTATGTAGTCCATGTTAGATCTGTGTCCCTCATTTGTTGTTAATTTGTTTCTTTAGTTTTGATCTGTTGTTCAGTTTATTTTGATAGAGTTTGACCGTGTGTCCTCGTGTTTTCTTACGAAGAGCTAGCTAGAACGTCACGTGACATACATCATGCTACATAGCGAATGTTATGTATTAGTTCACTAGTTTAGAGAGTGTTGCCGTGTTGTAATTTTTGTTTGTTAGTTAGTGGAGGTAAGTTGAGGGGTGCTTTGGCACGCCGAAGATGTTTCTTTTTATTTTTCTTTTGATTTAGTGAGGTTAGATTTCATGGTTGTAGTTAGAGGTGTTTTGTTTTATTTAGTTCTTTGATTTTGGCAACACTCGTGCTCTTCATTTTCATTTGGTGAATTTCATTGTATTTTTCTTTATTTGTTTAATTAGTTATATTTGGAAATATTTAAAGTTTATTTTTCCTATATTGTGTTTATGGGCTGGGAAGAATAAATCACTTCATAATCCAATTTCTCCTTTATTATTATTACTACCACTGTTTGCATTGCTACTTTCTCGAGATATTGAGTGTCAAAATAAATGTTACTCCCTTAAAATCCTTAGACACAAATTAAATCATATTGGGTCGTAACAGTCGGTGATCTACATAGGGTCACGTTTTTCTTACCTGGTAAGAGTTTCCGATTTAGAAGTTGGCCTGATCGTATCGGTAATAATCCTGTTACCAGAACCCAACCATAGTGTCTTGAAGGATCTGGTCTAGCTCGAGTAGCAATTGGTCATGAGACACTCGTCTTGGACTGATCATCCAGGATAGGCCGCCTCAGAGGAGGGTGTCTGGTGTGTAAAGGGCCGAAACATCCAATGAACCTGAGGTACATCACTGAAGAGAGTGTCTTGAAATATTTCCCTCATCTATTTCTTGTGGGAGTAGGAAGAAGGAAGCTTTGGATTTAAAGCTCACATCTTCTCTTTTTTTAAACACTATGGCGAAATTGGTGCTATGATTTAATCTACTCTTACTCTAAACTTACCCGTAGTAGAACTTACCCATAGTAGTTCTATGAAATACAAACCTAGCTGGTCTAAAACACTAGGGCGAAATCAGTTCTATGCCTTAATCTACTCTTACTCTAGGATTCAAGCTTAACCTTTTGGATTGAGTAGGGCCCTTGTCCAAGTGTAATGGGGTCCATACTCAATCAAACAGCAGGAATCACGCAAGCACAGTGATTCGATACCCACAGGGGAAACAGACTTTTCCTATTATAGTCCCGAAGCGCTAACCCGACAGGTAGTCAGACAAGCGTCGGCCAGTGCACTTCCTCAGTCCCGGAACCCTTTTGAAAAACCAGGAGGGGGAAGGGCTGTTGTAATATCCTCAAAAAACCTAACCCTAACCCTAACCCTGTGGATTACACACCTAGTCTGGTAAACCTAACACCTAGTCTGGTTTTGATCTAGGCCTATGCCGGCTTTTTCTCTAAACCTACCCATTGTAGTCTCTGTGGATTACACACCTATTCTGGTAAACCTAACACCTAGTCTGGTTTTGATCTAGGCCTATGCCGGCTTTTTCTCTAAACCTACCCATAGTAGTCTCTGTGGATTACACACCTAGTCTGGTAAACCTAACACCTAGTCTGGTTTTGATCTAGGCCTATGCCGGCTTTTTCTCTAAACCTACCCATAGTAGTCTCTGTGGATTACACACCTAGTCTGGTAAACCTAACACCTAGTCTGGTTTTGATCTAGGCCTATGCCGGCTTTTTCTCTAAACCTACCCATAGTAGTCTCTGTGGATTACACACCTAGTCTGGCAAATCTACCCATAGTAGTTTCGGTGGTTCACACACCCAGTTTGATTGGATCTAGGCCTATGCCGGCTTTGTCCCTAATCCTACCCATAGTAGTCTCTGTGGACCACATACCTAGTCTGGTTGGGTCTAGGCCTGCGCTGGTTTTTTTCCTAAAACCTACCCATAGGAACCCTGTTGTTTGATTTGGAATTTTGCATTGCTTGGTCCAGTTGAGCTAGGCCTGTACTAATTCCTGTTCTAAACCTACCCATAGTAGCCCTATGGTTATTTACCCAGTGGAAGATAGTCAGGTCTTCTTTTTTCTAGCCTCGGGTTCTAAGTAAGAACGTCCTCCGAGAAGGAGCAATGGTATAGTCTGACATGCGTCGGCCCGTGCCTTCCTCAGTCTCCTTCCTTCCCAGGGGGAGGGAGGAGCTGTTGTAATATTTACAAAAAACCTAACCCTGCCAGAGCCATCGGACCACGACATACCAGGGATTATCCAAGTACCGGATAGTGGAGGCTAGATTTCTTGAAAATCATTGTCGTCTCATGAGGGGAATCAATTTAGGATCACTATGGAGGATCATTAGTTGTGGAGGATCTTGGCTTTGGGTTGTGTGTAGGATGGTGGTTCATGTTAAAAAAGAAAAAGCCCAGACAGGCTTTTGGGGAGTTGTTAAATCCTGACGGGTTTACATCTCCGAGGTTCGTTTTTTGTTGGGGTGATTATAAGAGTGTAAGGAATAAGGAGTAATGTATGATTCCCTTTCTTGTAGGCGGATTGAAAGAAAAGAAAGAAAAAAACGACCAAGAATGGAGAGAGAGAGAGGAAGAATGGGGAGTAAGGAGGATGAGGAGTTTAAGGCCCTTATTAGGGCATTGCATAGGTTCTTGAAGGCCTACTACCATGTTCTGGAGATGGAGGTGGGGGCAGACAGGGATGCGCCACCTGCCAAGCTCCAGAGATTGGCCATCCAAATGACCTCAGGCATCCAGCCGGCGTTCCCGAGGGTCAGCACAGATTGGCTGATGTTCGGGAACGCCAAAAACTGGCTGGAGACGGGGACAGACATCCTGGTGGATCACTACCAAACAGTCTTTGAAGAGGCGGGACGGGCAGTGGCTAATGCGTCCAGGGTACGGTTTAGGGAGGCATGGCAGATCGCCATTAGATGGGCCCGCCGGGGGATTAAGAACCTGAGGGAAGTGACCATTCGGCGGGCTTCCGCAATGGTGGACCGTATCATGGCCCAAGAGGACGGGGGAGAAGGGCCAAGCCAAGCCCCAAGAGGCAGGGCGATTAGATTTCAAAGGAGGCCGCCATTTTCCCCGGACAGGCCGACCGAGGCGGTTGTGGCTGGGGGGTCCGGGGGGAACAGAGTCGTGCAGAGGGCCTCGGACTTGGGGGAGAGTCCGAGGTGCGGGCTGGAGGAGGAGGCTCTCATGGAAACCCGCCCTGTGGTTGAAACCCCGAGGTTGGGAAAAGCCAAGAAGGGCCTGGGCCCTAGTAGGGGCAGGGCAGTGGGGATCATGCCAGCCCTCACTCCATTGAGGCGCCCAGGGCCGGAGGAGAAGGCTGGCGTTACTGAGGTGGAAAACTCTGGTTCGGACTCGGACTGGCTACGAGAGGATCCGGAACCCGGGGTCCCTCAAGAG
This sequence comes from Siphateles boraxobius, assembly GCF_051911475.1. Classification (NCBI taxonomy): domain Eukaryota; kingdom Metazoa; phylum Chordata; class Actinopteri; order Cypriniformes; family Leuciscidae; genus Siphateles; species Siphateles boraxobius. The sequence goes on along the minus strand of NW_027508857.1, from coordinate 312,763 downwards.
GAGAAAGAAGAGGGAGGTAAGAGAAAAGTGAAAATGCCATCCACCAAAAGTAAACTCCCGAGTTGGGAGGATAGAAGCTTGAATGTTTGGCACGGTGTGGTGGGGGGGGGACAAGTACAAGTCCTGGAACTTGGTCCCAGAAAGGTCCATTCTGTTCATGGGGGACTCCAACATGAACAGAGTCCCTACAATTCTCAATCCTGAGTTGGAGGTGCACTGCTTTCCGGGGGCAAGTTTGGCCCAGGCGTACAGCCTAATTAAGTATAAGACTCCGGTGGCGAGCGTGACCAGACAAGTGGTTCTGGCGTTTGGCCTGAATGACCGGAAACAAAATAATCTGGTCGCGTTAAGGAAGTGTGTGGAGCGGCTGCAAGAGGCGGCAGCCGCCACATTTCCGAATGCAGTGGTGCATATCCCACTGATCAACTTTTCTTTTACTTTGCCACAGCAGCAGAGGGTGAACCTGGAGGGGCTCAATGAGATCATCCTCAGATCAGGGTGTTGCTTGGCCCGCCTACCAGCAGAGCACTTCGAAGTGGAACTGGATGACATCCATTGGACTGCGGAGACGGCGCGGAAGATGGTGGAGCATTGGTTGGCCCGTTTAAACGTTTAAGGGGTCCTTCACATCAGGGACCCGAGGAAGAAAATAATAATAAAAAAAACGGGCTCTGTAATTAACTTGTCTCAGGGTTTTCATTTCACGCCAGCACAAGTTAATTTACTGGATAGGGGTTTATCATTTATCCCTTCACACTTAGTCAAGAAGGTTGACAGAATCCCGTTGCTAGCAGTTTTGGGTCAGTTTCACGACAAAATTAAAAGGGCAGTTTATTTCGGTCCAAACGAGGATGGGAATGTCCAAAGTCTACCTTTTTGTGAGAAATCGGGGTGGGTGCCGCCACCCCAGAAATTGCCTAGGGAGGTATGGTATTTTTTTGAAAGAAACTTGGAGGGACTCCAAGTAGCCTTGTCGGGAGCACAGACCCAGAGACCTAATCTGCCCTCGGAGGAGGTGGAGGCATTAGAGGAATTGGCTAGCAGACGGGATATTGTGATTAAACCTGCTGACAAGGGAAGTGCGGTGGTAATTATGGATAGAGCACGGTATGTGCAGGAGGGACTCAGACAATTAGCAGATGAGTCCTTTTATTCCAAGTTGGCGGCTCCCATTTTTATGGAGTCAGTGCCCCGCATTGAAAGAGTTGTGAATTCCTTATTGAGGGAAGGATTTATTTGCAAAGGACAGGCGAATTACTTGTTGGGGGAGGTGAGGCCTAGGCCCAGGCGGTTTTATTTACTTCCTAAAGTCCACAAGCCGAGGGAGAAGTGGTCTAACACCTTCATGCCTCCTGGTCGCCCGATTGTTTCGGACAGTGGGAGCGAGAGTCATAGGGTGGCAGAGTTTGTTGACTTTTACTTGAATCCCTTATCTACCAAGCATCTCAGCTATATTAGGGATACCTATGACTTTCTGGAAAAAGTCAAGGATTTGAGAGTGCCGCCTGATGCGTTACTGTTTTCATTGGATGTGGAGAGTCTCTACACCAACATTGAGACCCCTCTAGGTTTGGAGGCGGTGCGAGGTTGTTTTGCCAGGTTCCCTGACGCTTCTCGACCGGAGGGGGCGATCTTAGAACTCTTGGAGTTAAGTTTGACTCGGAATGATTTTGAATTTGAAGGGGAGTTCTATTTACAGATCAAGGGAACAGCTATGGGAAAGAGGTTTGCACCAGCTTATGCAAATATTTACATGGCCCAATGGGAAGAAACTGTCTTTCCGAAATGTGGGAAGGTTCCTTTGTCCTACTGGCGATTTCTGGACGACGTCTGGGGAGTGTGGGATGGTAGTCGAGATGAATTCGATGCCTTTCTAGAGGTGTTGAATGCACATCATGCCTCGATTAAAGTTAAAGCAGTGGTCAAAGAACAGGCCATAGAGTTTTTGGATACCACGGTCTACAAGGGACCGGAGTTTCTCTCTGCAGGGAGGTTGGATTTCAAAATGTTTTTCAAAGAAACAGACACTCACGCCCTGTTGCATTTTCAGAGCCACCATCCGAGACACACATTTAGGGGAATAGTTTTATCCCAGCTCCTGAGGTTTAGGAGAATCTGTTCACGAGAGGAAAGTTTTCAGGAAGCTAAGTGTACGTTGTTTCGGGCACTTCGAACCAGGGGCTATTCCAGGTCGCGGCTTAGGGCGATCTACAAAGAACACTGCCGGATACAGACAAATCCGGAAAAACCCGGAGGGTAGGGAGAACGGGGGGTCCTAGTCCCAGCCATATTTTCGTTCACTCCAGAGGCTGTCAGGCTCACGAGGAAGATCAGGGAAAGTTTTGCGGAAACTCTAGCAGACATCCCTGAGGGTCAGGATATTAAGCTCCTGGCAGCCTATAAAAGAAACACGAATTTGCGGGACTTGCTGGTCCACAGTAGACTTCCCAAAGAAAAGGGAAAATCAGGGCGGTTGAAAAAGGGACCCCAAACCATTAAAGTTTGGGGCCAACCCACGGCGCTCTTTCTCCCGAACATTCCGCTTAAAACGGAGAATTGTGTTTATGCGATCCAGTGCGGTCGGTGTGGTAAACAATATGTCGGTCAGACCAAGAACTCGATTAGGACCCGTTTATACCAACATAGGTACGTTATTCGAAGGGGATTGTTGAACCCGAGTCGGCGTTCTCTGATTGAGCATTTTCAACAACATGGACTTAGGAAGCTGCAAATAAGGGGTTTAGAACATAACCCAACATGGACCTTAAGGCAGAGGTTATATAAGGAATATATTTGGATAGAGAGATTGAAAACGAGGGTCCCAAATGGTCTGAATGAAAGGAATGAAATTTCGGGAAGATAGATAAATAAATTAATAAAAAGGGGGGAATCGTTTTTCCTCCTTAAGCTTAACAGAAGTAATAATATTATATGTAAAAAAACGTTTTTTTACAAGGGGCATGATGTGATGATAAGGGGGAATCTGGAAAAGCATTCTGGAATTCACTCCTATATCTGAGCCCCTCTTTTATTAAATCTTTCCTTTGGAAATAGACCTTTTTCAGTTATTAAAGGTCCATGGAATTAATGGTAAAGAGAAGAAGGAAAAAAAACGACAGGAACACGTCTTTGAGAAAAATCGTTAATCTCCAAAAAAAACGTTTTCCGTAATTTTTCAAATGGGAAGTCTGTTTTATCGCTCCAGGGAAAAGCGGTTTCTGATTCTCGTCTCGATAAATCCATTTGAGCGGAAGCGGGCAGGACGTTTTGCTTTAAAAGGAAAAAATCGTATTTTCTATAGGTTACCACGGTTGTGGCAACTACAACAGAAAGGTATATATCAGAGTTGCGCCATCCGGTGGCATCTGCGGCTGACGATTTCATCTGGTAAGGATTAGATCTGTTCAGTCTGTTTTCCCTCTGCCCTCGAGGTAAGAGGTTGGTAGAAGCTTGGTGTGCAGAAATGTGCATCCGCCAATCTCGAACCTTGGACTAAGGGTAGATCCAAGGGGTCTTGTCTTTGGAATTAGAAGGACCTGGCAACAAGTCGTTGCTATTTGGGGACTTCCTGGACAAGACTTCTTGAGTGAAGTCAGTGGAACTGACAAAGGGCCCCCAGATGCAGACCATTCCTCGCAGGCTTTTTTCAGGTAACCTGGATACCTTGCGGTGGTTAACGAAGGGTTACCTGGGAGAGTGGTACGTATCCAGCCCCCCTGCGTCCACTTGGACAGCACTGCAGGGACGGTGACCTGGGGTCAACAGGTCTTAATTGGGGCCCAATCTTCTATGGGTGTTTAGCACATTTCATGCAACAGTACATCTTGCAACAACATACTTACACACTGATTGTGGTTTCGGTAAAGGGACGGGATCTCTTACCTGGAAGCTCCAATTCAGGAGTCGGTACTGCCAGCGGTTGTCCTGTAATGGGATGAGGTCTGTCTGGTTAGTCTCGACTCTTAGGGCGAAGAACTGGTAGAAGCCTGATGCACCGCATCCGCCAGTCTCGATGCCCGCAACATTGTGAGTTTTCTTTTAACCAGGTGAAGAGCTTGGGGAGCGTTTGGTGAAGTTAGAGTGTAGACTTCTCGTTTTCCGGTGATCTTACCTGGTAGTTCTGATTCGGTAGTCAGCACTGTTGAGAGGGATTTGGAAGATGATCCAGAGGGGGTTATGTTCTTCTTACCCGTGAGTTGTTTTCCGATTTCAAGAGTCAGCCTTGTCAGCGGTTGCCCTGTAAAAGAAGGAATGTCTGGTTTAGTGTCGGTGATCTACATAGGGTCACGTTTTTTTACCTGGTAGGAGTTTTCGACTCGGAAGTTGGCCTGATCGTATCGGTAATAATCCTGTTACCAGAACCCAACCACAGCGTCTTGAAGGATCTGGTCTAGCTCGATTAGCAATTGGTCATGAGACACTCATCCTGGACCGATCATCCAGGATAGGCCGCCTCAAGGGAGGGTGTCTAGTGTTGGAAAGGCCGAAACACCCGATGAACTTGAGGTACACTACTGACGAGAGTGTCTTTAATATTTCCCTCACGTTTTCTTTGAGGGAGTAGGAAGAGGAAACCTAGTCTTGGTTGAACTGGGATTCTGGCAGTACTTTAACCTACCCATAGTAGTGTCTGTGGAGTATACACCTAGTCTGGTTGCATCGAGGCTTATGCCGGCTTTTTTTCTCTAAACCTACCCATAGTAGTCTCTGTGGTTCACACACCTAGTTTGATTGGATCTAGGCCTATGCTGGCTTTTTCTAAACCTACCCATAGTAGTCTCTGTGGATTACACACCTAGTCTGGTAAACCTAACACCTAGTCTGGTTTTGATCTAGGCCTATGCCGGCTTTTTCTCTAAACCTACCCATAGTAGTCTCTGTGGATTACACACCTAGTCTGGTAAACCTAACACCTAGTCTGGTTTTGATCTAGGCCTATGCCGGCTTTTTCTCTAAACCTACCCATAGTAGTCTCTGTGGATTACACACCTAGTCTGGTAAACCTAACACCTAGTCTGGTTTTGATCTAGGCCTATGCCGGCTTTTGCTCTAAACCTACCCATAGTAGTCTCTGTGGATTACACACCTAGTCTGGTAAACCTAACACCTAGTCTGGTTTTGATCTAGGCCTATGCCGGCTTTTTCTCTAAACCTACCCATAGTAGTCTCTGTGGATTACACACCTAGTCTGGCAAATCTACCCATAGTAGTTTCGGTGGTTCACACACCCAGTTTGATTGGATCTAGGCCTATGCCGGCTTTGTCCCTAATCCTACCCATAGTAGTCTCTGTGGACCACATACCTAGTCTGGTTGGGTCTAGGCCTGGGCTGGTTTTTTTTCCTAAAACCTACCCATAGGAACCCTGTTGTTTGATTTGGAATTTTGCATTGCTTGGTCCAGTTGAGCTAGGCCTGTACTAATTCCTGTTCTAAACCTACCCATAGTAGCCCTATGGTTATTTACCCAGTGGAAGATAGTCAGGTCTTCTTTTTTCTAGCCTCGGGTTCTAAGTAAGAACGTCCTCCGAGGAGCAATGGTATAGTCTGACATGCGTCGGCCCGTGCCTTCCTCAGTCTCCTTCCTTCCCAGGGGGAGGGAGGAGCTGTTGTAATATTTACAAAAAACCTAACCCTAACTCCTAACCCTAACCCTAATTTATCAATGATAAAATACATGGTCCAACGGTGTCAAAGACTTCTCGGATCAGACGAGAGGGAATACTGTCTGAGGGCCAATCTGTAGGCCGCAGATGATTGACCATTTCAGATAGGGAGAGGATTGATATAGGCTCATACTGATCTAGCGCCGCGAGGCATATAGGAGGAACAGAGGGATCATGGTCGCAAGGATGAAGTTACAGAAGATCGAAGAGTAACAATCTTCTCAACAAAGAATTCTAGAAAAGAATTACAGAGGTCCAACGTAGGTGTAATAGGAGCAGAGTTACGGGGATTTGTAATAGTATTAAACATGTTAAAAAGAACCTGTGGCCTGTGACGGTTGTTTGCGACCAGTTTAGTAATAAAAACAGATTTTGCAAATTTTACAGCTCTCTGATAATCAGATTTGAAAATTGCTGTAGAATTTCATATGACACTCTGAGTTTATCTTTCTTCCACCTTCTCTCAGCTTGCCGACATGTACGTCTGATCGCTCGGGTGGCGTCATTTAGCCAAGGCTCTGAAATTGCTTTCGTGCGTTTCATCCTCAACGGATATTTGTGCAGGTTGAGTTAAAAAGAGTTGAAAAAAAGAAACTGTGCCGGGGTTTGACTGTTAATTACACGGCGGCAGTGTGCAAAAGGAGACTTGCCCACAAAACATGGGACTGTAATCGTAAATAAAACAGGAAAGTGATCCGAAATACATACGTTACACATTTCATTTACATGAACACACAAGCCATGAGACACATGAGTCTAATGTGTGTCCTTTTTCATGTGTTGGGCCAGACACCGACTGAGTGAGATTAAAAGCATTAAATAGATTTAAGAAGTCCTTAACCATAGGTTTGTTTTCACAACAAACATGCAAGTTAAAATCACCACAAATTATAAAATGATTATAGTTTAACCTTAGACCTGCTATAAAATCAGCAAAGTCTTGCATAAAATCTTTGTTAAATCTCGGTGGACGATACACAACTGCACACAGCGTCGGAGATGAGGCATTTCATTTGAATAGCTGCAGCTCAAAGCTAGAATAGTTGATAGCCGACATTGGAAGGTGGATTTAAAGGTTACACCACCTTGACACTTCAGGAATTTCACATGACTCACATGATTCCCCAAATAATTATAATATTCACAACAATGGTGTTCCATTTAATTTTATTTACTGATAAATAGTTCTAATGTAAGATTATGCCAAACTAGCTGATATGGTGTTTTATTGAGAATTTCACCATAATTTAGAAGATTTGCTAGTGTATCAATGTCTGCATGTTAGTGAATTAATACAACTTGTCCTTGTCATGTCATTATATTTTAAATAACTTTTAGGTTTCTTTTATCAAGTAATTTGTAACTACTCTTAATTTTTGGTAAGATGTGTCACTTAAGTAGAAATTATGTATTATTTTATTTTGTGTGTGTATTTGTATTAGCTTTTACATCCTTTCCAAATGTTATTGTTATTCGAGGATTAATAAATTCAACTCCAGCACAGTAGGTGGCGCTATGACCCTACAACCTTTGTTTGTTTGCTAATTATCAGGAAACGCATAGAAGAAACGCGGACGAACCTAAGAATGGAGCATCCAATAGCCGGGATCTTCACCGTGGGCCAGAGGACAGGAGTGGAGGTGGCCTTCATTCGAGAAGGCCAGACCGGACCTCCACACTGTCCGAGGTAACATTAACACATCTAGTGAGGAACTCTCTCAACAGCTGCTGTTTCTGTGAGTTTAGTACGGTTACTAACCTGTGGATCATCAGTACAGTGAATCTGGAACCTGTAGTGTTGAGATTGCATTGTCCAGTCACTCGGGTTTGCTTGTGTTGGCATGACATGTTTAGCCTCATTGTGCATATTTTAAATGTTGAAGACATGATATATACATATGAAATTTAGAGCAGTATTCAGTGGCGGCTGGTGAAAAATATCTGAGGTGGGGCTGTGTCATATTCTGTCGGATTCAATCATTCAATAGAGATTGCTAATGTGACGTCATTGTGACGTATTACCAGTCGTGAACGCAAAGCATTTTGGGAATCCGCGGCACAAACAGAAGGCGCCAGACTTGATTGCATGGAGGGAAGAACGCAGTGTTCAAGATGCGTCTACCTGCTGTGTTATAAACTGCAATAGTCCTTCTTGCACAGTTTTGAAAACGAACGTTAAGGGTTGTTTTAAGGACATGTTTGTGTATGCTCGTAGACAGCCACTCTGAAGCGGTCAGAGGCGATTCTAAAAGATTCAAAAAGTCAAGACAGGACCCATCACTCTAACTTAGTTCATCCAAAACAAACTAGAAAATAGACTCAAAGTGCTAAATACCTGATTTATCCTTTAAGAACGGATCAATATATTTGTTTTCCTTCATTTTAATTAACCCTAACTTTATTCTCATCTGAATATGTGACCGATCACGGAAACTAAGGACACAAGTCGGCAACACAATTTGAGCAAAATGAGAAAGAAGCGTTTTTTTTTCAAAATTGGTGAATTTCAATTTCTTGCAGAATCTGTTAGTTGAAATCATGAAGAAGCCTCTCCATGTTTGAGATAGCAGTATTGGTATATTTAAAAGCTTACATTTTGAGGTTGAAATCGGCTTGTTTTCGGAGATTCTAGCATGCAGTAGGGGCGTGGCGTGTCATTGTCTGTGTGTATTTCCATACTGGATAAGCCGGCTTTTGCCCCCGCCCTCCAAGTGAACAGCGTGGCTACTTATTATGCTGCGCTCTGGCCGGCTCTATCTGATATCAAAATTCAATGAAGATGGACGCCGCAAAGATTGTCGCAGACGAGCTGAACCGTGGCAGTTACACCGAAAATGTTTTGAAGTACTTCTTCGACAAGCCGCGCTGAAATAGCGAAACTGTTGTGCAAATAGAACCGGCTGTAAAAGTCTGATTCGCTCAGAGAAGGAGGTACCGGTTCTATGGCCCCTTTGAATTCTGATATCCCTTCCCATGCTTTTACATGTATAGCTAGGGGCAGAATGGCCTCTGGGTTCCGATTGCCGCACTTCGTGGGCTCGGGAAACTGAACCGAAAGTATGGGCACGGCGCGCGCGCCCTCGGTGCTTGAATACGGCGACTCACTGACAGCGGTGGCTGGCTGTTTCATATGTGACGTCCCGATTGCTTTGAATGGGGAACGTTTTGTGAACAGGGAACAGACTTAATGGGCTGGCAACAATCTCCACAGAACATGAACTGGCACAGAGAATCGAAATAGAGGATGCAGTTAAGACCTTTGCTGCGATGAAGGCCCGCCGTGCGCGCTTCTGAAACGTAAGTTAAGCTTCATTTGCTCTTTAGTCGTTATCGTTATCGTATACATGTTTAGGTTGCCATCTGCCCACACCTTACTACCTGCCAAGTCATTCCCCAAAATCATGTGAACTCCCTCTACTGGCAACTGGGGTCTAACCCCAACAGCTACATCACCCTCTACCAGACCACATTTTAGGGTAACTTCATGTAAAGGAGAAGAGAATGGAACTAAACCCATGCCACGTACCATTACACAACTGCCAGTATCAGACTCCTTAGAGAATGGCAGGACAGATTCCAGTATAAAAGAATCTAAAGCTCCAGTATCTCTCAAGATCTTAACCGGAACATTTTGGTTGCCATCTACCAGGGACACTACACCATCCGAAATAAAGGCTGAAAAATCACAGTGGGAAGACAGAGAACCAAACTTAACTAGTGGCTGAAAAAACTCACCCTGGTGGTGAGAGGCTGTAACAGGAGCTGCCATCACAGCAGGTTTAACTTGACCTGACTTTGATTTCAGAAGAGGACAATCTTTCTTCCAATGTCCTTCAACTAAACAGTAGCGACAGGTATTAACATTAACTGTTGCTTTAGGTCCCCCAGAACCAAACTTCTGCTGAGGCCTTTGGAAAGAAGCTCCAAAAAAAGGTGACCTACTATTCCTAAGAGGAAAATTATTTTTATGGTGCATGTCACTATTTGACTCAAAATGGCTTTTATGTGTTAGCCTGTACTCATCTGCAAGGACTGCTGCATCAATTGGAGACTTAACTTTACGTTCATTAATGTATGAAGCAACCTGGTCTGACACAGAATTTTTGAACTGTTCTAACACAATCAGGTTAGACAAAACCTCAAAAGTGCTAACTTCAGAAGCTGTACACCAACGATTAAATGCAGAAGACAAATCACGAACAAACTCAGAATAGGTTTGTGAATCTAGTTTTTTCCTGTAACGAAAGCGTTGACGATATGCCTCCGGCACAAGCTCGTAGACCTTCAGAACTGCTGACTTAACTTTATCATAAACTTTACAGTCAGCTACACTTAGTGCTGAAAAAGCCTCACGTGCTTTACCTGCAAGTACACATTGCAACAACATAGTCCTATCCAAATCTGACCAAGCTCTAGCTCCCGCAATACGCTCAAATAAAGTAAAGTATGTGTCTGGATCTGACTCATCAAATTTAGGCAACAATCGAAGATTCTGTGAAACATCAAACTGTGGTGGTCTTTCTTCTGATCTATTAGCATTTTGCAATCGCGCTCTCTCTAACTGCATTTGCAACAACTCCCTCTGCTGCTCAAAAGTTAATGAAGGGCTAGACTGAAAACTTGCACCCTCACTACTTCCTGACTGACCACAAAGAACACCTACTTCCCTAAGACCTTGCTTTAATACAGCTTTCACAGTCTCTAAGTTTTTTATCAATAATCTCAATCTGATAATGTTCCGCTATTTCAATTAACTGCTCCTTAGTACACAACTCTAAGGCTAACTCTGAAGGAACCTGAACGAAACTTCTCAAAGTGGAAGACATTTTCCTCAACCAATACAACCATTAGAAATGCCCCAAAAATATGTTACACAACTCACCTGCTGCCAGTCTGGGTTTAAGGACAGGAGCCACACCCCACTATCCTCCAAAAACTACTAACTAACTGGCCCTTGGTCTTCGTGCAGTCACATGTGGTGGGGTTTTATGCACACAAAACCAGTGGAGTGGAAAAGACAACCAGAAACTGGCGGCCCCCCCATATCCACGGACGTGCTCCCGAGCCGATGTAGGGAAAAAGGGAAAGGGAAGCTCTACCCACGTTCACTGCCACCTAAAAAAAAAAAAAAACACCACGAGCCTCCTATTGACACTCGCTGATAAGCCTCAACAGGAGAGGACTCCCACCTGAACAAAACCCCAGAAAAGGCACAGAGTGAATTGCTAAACAAATTTAGCTACAAAGCTAACTGAACAAAATGGAACACATGGCTCTCAACGCTCTCTCCAAAAAAATATTGGCCCAACCAAAGTATCCCCTCAAACAAAACATTGGCAATCTGAACTAAACTAACAAAACTACCAAACCAAGTTAACTACAAAACAATAATCAAATAAGCCAAACTATAAATAAACAAACATATCAATGATAAGACAAAGACAAACTAAACAAAACTTTAACTCAACTATAACAATGTTAAAGTAAACTAGAATACTAAAGTACAATTAACTTTAAATTACGGACGAGCCCCCACTTGTCACAGGCCGGCTCATAGCCTGTGGCAAAAATGAGGGGACACAAACACCAGGTATAGGCCAATCAAAAAGGTTCTTTATTGTAAACCAAAAACTATTAACTTTAACCAAAGAAAAGGGAATGAGTTGTGAAAATGTCATAATGTAGGATGTATGTAAAGTGCAGGGATGCGTGAATCTGTGTGTGTGAACATGACTGAGTGGAAACTAAGTAAAACTACAAAGGAACAAAGCAGGATCATACCTGGAGGAGCAGAGAGAGAGAGACAGAGTGGTTAGTGATGAAGTTTAAATTCCCTGAGCCCAGGTGGCTCCAATCACTAACGACCCTCCTGTGCCTGCAGGAGAAACCACCCCTGTAAAGCAGAGGGGCCATGACAAATGGAAGCACACATCTTACCTAATTCAGACTAAAACGCATATATTTATCCTCACATACTGACTTTATATTTATATATGACCCTGTATTTTCTTTGTCATTTTTAGGAAAAGCACTCAATTACCATTGTTTATTTCTATACCAAATGTCACACACTTGCAATGAAGCTGAAAATATAAACTACATCATTATGTTGATATCCTATATTTTTACAATAAAACTTACGACAAACATGTCTTCTACTTCTGCTCTCAACGAAGGCGGTCGCATTTTCTCTCCCTCTCCCTCCCCTGCTTTGCTCCTCTCGTCACGTCTAGTCTACTGTCTTGTACTTTGAGAGACGCTCTCAGCACTGATCAACTGCACAACCTCCAAACTAAGAGATCAACTGGTCTCTCAACGCAATTGACACCATCTTCTGGACGAGAAGCTTGGGTTCGGGGGAACCTGACTGCCCTGCCGGGACGTTCGCAGCTGGCTACACGATGGACGCGTGGGAGAGGTGGCGGGTCGTGTCTGGCGGCTCTTTCCGTGGAGGACGTTGAAGATATCTACCTATAGACCAAAACGGACCAGGAGAATAGCCTGTGTAAATTGGAATGCGGCTACTCGCCCCAAGACCAAACAATCCCAATCTTATCTGTTTCGGCACCAGCCAGCACTGGCCTTCCGCTGCTGGAACAACAACTCCCCCGGAAAGATTGTTTAAAAGCGGACAGAACATGACCAGAACCAAGACAAGTATTTATCAATGATAAAATACATGGTCCAACGGTGTCAAAGACTTCTCGGATCAGACGAGAGGGAATACTGTCTGAGGGCCAATCTGTGGGCCGCAGATGATTGACCATCTCAGATAGGGAGAGGATTGATATAGGCTCATACTGATCTAGCGCCGCGAGGCATATAGGAGGAACAGAGGGATCATGGTCGCAAGGATGAAGTTACAGAAGATCGATGAGTAACAATCTTCTCAACAAAGAATTCTAGAAAAGAATTACAGAGGTCCAACGTAGGTGTAATAGGAGCAGAGTTACGGGGATTTGTAATAGTATTAAACATGTTAAAAAGAACCTGTGGCCTGTGACGGTTGTTTGCGACCAGTTTAGTAATAAAAACAGATTTTGCAAATTTTACAGCTCTCTGATAATCAGATAGGTATTGCTGTAGAATTTCATATGACACTCTGAGTTTATCTTTCTTCCACCTTCTCTCAGCTTGCCGACATGTACGTCTGATCGCTCGGGTGGCGTCATTTAGCCAAGGCTCTGAAAGTGCTTTCGTGCGTTTCATCCTCAACGGATATTTGTGCAGGTTGAGTTAAAAAGAGTTGAAAAAAAGAAACTGTGCCGGGGTTTGACTGTTAATTACACGGCGGCAGTGTGCAAAAGGAGACTTGCTCACAAAACATGGGACTGTAATCGTAAATAAAACAGGAAAGTGATCCGAAATACATACGTTACACATTTCATTTACATGAACACACAAGCCATGAGACACATGAGTCTAATGTGTGTCCTTTTTCATGTGTTGGGCCAGACACCGACTGAGTGAGATTAAAAGCATTAAGTAGATTTAAGAAGTCCTTAACCATAGGTTTGTTTTCACAACAAACATGCAAGTTAAAATCACCACAAATTATAAAATGATTATAGTTTAACCTTAGACCTGCTATAAAATCAGCAAAGTCTTGCATAAAATCTTTGTTAAATCTCGGTGGACGATGCACAACTGCACACAGCGTCGGAGATGAGGCATTTCATTTGAATAGCTGCAGCTCAAAGCTAGAATAGTTGATAGCCGACATTGGAAGGTGGATTTAAAGGTTACACCACCTTGACACTTCAGGAATTTCACTTGACTCCCCAAATAATTATAATATTCACAACAACAGTGTTCCATTTAATTTTATTTACTGATAAATAGTTCTAATGTAAGAACTAGCTGTTTTATTGAGAATTTCACCATAATTTAGAAGATTTGCTAGTGTATCAATGTCTGCATGTTAGTGAATTAATACAACTTGTCCTTGTCATGTCATTATATTTTAAATAACTTTTAGGTTTCTTTTATCAAGTAATTTGTAACTATTCTTAATTTGTGGTAAGATGTGTCAATTATGTAGAAATTATGTATCATTTTATTTTGTGTGTGTATTTGTATGTATTGCCAATCCTTAGCTTTTACATCCTTTCCAAATGTTATTGTTATTCGAGGATTAATAAATTCAACTCCAGCACAGTAGGTGGCGCTATGACCCTACAACCTTTGTTTGCTAATTATCAGGAAACACATAAAAGAAGAAGAAACGCGGACAAACCTAAGAATGGAGCATCCAATAGCTGCCATTTTCACCGTGGGCCAGAGGACAGGAGTGGAGGTGGCCTTCATTAGAGAAGGCCAGACCGGACCTCCACACTGTCCGAGGTAACATTAACACATCTAGTGAGGAACTCTCTCAACAGCTGCTGTTTCTGTGAGTTTAGTACTGTTACTAACCTGTGGATCATCAGTACAGTGAATCTGGAACCTGTAGTGTTGAGACTGCATTGTCCAGTCACTCGGGTTTGCTTGTGTTGGCATGACATGTTTAGCCTCATTGTGCATATTTTAAATGTTGAAGACATGATATATACATATGAAATTTAGAGCAGTATTCAGTGGCGTCTGGTGAAAAATATCTGAGGTGGGGCTGTGTCATATTCTGTTGGATTCAATCATTCAATAGAGATTGCTAATGTGACATCATCGTGACGTATTACCAGTGGTGAACGCAAAGCATTTTGGGAATCCACAAACAGAAGGCGCCAGACTTGATTGCATGGAGGGAAGAACGCAGTGTTCAAGATGCCGTCTACCTGCTGTGTTATAAACTTCAATAGTCCTTCTTGCACAGTTTTGAAAACGAACGTTAAGGGTTGTTTTAAGGACATGTTTGTGTATGCTCGTAGACAGCCACTCTGAAGCGGTCAGAGGCGATTCTAAAAGATTCAAAAAGTCGAGACAGGACCCATCACTCTAACTTAGTTCATCCAAAACAAACTAGAAAATAGACTCAAAGTGCTAAATACCTGATTTATCCTTTAAGAACGGATCAATATATTTGTTTTCCTTAATTTTAATTAACCCTAACTTTATTCTCATCTGAATATGTAACTGCTCTGAAGACAAGAAATGAAAACCAATGCGATATGAATAATGTCCAAAAGATGTAACCCACAGACTGTTTTGAAATGGAGTTGGATAAATATGTTGCTTTTAAAACTGTGTGTGAGGTTACAGTTTGACAAGAGTTTAGAGTGTGACAAAAGCACAATGTTGGGTTTTATTGCGAGTGTAAGTTACACAAATAAGTAAACACTTTGCAGTTTGAATGATAACCTCTATGAACAAAATGACGGAGTATTTTTTTTTTATGTTTCCAAATTCCACTGTTCGATCTCTCTGTCTCTCTGTCTCTCTGTCTCTCTGTCTCTCTGTCTCTCTGTCTCTCTGTCTCTCTGTCTCTCTGTCTCTCTGTCTCTCTGTCTCTCTGTCTCTCTGTCTCTCTGTCTCTCTGTCTCTCTGTCTCTCTGTCTCTCTGTCTCTCTGTCTCTCTGTCTCTCTGTCTCTCTGTCTCTCTGTCTCTCTGTCTCTCTGTCTCTCTGTCTCTCTGTCTCTCTGTCTCTCTGTCTCTCTGTCTCTCTGTCTCTCTGTCTCTCTGTCTCTCTGTCTCTCTGTCTCTCTGTCTCTCTGTCTCTCTGTCTCTCTGTCTCTCTGTCTCTCTGTCTCTCTGTCTCTCTGTCTCTCTGTCTCTCTGTCTCTCTGTCTCTCTGTCTCTCTGTCTCTCTGTCTCTCTGTCTCTCTGTCTCTCTGTCTCTCTGTCTCTCTGTCTCTCTGTCTCTCTGTCTCTCTGTCTCTCTGTCTCTCTGTCTCTCTGTCTCTCTGTCTCTCTGTCTCTCTGTCTCTCTGTCTCTCTGTCTCTCTGTCTCTCTGTCTCTCTGTCTCTCTGTCTCTCTGTCTCTCTGTCTCTCTGTCTCTCTGTCTCTCTGTCTCTCTGTCTCTCTGTCTCTCTGTCTCTCTGTCTCTCTGTCTCTCTGTCTCTCTGTCTCTCTGTCTCTCTGTCTCTCTGTCTCTCTGTCTCTCTGTCTCTCTGTCTCTCTGTCTCTCTGTCTCTCTGTCTCTCTGTCTCTCTGTCTCTCTGTCTCTCTGTCTCTCTGTCTCTCTGTCTCTCTGTCTCTCTGTCTCTCTGTCTCTCTGTCTCTCTGTCTCTCTGTCTCTCTGTCTCTCTGTCTCTCTGTCTCTCTGTCTCTCTGTCTCTCTGTCTCTCTGTCTCTCTGTCTCTCTGTCTCTCTGTCTCTCTGTCTCTCTGTCTCTCTGTCTCTCTGTCTCTCTGTCTCTCTGTCTCTCTGTCTCTCTGTCTCTCTGTCTCTCTGTCTCTCTGTCTCTCTGTCTCTCTGTCTCTCTGTCTCTCTGTCTCTCTGTCTCTCTGTCTCTCTGTCTCTCTGTCTCTCTGTCTCTCTGTCTCTCTGTCTCTCTGTCTCTCTGTCTCTCTGTCTCTCTGTCTCTCTGTCTCTCTGTCTCTCTGTCTCTCTGTCTCTCTGTCTCTCTGTCTCTCTGTCTCTCTGTCTCTCTGTCTCTCTGTCTCTCTGTCTCTCTGTCTCTCTGTCTCTCTGTCTCTCTGTCTCTCTGTCTCTCTGTCTCTCTGTCTCTCTGTCTCTCTGTCTCTCTGTCTCTCTGTCTCTCTGTCTCTCTGTCTCTCTGTCTCTCTGTCTCTCTGTCTCTCTGTCTCTCTGTCTCTCTGTCTCTCTGTCTCTCTGTCTCTCTGTCTCTCTGTCTCTCTGTCTCTCTGTCTCTCTGTCTCTCTGTCTCTCTGTCTCTCTGTCTCTCTGTCTCTCTGTCTCTCTGTCTCTCTGTCTCTCTGTCTCTCTGTCTCTCTGTCTCTCTGTCTCTCTGTCTCTCTGTCTCTCTGTCTCTCTGTCTCTCTGTCTCTCTGTCTCTCTGTCTCTCTGTCTCTCTGTCTCTCTGTCTCTCTGTCTCTCTGTCTCTCTGTCTCTCTGTCTCTCTGTCTCTCTGTCTCTCTGTCTCTCTGTCTCTCTGTCTCTCTGTCTCTCTGTCTCTCTGTCTCTCTGTCTCTCTGTCTCTCTGTCTCTCTGTCTCTCTGTCTCTCTGTCTCTCTGTCTCTCTGTCTCTCTGTCTCTCTGTCTCTCTGTCTCTCTGTCTCTCTGTCTCTCTGTCTCTCTGTCTCTCTGTCTCTCTGTCTCTCACTCACTGACTGACTGACTGACATGGGCTTTGTTCATGTCCATGTTGTGCAAATGCACAGTTTTGAAAACGAACGTTAAGGGTTGTTTTAAGGACATGTTTGTGTATGCTCGTAGACAGCCACTCTGAAGCGGTCAGAGGCGATTCTAAAAGATTCAAAAAGTCGAGACAGGACCCATCACTCTAACTTAGTTCATCCAAAACAAACTAGAAAATAGACTCAAAGTGCTAAATACCTGATTTATCCTTTAAGAACGGATCAATATATTTGTTTTCCTTCATTTTAATTAACCCTAACTTTATTCTCATCTGAATATGTGACCGATCACGGAAACTAAGGACACAAGTCGGCAACACAATTTGAGCAAAATGAGAAAGAAGCGTTTTTTTTCAAAATTGGTGAATATCAATTTCTTGCAGAATCTGTTAGTTGAAATCATGAAGAAGCCTCTCCATGTTTGAGATAGCAGTATTGGTATATTTAAAAGCTTACATTTTGAGGTTGAAATCTGCTTGTTTTCGGAGATTCTAGCATGCAGAAGGGGCGTGGTGTGTCATTGTCTGTGTGTATTTCCATACTGGATAAGCCGGCTTTTGCCCCCGCCCTCCAAGTGAACAGCGTGGCTACTTATTATGCTGCGCTCTGGCCGGCTCTATCTGATATCAAAATTCAATGAAGATGGACGCCGCAAAGATTGTCGCAGACGAGCTGAACCGTGGCAGTTACACCGAAAATGTTTTGAAGTACTTCTTCGACAAGCCGCGCTGAAATAGCGAAACTGTTGTGCAAAGGGGCCATAGAACCAGCTGTAAAAGTCTGACTCGCTCAGAGAAGGAGGTACCGGTTCTATGGCCCCTTTGCATTCTGATATCCCTTCCCACCGGTTCTATGGCCCCTTTGCATTCTGATATCCCTTCCCATGCTTTTTACGCTTCTGAAACGTAAGTTAAGCTTCATTTGCTCTTTAGTCGTTATCGTTATCGTATATATGTTTAGGTTGCCATCTGCCCACACCTTACTACCTGCCAAGTCATTCCCCAAAATCATGTGAACTCCCTCTACTGGCAACTGGGGTCTAACCCCAACAGCTACATCACCCTCTACCAGACCACATTTTAGGCTAACTTCATGTAAAGGAGAAGAGAATGGAACTAAACCCATGCCACGTACCATTACACAACTGCCAGTATCAGACTCCTTAGAGAATGGCAGGACAGATTCCAGTATAAAAGAATCTAAAGCTCCAGTATCTCTCAAGATCTTAACCGGAACATTTTGGTTGCCATCTACCAGGGACACTACACCATCCGAAATAAAGGCTGAAAAATCACAGTGGGAAGACAGAGAACCAAACTTAACTAGTGGCTGAAAAAACTCACCCTGGTGGTGAGAGGCTGTAACAGGAGCTGCCATCACAGCAGGTTTAACTTGACCTGACTTTGATTTCAGAAGAGGACAATCTTTCTTCCAATGTCCTTCAACTAAACAGTAGCGACAGGTATTAACATTAACTGTTGCTTTAGGTCCCCCAGAACCAAACTTCTGCTGAGGCCTTTGGAAAGAAGCTCCAAAAAAAGGTGACCTACTATTCCTAAGAGGAAAATTATTTTTATGGTGCATGTCACTATTTGACTCAAAATGGCTTTTATGTGTTAGCCTGTACTCATCTGCAAGGACTGCTGCATCAATTGGAGACTTAACTTTACGTTCATTAATGTATGTAGCAACCTGGTCTGACACAGAATTTTTGAACTGTTCTAACACAATCAGGTTAGACAAAACCTCAAAAGTGCTAACTTCAGAAGCTGTACATCAACGATTAAATGCAGAAGACAAATCACGAACAAACTCAGAATAGGTTTGTGAATCTAGTTTTTTCCTGTAACGAAAGCGTTGACGATATGCCTCCGGCACAAGCTCGTAGACCTTCAGAACTGCTGACTTAACTTTATCATAAACTTTACAGTCAGCTACACTTAGTGCTGAAAAAGCATCACGTGCTTTACCTGCAAGTACACATTGCAACAACATAGTCCTATCCAAATCTGACCAAGCTCTAGCTCCCGCAATACGCTCAAATAAAGTAAAGTATGTGTCTGGATCTGACTCATCAAATTTAGGCAACAATCGAAGATTCTGTGAAACATCAAACTGTGGTGGTCTTTCTTCTGATCTATTAGCATTTTGCAATCACGCTCTCTCTAACTGCATTTGCAACAACTCCCTCTGCTGCTCAAAAGTTAATGAAGGGCTAGACTGAAAACTTGCACCCTCACTACTTCCTGACTGACCACAAAGAACACCTACTTCCCTAAGACCTTGCTTTAATACAGCTTTCACAGTCTCTTTAAGTTTATCAACAATCTCAATCTGATAATGTTCCGCTATTTCAATTAACTGCTCCTTAGTACACAACTCTAAGGCTAACTCTGAAGGAACCTGAACGAAACTTCTCAAAGTGGAAGACATTTTCCTCAACCAATACAACCATTAGAAATGCCCCAAAAATATGTTACACAACTCACCTGCTGCCAGTCTGGGTTTAAGGACAGGAGCCACACCCCACTATCCTCCAAAAACTACTAACTAACTGGCCCTTGGTCTTCGTGCAGTCACATGTGGTGGGGTTTTATGCACAAAAAACCAGTGGAGTGGAAAAGACAACCAGAAACTGACGGCCCCCCCATATCCACGGACGTGCTCCCGAGCCGATGTAGGGAAAAAGGGAAAGGGAAGCTCTACCCACGTTCACTGCCACCTAAAAAAAAAAAAACACCACGAGCCTCCTATTGACACTCGCTGATAAGCCTCAACAGGAGAGGACTCCCACCTGAACAAAACCCCAGAAAAGGCACAGAGTGAATTGCTAAACAAATTTAGCTACAAAGCTAACTGAACAAAATGGAACACATGGCTCTCAACGCTCTCTCCAAAAAAATATTGGCCCAACCAAAGTATCCCCTCAAACAAAACATTGGCAATCTGAACTAAACTAACAAAACTACCAACCCAAGTTAACTACCAAACAATAATCAAATAAGCCAAACTATAAATAAACAAACATATCAATGATAAGACAAAGACAAACTAAACAAAACTTTAACTCAACTATAACAATCTTAAAGTAAACTAGAATACTAAAGTACAATTAACTTTAAATTACGGACGAGCCCCCACTTGTCACAGGCCGGCTCATAGCCTGTGGCAAAAATGAGGGGACACAAACACCAGGTATAGGCCAATCAAAAAGGTTCTTTATTGTAAACCAAAAACTATTAACTTTAACCAAAGAAAAGGGAATGAGGTGTGAAAATGTCATAATGTAGGATGTATGTAAAGTGCAGGGATGCGTGAATCTGTGTGTGTGAACATGACTGAGTGGAAACTAAGTAAAACTACAAAGGAACAAAGCAGGATCATACCTGGAGGAGCAGAGAGAGAGAGACAGAGTGGTTAGTGAGGAAGTTTAAATACCCTGAGCCCAGGTGGCTCCAATCACTAACGACCCTCCTGTGCCTGCAGGAGAAACCACCCCTGTAAAGCAGAGGGGCCATGACAAATGGAAGCACACATCTTACCTAATTCAGACTAAAACACATATATTTATCCTCACATACTGACTTTATATTTATATATGACCCTGTATTTTCTTTGTCATTTTTAGGAAAAGCACTCAATTACCATTGTTTATTTCTATACCAAATGTCACACACTTGCAATGAAGCTGAAAATATAAACAACTACATCATTATGTTGATATCCTATATTTTTACAATAAAACTTACGACAAACATGTCTTCTACTTCTGCTCTCAACGAAGGCGGTCGCATTTTCTCTCCCTCTCCCTCCCCTGCTTTGCTCCTCTCGTCACGTCTAGTCTACTGTCTTGTACTTTGAGAGACGCTCTCAGCACTGATCAACTGCACAACCTCCAAACTAAGAGATCAACTGGTCTCTCAACGCAATTGACACCATCTTCTGGACGAGAAGCTTGGGTTCGGGGGAACCTGACTGCCCTGCCGGGACGTTCGCAGCTGGCTACACGATGGACGCGGTGGAGAGGTGGCGGGTCGTGTGTCTGGCGGCTCTTTCCGTGGAGGACGTTGAAGATATCTACCTATAGACCAAAACGGACCAGGAGAATAGCCTGTGTAAATTGGAATGCGGCTACTCGCCCCAAGACCAAACAATCCCAATCTTATCTGTTTCGGCACCAGCCAGCACTGGCCTTCCGCTGCTGGAACAACAACTCCCCCGGAAAGATTGTTTAAAAGCGGACAGAACATGACCAGAAACAAGACAAGTATTTATCAATGATAAAATACATGGTCCAACGGTGTCAAAGACTTCTCGGATCAGACGAGAGGGAATACTGTCTGAGGGCCAATCTGTGGGCCGCAGATGATTGACCATCTCAGATAGGGAGAGGATTGATATAGGCTCAAACTGATCTAGCGCCGCGAGGCATATAGGAGGAACAGAGGGATCATGGTCGCAAGGATGAAGTTACAGAAGATCGAAGAGTAACAATCTTCTCAACAAAGAATTCTAGAAAAGAATTACAGAGGTCCAACGTAGGTGTAATAGGAGCAGAGTTACGGGGATTTGTAATAGTATTAAACATGTTAAAAAGAACCTGTGGCCTGTGACGGTTGTTTGCGACCAGTTTAGTAATAAAAACAGATTTTGCAAATTTTACAGCTCTCTGATAATCAGATAGGTATTGCTGTAGAATTTCATATGACACTCTGAGTTTATCTTTCTTCCACCTTCTCTCAGCTTGCCGACATGTACGTCTGATCGCTCGGGTGGCGTCATTTAGCCAAGGCTCTGAAAGTGCTTTCGTGCGTTTCATCCTCAACGGATATTTGTGCAGGTTGAGTTAAAAAGAGTTGAAAAAAAGAAACTGTGCCGGGGTTTGACTGTTAATTACACGGCGGCAGTGTGCAAAAGGAGACTTGCCCACAAAACATGGGACTGTAATCGTAAATAAAACAGGAAAGTGATCCGAAATACATACGTTACACATTTCATTTACATGAACACACAAGCCATGAGACACATGAGTCTAATGTGTGTCCTTTTTCATGTGTTGGGCCAGACACCGACTGAGTGAGATTAAAAGCATTAAGTAGATTTAAGAAGTCCTTAACCATAGGTTTGTTTTCACAACAAACATGCAAGTTAAAATCACCACAAATTATAAAATGATTATAGTTTAACCTTAGACCTGCTATAAAATCAGCAAAGTCTTGCATAAAATCTTTGTTAAATCTCGTTGGACGATACACAACTGCACACAGCGTCGGAGATGAGGCATTTCATTTGAATAGCTGCAGCTCAAAGCTAGAATAGTTGATAGCCGACATTGGAAGGTGGATTTAAAGGTTACACCACCTTGACACTTCAGGAATTTCACATGACTCACATGATTCCCCAAATAATTATAATATTCACAACAATGGTGTTCCATTTAATTTTATTTACTGATAAATAGTTCTAATGTAAGATTATGCCAAACTAGCTGATATGGTGTTTTATTGAGAATTTCACCATAATTTAGAAGATTTGCTAGTGTATCAATGTCTGCATGTTAGTGAATTAATACAACTTGTCCTTGTCATGTCATTATATTTTAAATAACTTTTAGGTTTGTTTTATCAAGTAATTTGTAACTATTCTTAATTTGTGGTAAGATGTGTCACTTATGTAGAAATTATGTATTATTTTATTTTGTGTGTGTATTTGTATGTATTGCCAATCCTTAGCTTTTACATCCTTTCCAAATGTTATTGTTATTCGAGGATTAATAAATTCAACTCCAGCACAGTAGGTGGCGCTATGACCGTACAACCTTTGTTTGTTTGCTAATTATCAGGAAACGCATAAAAGAAGAAGAAACGCGGACAAACCTAAGAATGGAGCATCCAATAGCTGCCATTTTCACCGTGGGCCAGAGGACAGGAGTGGAGGTGGCCTTCATTAGAGAAGGCCAGACCGGACCTCCACACTGTCCGAGGTAACATTAACACATCTAGTGAGGAACTCTCTCAACAGCTGCTGTTTCTGTGAGTTTAGTACTGTTACTAACCTGTGGATCATCAGTACAGTGAATCTGGAACCTGTAGTGTTGAGATTGCATTGTCCAGTCACTCGGGTTTGCTTGTGTTGGCATGACATGTTTAGCCTCATTGTGCATATTTTAAATGTTGAAGACATGATATATACATATGAAATTTAGAGCAGTATTCAGTGGCGTCTGGTGAAAAATATCTGAGGTGGGGCTGTGTCATATTCTGTTGGATTCAATCATTCAATAGAGATTGCTAATGTGACATCATCGTGACGTATTACCAGTGGTGAACGCAAAGCATTTTGGGAATCCGCGGCACAAACAGAAGGCGCCAGACTTGATTGCATGGAGGGAAGAACGCAGTGTTCAAGATGCCGTCTACCTGCTGTGTTATAAACTTCAATAGTCCTTCTTGCACAGTTTTGAAAACGAACGTTAAGGGTTGTTTTAAGGACATGTTTGTGTATGCTCGTAGACAGCCACTCTGAAGCGGTCAGAGGCGATTCTAAAAGATTCAAAAAGTCGAGACAGGACCCATCACTCTAACTTAGTTCATCCAAAACAAACTAGAAAATAGACTCAAAGTGCTAAATACCTGATTTATCCTTTAAGAACGGATCAATATATTTGTTTTCCTTAATTTTAATTAACCCTAACTTTATTCTCATCTGAATATGTAACTGCTCTGAAGACAAGAAATGAAAACCAATGCGATATGAATAATGTCCAAAAGATGTAACCCACAGACTGTTTTGAAATGGGGTTGGATAAATATGTTGCTTTTAAAACTGTGTGTGAGGTTACAGTTTGACAAGAGTTTAGAGTGTGACAAAAGCACAATGTTGGGTTTTATTGCGAGTGTAAGTTACACAAATAAGTAAACACTTTGCAGTTTGAATGATAACCTCTATGAACAAAATGACGGAGTATTTTTTTGTTTGTTTCCAAATTCCACTGTTCGATCTCTCTCTCTCTCTCTCTCTCTCACACTCTCTCTCACACACTTCCGGTGTGACTGTTGAGCGAGGGTGTGTGAGCGTGGTGCAGAGCGGTGTGAGTGAAGTTATTTTTTCTCTTTATTCTGCTTTCTTATTTTTGTTGTCTGTTTTGTTATTTGTTTAGTTATTTGGAGGGTCTGGTGCTGTCCGTCAGTCGGAGGCATGGCGGCCCTACAAACACAGGGGTTGAATACACTCACGAGACGCCACGGAATTGAGGTAGCATCAGCTGTGAGCATTGAGGCATGTTGTTTGGCCATTGGAGAGTTAGTTGGACATTCTAGCGTCTTGTCCGCGTCTAGAATGAACAATGCGACAGTAGTTTTTTTTAGATAGTGTAGACAAGGCAAATGAGTTGGTTGAGCAGGGAATTGTCATCGATGGGGAGTTCATTTCAGTTCTACCACTTTCTATGCCAGCAAAAAAGGTAATCATTTCTAACATACCACCTTTTGTTAGTGATGTAATTCTAACTCAAGCGCTGTCGCGCTATGGTAAATTGGTGTCACCGATAAAAAAAGATCCCAATCAGTAGCGAATCGCCGTTATTGAAACATATCGTTTCTTTTAGGCGTTTCGTGTAAAAAGAACACCGCAAAAGAGGAAGATGAAAAATAAAATGCTAGATGCAAAAATCAGTAAGACAGCTGAATTACGAGATGAGGATGTTCAAGAGACGGAAAGTGACAGTGATTCTTCTGAGTGCAGTGAGGATCTTGAGGACATTAAGTTGTTTCTCAGGTCAACAAAGAATAAAAGAGGTGTAAAGGTGCAAGAATATTTTCCTGATTTGAAACAATTTGTGGATCGGGCAAAGAGTTTGTTGGCTAGTGATTCATTTACCAATAAGGAAGTGTATAGGTTGAAGAAAATAGTGAGGAACATAAATATCGCTCAAAACAATGATGTTGTATAAGTGGAAGAAAAGGAATATTTTTTCCTGTTGGTATGGCGTATTGTGTTCTTTCTCTTTCTTTGTTTTCTTTATGAATGAAATTCATATTGCATCTATGAATGTTAATGGGGCAAACAATTTAAAGAAAAGAGCACACATTTTTGAGGAAATTGAGCAGAAAAATATAGACATAACTTTTTTACAGGAAACTCATAGTTGTGTGGAGAATGAGGTTGACTGGATGAAGGAATTTAGTGGATTATCCGTGCTAAGTCATAACTCAAATATAAGTGGTGGGGTGGCTGTCTTATTTAATAAAAAGTTTAAACCAACTTCGTATGATGCAGTTGAAGTTGTGAAAGGCTTTTCTTTTATTGGGCGTTGATTTTAATTGTACTGAGTTGGATATCGATAGGAATCATGTTGAACCTCATATGGCTTCACGTAAGAGGTTAATTCATCTAATTGAGAAATATGACTTATGTGACATTTGGAGAATGATAAATGGTAATGAAAAACAATACACATGGGCCCACATGTGTGATAATTATATATCACTGGCCAGATTAGATAGATTTTATGCATTTAAACATCATTTAAATTTATTTAACAAATGTTTTATCACGCCTTTGTCTTTTACTGATCATAGTATGGTAAATTGTAGTTTTATTTCAAATTCAGTGAAATCCAAAAGTGCTTATTGGCATTTTAATACGAGTCTTTTAAATGATAAATTATTTATTGAATCGTTTAAATTTTTTTGGGAATCTTTTAAAGAAACAAAAACGTCTTTTAAATCCTTACAGCAATGGTGGGATTATGGAAAGGTACAGATAAAGCAATTCACACAACAATATACTCGAAATGTTACAAAAGAATTTAATCGTTCTGTAGATTTTATTGAAAAACAATTAATAGATTTACAAAAGTTGTATCAATCCTCAGGTGATAGTAATATTTTGGAAACTTGTTTTAGGAAAAAAGCTGAACTTAAAGAGCTGTTAGAGTTTAAGGCACAAGGTGCTTTAGTTCGTGCTCGTTTTTTGGGTGTTGATCAAATGGATGCACCTTCCAAGTATTTCTTTGGTCATGAGAAAAAAAATGGGCAGAATCGTTTAATTCATGCCCTACGTTCTGAGGATGGCAATTTGTTATATGATCCCAGACAGATTCGTGATGTAGCGATTAGTTTTTATCAATCTCTGTACAAAAGTGAACTTAAGCCGGAGAATAAAGGAAAATCTCCTTTTCTAGAGGATTTACCAAAGATCTCAGAGGAGTCCAGTGAAGAGCTGGAATGTAGCCTAACCCTGGGAGAGCTGTATAAGGCACTCCATGAGATGGAGTCTGGGAAAGCTCCAGGTATAGATGGGCTTCCAGTGGACTTCCTGAAGGCTTTCTGGTCGGAGTTAGGAGTTGACCTGCTAGAGGTATTCAACAACAGCTTGCGGAAGGGTGGGCTGCCGTTGAGTTGCCGAAGGGCAGTAGTTACTCTCCTTCCGAAAAAGGGGGTTCTGTTGGAGATCAAGAACTGGAGGCCGGTATCACTTTTGTGCACTGATTATAAATTACTTTCTAAAACTTTGGCTAAGAGAATGACTAAGGTAATGGGACAGGTGATCCATTCAGATCAATCATACTGTATACCTGGTAGGTCAATATTTGACAATATTTCTTTAATTAGAGATGTTATACAAGTTTCCAAATTATTTAATATCGATTGTGGTTTGTTGTCTCTTGACCAAGAAAAAGCTTTTGATCGGGTTGAGCATGGTTTTTTATGGAATATTTTAGAAGCTTTTGGTTTTAATGAGAATTTTCTAAACATGATTAAAATTATTTATAGTGACATAGAGAGTATAATTAAGATTAATGGTGGCTTATGTGCTCCGTTCAAGGTCAAAAGAGGTATTAGACAAGGTTGTTCGCTATCTGGAATGTTGTTTTCTCTTGTCATTGAACCCCCTTTTACAAAAAATCAGGAAGAATTTGGATGGTTTCAAGATACCTTTATGTGAATTTGATTTTTGTTTGTCAGCTTATGCTGATGATCTCATAATAGTAATTAATAAACAAAGTGATATACATGTTTTATCTGGACTGATAGAGGAATTTGGAAAATGGTCATCAGCTAAAGTCAATTGGAAAAAAAAGTGAAGCGTTTTTATTAGGAGATTGGAAGAAAGGGAAACCAAGTCTTCCTGAAGGTTTGTGCTGGAATAGGTGGGGGTTGAAATATTTAGGAGTTTTTTTGGGAGATGATAATTTGTTACAAAAGAATTGGGATGGTGTTTTACAGAAAGTTAAAGGACGTTTAGATAATTGGAAGTGGCTTCTACCCAATATGTCCTATAGGGGTAGAGCGCTTATTGTAAATTTGGTTGCCTCTTTTTTATGGCACAGATTGGTTTGTATTGATCCTCCTGTGAAACTAATAGCCGAAATTCAAGCGGCTTTTGTTGATTTTTTTTGGGACAAACTTCACTGGATTCCACAGAGTATTCTTTTTCTACCTAAGGAAGGAGGAGGCCAGGGGTTGATCCATTTACAGAGCAGGATTGCAGCTTTCCGACTGCAGTTTTTACAAAGACGACTTGATGGACCGATGAATGTGAGTTGGAGGGCAGTCAGTTGTGCCCTACTTAAGACTGTTGGAAACTTCGGAATGGACAAATCTCTTTTCCTAATGGACCCTCAGTGTTTGGATCTCTCGAAATTGCCGTTTTTTTTTATCAACACCTTTTTAAGATCTGGAACTTTTTTCACATTCAAAGGACTGAGAATTTTCACTCAATTTTTTGGTTACTGAATGAACCCTTGATACTAAGTGCAAGACTAGATGTATCTGCGCCCAATTTCCTACCAGGATTTAGTAAGAGTTTGAAAGACTCGAGAATTTATGTTTTAAATCATTTATTGTGTTTAACTGGTCCTGGGTTTCAGAATGTAGAAACTTTTGCTGAAAAGATTGGAATTCGATCTGTTCGTTCAGTTTCTCGTTATCTGAATAAATTAAAAGAAGTGTTTACGGATGAAGAAAAATTGATGTTGGAGGAATTCTCTTTAGGGACTAATATGCCTGATAGTGAAGATTTGTTTCCTTGTTTGTTAATTAAGCCAAAAAATGAAGAGTGTTCGGGATGGTTTATTCAACAAAGGAAGTTTTTATCTGTTGATTTTTTTTCATGTGTTTGTAAAGAACTGTATAAAATGTGTGTGCTCGTTTTAAACAAAAAAAAGTTGCATAATAGAGTTGATACCCCTTGGCGTGCTGTGTTAAAGTTGGGTGATGAGGTAAGACCTGAATGGAGAGTGTTGTACAAGCCACCATTATCAAAAAGAACAGGAGATTTACAGTGGAGAATCTTGCATGGAGCTGTTGCAGTGAATTCTTTTATTTCAGTCTTAGATTCGAAGAATGACTCCGGTTGTCCTTTCTGTTTAAAAAAAGAGACTGTGTTTCATGCTTTCATGCAATGTTTCAGACTTGAACCGTTGTTTGAAATGGTAGAAAGACTGTGTAATAAGTTTGAAGAGTGTTTTTTTTCCTGAGACTTTTATTATTGGTTTTAAATATGATCAAAAAAAGCGAGTTGTTTTTCAATTGTTGAATTTTATTTTGGGACAAGCAAAGTTGGCAATATACATGAGTAGGAAAAACAAAATTGAGCAATAAAGTAATGATGATGTTATTTTTGTTTTTAATTCGTTACTTAAAGCAAGAATTTTGATTGATTTCAGATTTTACAAAGCTATGTGTGATATTTGTACTTTTAAAATGAAATGGTGTAGTTGCGAAGGTTTATGTAAAATTGATGATGATGAGTTAATTTTTTGTTTTTAATTTAATGTTTTTTCCTCTAACTAATTATGATGTGAATTTATAGAATAATGTGTGATTTTGGCGAATTGTAAATAAAGTTTTGTTTAAAATCTCAAAAAAAAATCTCTCTCACTCTCACGGGCTTTGTTCATGTCCATGTTGTGCACATGGAATAAAGATTATATTCTCCTTCCTCCTCTTTCCCTCTGTTAGGTTCACGGTGAGGGTGCGCCTGGGACTGGAGGAGTTCCCGGAGGGGTCCGGGAGCAATAAGAGGGCGGCGAGGGAGGCAGCGGCCCGTAAAGCTCTGCGGGAGCTGAGGAGAAGAGGGTCGCTGCCGGAGAGGGTGAGAGAACGACCGACACCACAGAAACAGTGTGACGATAGTTGTCACCGGTCCCCTTCAGATGATATTTTATTCATTAGTGAACCGTCACCAGTTATTGTAATCTAGTCTCTGTGAGAGATGATTGACGCTGACAGCTAGTGGAAAGCATGAGGCTTTAGTTCACAGTAGTGTTGTCACGATACCAAAATTATTGTTTCGATACCAAGTCAAGAACTGCGATTTCGATGCTTTTCCTGAAAAGGGAGAAACAGTGTCAAATATCATTGCTGTGCTTTATTTTAAAACCGGGACAACATTCTAATCATACAACACACTAATAAATGAACATATGAACAGCAGATATGTTAAACATTTGAACAAAATATGAAATATAAAAAATAAATTAGAGCAATGACCTTCAAGGTAAAAAATAATAAATAAGTTACCGGGAACTGATAAGATTTTATCAATATCGATGCCACTGACGATTCTGCTTATCGATCCGATTCTTTAACGATTCTCTTATCGATTCCTGACAGCACTGTGTGGAAAAAAGTAGTCATGCTTTTTTGGGTGGGAAAAACAAGTGGTTTTATTCGTTTTAATGCTTACACTTGAGTAAGCAAACTGTATTTTTATGTAATAAATGAAACCTTATTGTAAAGTGTTACCGATTAGTTACACACCGATTCAGACGTCTCGTGAGTTCAGTGTTGGAAAGATCAGTTGTTTAAACCGCTCTCCCTCTCGCTCTCCCTCTCCCTCTCCCGCTCTCGCTCTCCCTCTCGCTCTCCCTCTCCCTCTCGCTCTCCCTCTCGCTCTCCCTCTCGCTCTCCCTCTCCCTCTCGCTCTCCCTCTCGCGCTCTCCCTCTCGCTCTCCCTCTCCCTCTCCCTCTCGCTCTCCCTCTCCCTCTCCCTCTCCCTCTCGCTCTCCCTCTCGCTCTCCCTCTCGCTCTCCCTCTCGCTCTCCCTCTCGCTCTCCCTCTCGCTCTCCCTCTCGCTCTCCCTCTCGCTCTCCCTCTCGCTCTCCCTCTCGCTCTCCCTCTCGCTCTCCCTCTCGCTCTCCCTCTCGCTCTCCCTCTCGCTCTCCCTCTCGCTCTCCCTCTCGCTCTCCCTCTCGCTCTCCCTCTCGCTCTCCCTCTCGCTCTCCCTCTCGCTCTCCCTCTCGCTCTCCCTCTCGCTCTCCCTCTCGCTCTCCCTCTCGCTCTCCCTCTCGCTCTCCCTCTCGCTCTCCCTCTCCCTCTCCCTCTCCCTCTCGCTCTCCCTCTCCCTCTCCCTCTCGCTCTCCCTCTCGCTCTCCCTCTCGCGCTCTCCCTCTCCC
>NW_027508857.1:192500-275000 GCF_051911475.1 Siphateles boraxobius | reverse complement strand
GGCAGCTCCCGGTCCCCGGCCCACGGGACCCACGGCAGCTCCCAGTCCCCGGCCCCCAGTCCCAGATTAAGGTTATTATTAGTATTAGTATTATTATTATTAATATTAATTTCATCAAGCTTTTCTATGAGCTCTTTCATTCAGCAGACTCTTGTATGCTTGTATGTGTGTGTTTGTTCATCCTGTGATATGATTCAACTTCTGCTGTGCAAATTATTCACTTGTGTTTGTTTCAATTTAATTTTCAGATGGAGCAGGACTAAAAAAAAATAAAAAATTATATGTAGAAAAATCTGTTTCTAATTTTTTTTCAATAATTTGTGCTTTAAAGCACCAAAATATAATGGTTCCTTCAGCAAAGGCCAATCCACACGGCCCAGACAGATGCCAACATTTGAGTTGTTAGTTCATGAGTTCACACTAATAATTAGAGTAAAAGACTAGTTAATGAAAAAGACTAGAGTTAGTCAAGGCAAGGCTATTTATATAGCACATTTCATACACAGTGGTAATTCAAAGTGCTTTACATAGAAGAAATTAAAATAATCAAAAGAAATCACAATAATTAAAACCGTTTTGAATAAAAAAATAAAATGCAGTACAGACAGACGAGCAGTGGCACAGTGCTCATCCAGTAAATGCACAGCTAAACAGAAGTGTTGTGAGTCTGGATTTGAATCTGACTGTAGGAGCACATCTGATCTCTTCTGGAAGCTGGTTCAGCTGCGGCTGGCATAGTAGCTAAAAGCAGACTCGCCATGCTTAGAGTGAACCCTTGGTGTTTCTAGCTGATGTGATCCTAATGATCTGCAGATATGCTCACTGAATATAAACCCAACAGATCACTCAATGTATTGAGGTCCTAGGCCATTTAGTGATTTATTTACCAGAAATAATACTTTAAAATCAATCCTATATGTAACTGGCAGCCAGTGTAAAGAGCTGAGGACTGGTGTGATGTGTTCATATGTTCTGGTTCTGCTCAGCGTTCTGTATGAGCTGCAAGTGTCTTATGGTGTTTTTGGGAAGGCCAGTGAGGAGTCCATTACAATAATCCACTCTGCTGGTGATGAAAGCATGCACACGTTTCTCTAAGTCTTGACTGGAAACAAAGCATCTAATTCTTGCAATATTTTTCAGGTGATAGTATGCTGATTTAGTTATTGCTTTGACATCCCAGCTAGAATTTTTTTTGTTCTAAAAATGTTCTGAGAACATTACCATGCAGTGTTCTAATAATGTTTTCAGCAGGTAGTTTTATTTTGGTTCCCAGAATGATCTCCTATAAGCTAGGATAACATTCTCTAAAAACATTCTAAATATGTTTAATGCTAATATTGTTAGAACATTATTCCCAAATGTTCTTCTAACATTTTCAGCTGGTAGTTTTATTTTGGTTCCCAGAATGTTCTCTTAAAAGACGGCATAACATTCTCTAAGAACACTCTAAAAATGTTTTGTGATGACCTTCTTTTTTAATCATTAAGGTTTAATCATAACATTTTTAGAACATTACATCCCCTAACATTCTTATAAAGTTTTTAGCGGGAAGTTTTATTTTTGTTCCCAAAATGTTCTCTTAAACAAAAAATGCTTAGCTATAACATTGTTAAAACATACAATTTTATTCATCTCAAAACTAAAACATCAAAATCTAACAGGTTTATAAATGGCATCCACATAAATTATTAGAAGTTCTGCGTACAGTAAATGCATTACAAACATTACATGAAGAACTCAGTAAAGTCCAATGTGCAATCATGCGTCTCGACTGCAGTGTTTGCTCAGAGCGCTCATCATCAGTCTTTGCTTGTCTTGGTTCTTGCAGAAGAATAATACAGTCATCTGTATTAATATGTGTTCTACTGTTCTCTCTTCTAGTTGTCCAGCTGCTCTCCCAGTTAGCAGCAGTGAACTCTATTCTCTGTGTGCATGGTAGAGTTTTTCCTCATAGCCTATAAAAGAAGATCATGCATCAGTGTTAACAAAGAATACAAATACATACATATTAAGATCACAAGCAATATTGACATTGAAAACTTTCAAAGTTAGCCAGCCTAATTAGTTATCAGAAATTATGTAAAGACTAATTTATTGAAAGTATAAATATGATACCTTATAATCCGTGTATCATTTGTTCAGTCTTTTTTTTATTTAATACTGAAAATAGAAAATTCCCCCAGAAAATCAAGAATTCAGCTTGATTCTTCGTTTTTCGTTCTGAGGTAGAAAAATAAATAAACAGCTTGAATATTCTAATTCTACAGGTGGGCGGGAATGAAACGCCCCTTTCCTCTGATTTGTCAGCCGAAGATCAAACTGTTCCGTCATCTCTTCCTCAGTTCCGCACAGCAGAAGAATAAGTAATAATATCAATATATATCGCAATATTTTTTTTTTTCCGATAACGGTGATATGATTTTTAAACACATTTTCGATATACAGCATTTGTCACTGACTGACGTTAGGCGCGCAGCCGGCAGAAAGAGCAGAACACAATTGGCGACTTTCGTGATGACGTTCACCACAGACACGCGGACGCAGCCAGTGCTCAGCTCAGCAGGAGTGGGCTGATCTCATTCTCCAACGCGGCAAGTTTCAGCTGCAGAATGAGCGTCCCTGACCGCAATACAAATGTGACTTAACGAGCTTCCACAAGCGAGTAGAAAGCAGACGAAATAGTTGATAAGAGAGGAAAGACTAATTCAGTGGTATAAATTCAGTGGTGTTTCGGCTGAGATCTCAAAACTTCAGGTTTCAGCGCGCTGCAAAATGTGGCGGAGAGTGGTGCCGACTAGCAGCGGGAACACATCAAACTTGTTCCACTATCTGAAGCAGTTTCACCCGATAGAAGCAGCATAAACAACACTTTAACCGGCACAAACAAACAAGACTTTTTTGCGTGAATTTGGAGCATGTGGGGATGCTGAGTGACCTCAGAATGACCAATATGATTTTAATATCTAAGAAACCGAAACTTCACGCAGTGATTGACAGGGCGGGAGGGGGCGTGATCGGCTCGGAATGCAATTTCAATTTGCACATTGAATTTTGCTACATTCATTGCGGGACATTTAATGTAAATGCAATCGCAAGTGTCTTAACTGTGAGTGTAAATGCAATTAAGAAAAATAACATAATCATTTTGCTACAGTTTTTGCTTGAAAATGTTAAACATATCTAATCTGTAATACATTTTAATTTTGCAACTAACAAAGCGTTAAAATACACTCACCTAAAGGATTATTAGGAACACCATACTAATAATGTGTTTGACCCCCCTTCGCCTTAATTCTACGTGCCATTGATTCAACAAGGTGCTGAAAGCATTCTTTAGAAATGTCGGCCCATATTGATAGGATAGCATCTTGCAGTTGATGGAGATTTGTGGGATGCACATCCAGGGCACGAAGCTCCCGTTCCACCACATCCCAAAGCTGCTCTATTGGGTTGAGATCTGGTGACTGTGGGGGCCATTTTAGTACAGTGAACTCATCGTCATGTTCAAGAAACCAATTTGAAATGATTCGAGCTTTGTGACATGGTGCATTATCCTGCTGGAAGTAGCCATCAGAGGATGGGTACATGGTGGCCATAAAGGGATGGACATGGTCAGAAACAATGCTCAGGTAGGCCGTGGCATTTAAACGATGCCCAATTGACCCTTCGCTAAGCCACGCCCGAAAACCGCCACTAGCCAATCGTGTCTTAGCAACCGTAACTAGGCGCGGGAGGTCTGGCAAGCTTTCGAGCGAGGGAAACATGCCGAAGCGTTGTGCGTATGGATTGTGCAAATCTGATACCCGGGATCCTAAAAGTTTGGATGGGGGAGTGGAATTTTTTTCCTTCCCGAAAATCTAAATGCCGAGGGGAGAAATGATCGGCGCGGATCGAGCAGTGTGTGTGACTCCATTCACAACTAAGTGTCGACAGGATTAACAAAAACACATATTGCTTGGAAGTTGGAAATAATAACGGTTCTTTGTTCATAATGCACATGTTTTAACATAAAATAAGACGTTTAAAGACAAGACGGAGGCTCACTGACATACTTTAAAATATATTTCAGCATTTTGTTTATCGACGGCCTACTGTTGGCCCTGACTGAGTAACTTTAACCCAATCCGATCGCGGCTCTCCCGGTGTTAGTGTTATTTCACAAGATTTATGGATAAACTGTTTGATTTATAATTATTAGATTAGTTTCACATTTCACTTACCCTGCTGTGCACGAACACAGCTGTTCCTCAGTGTGTGTGTTTCCCATGATTGGTCAGCGTACGAGGCGGCGGCTGCTGCGACTATAGGCTTTAGCTTCAATTTTTATGAAATTATTCTCTAATCGGTTGCATATGTTGTGACGTTTTTCCTTCTCAAGTGTTGAAAACTTAGAAGTGCAGACCAGGAGACTTTAAGAGGTATCTTTCGAGCAGAAGTTCTTTATTGCGTCGCTGTAGTCATCTCAATCAAGTCTAAATAAGAGAACTTTACATTGCAGTTTATATACATTTCAAGGGGGTGGAATTAATTTCATAGAGGAGGGGACTCTTGATTCAGCTGGTTACCTGATTTCATCAGGTAACAGTGTAACTCAGAGTCTTGAGATGCTAATTCAACAAGCCTGATTAGATCAACAAAAGGCCCAGCTGACCTTTGAGATGTGACAAGAGGTTAATGTCTGAAACCTTGATTGCCTCAAAATGGAAAACAGTGTGTGCATCTTTCTCAGTTAAAATACTATAGTATTGGAAGCTCAATAAAACATTTAAATAAAAATTGTAATCCTACATTTCCCCCTTTGAGAGTTCTAAATAACTCACAAAATACAAATTTAGACACTTAAAAATTCATTCTTGTAACTTGCGTAAGTTACAGGCACATAGCAAGTTCATTCTTGTAACTTTTTTAAGTTACAGGCACATAACGTGATCTGTGTTGTTCATCTTTTTCCGAACCATGAAAAGTTATCTTCAGTCATCTGGTGTAATTTTGTTGAAAGATCAAGAATGTCTTCTTGTATGTTCTCTGATGGATGACTGAAGTTCCCATAGGTTAGTCTCTGCGTTGTGTATTTTTTTTCTTTTGTGATTGGCTCGTTCAGCAGTGCGTCTAGTTGTCTTCTTAAGGTTGTGGCTTCATAGGCAGATGAGGTCGTTGCCTATGGATCCCAGAACAGCCATCACAGCCAAGTGGTATCTGCACAGAGGAAGACAGAAAACAAAAGACAGGAGAGCAGTATTTGTTCAAACACTAGGGTTGTAAACTTTTTCTGAGTCTGCTAAACAGTAGAGCAGTATTGGTTCAAACACTAGGGTGGTAAATTTTCCGAGTCTGCTATTGTTGTTCCTTCTTTCCCTATTTCTTAATTATGACACCTAAAGAACGCAGTGAGGTGAGGATGGATTAATGGATGGGAAGGCCTATGAGGGATTCTTCACCGAAGGGTTGGCCCCCGACGCCTGTTGCAATCGGTTCTTCCCTCGGCTCCCCACTGGTTCGTGTCCTATCCTATCCCTGTTGGAGGGGGAACAACTTTACAGTGTGATACGTGAGTCCAGGTTTTCCTTCCCTGACACAATACTGCAGCTGCTGTAATCAACATCACTTGATGTGGTCCATGCCACTTAGGTTCTAATGGCTTTTTCCTGAATGACTTTATCATGACCCATTGACCTGGGATGATTGTGTGTCCACTTTCTGGTGGAGTCTGCCAACATGACTCAACTCTCCCTCTGGCACTCTGTACCGCCTTTGTTAGGTTTTCACAGTAAGCAATCAGGGAGTCTGAGGCAATGTGTACATCAGCATTTCTAAGATCAATCATACCTGGCATCTGCATGGGGCGTCCAGTAATAATCTCATGAGGGCTCAGTCCTACTGTTCTGTTAGGTGATGCTCTCATACTACACAGTACTGCTGGCAGCGCTTCCACCCATGGTACCCCTTCCTGATGCATTTTGCTTAGTCTGGTTTTGATTGTTCTGTTCGATCGTTCAACCTGTCCTGATGCTTGTGGCCTGTATGGGCAGTGACGATTCCACTTAATCTTCAAAATTCTAGACACTTCCTTGACTACCTGTCCTGTGAAGTGTGTACCTTGATCTGAGTCAATGCAATCTGGTAATCCCCATCTGGGAATGAAATCAGTGACAAGACATTTAGCAGTATGTGCAGCTGTAGCACGCCCTGTTGGATAAGCTTCTACCCATCTTGAGAACTTATCTATTACTACCAAAACATCAGTTTTTCCCTTACAACGAGGCAAGGATATGTAATCAACTTGCAGGTGACGAAATGGTCCTGGTGGGGCTGGGGTACGTGCTGCTGGTGTAGTGGCTGCTGGTACATCATTATTTTTCTGACATGTAACACACCTTTTGGATGTTTCTGTGGCTACATTTCTGAATTTTGGATTCCACCACTGATTTGACAACCTGTGATTCATCGTTGCTGGAGCACTGTGACCCAAATTGTGTATTTGTTGAGCCAAATATGGCAACAGTGATTCGGGAGCAACATACTTTTCCCCTTTGGTCCAGCACCCGGATGAATCCACTGTGGCTCCTTTGTCTAACCATGTCCATGCTTCATACAGAGGAACGTCTTTGTACAGATCAATTATTGATTCAGGAGGCATAATTGTCTTCTGTGCTGCACTACCTGAACACACTTGTACAGTTGCATAGAAACAAGCCTGTTTAGCTGCTATATCAGCAAGAGCATTACCTTTAGCTTCCGTAGTATTAGTTGTGAGATGTGCTTTCACTTTTATCACTGCTAATTTCTTTGGAAGTTTCATGGAAAACATTAGATCTTTCACTAATTCAGCATGCTTAATGGGGGATCCAGCAGAAGTTAGAAACTGTCTGGTTTGCCAAATGACACCAAAATCATGAATTGCCCCGAAAGCATATCTGGAATCTGTGTAGATATTAGCAACTGATCCTGAAGCTAGTGTGCATGCTCTTGTTAGGGCTACTAGTTCTGCAGCTTGAGCTGAAAAATGATCTGGAAGACGTCCTGAAGCTAACACTTCCGTGGTGGACGTTACTGCATAACCTGCTCGTCTGTTACCTTCAATTACTTGAGCTGACCCGTCAACAAACAACTCAAATTCTGAATTCTCTATGGGAGTTTCTCTTACTACAATCGTAGGTGTATATGTAAGCGTAACACAATCGTGAGTCATTTCTCCTTCATCCTCTAACAAATTCTCAGTCATTGCAGACATCATACATGAGGATGGGTTCGTGACAGGTGCACGCTGTAAGACAATATTCGGGGCTGTGAGAGTTGCTAACCAATTTCCCCAGCGAGAGGAAGTGACAGAAGTGACTTTTGCTTGATTCATTAATGCGGACACAGCGTGCGGACATCTTACGTTTACAGACTGTCCTAACACCATTCCTGATGAAGCCTGTAGCGCTAGATGCACTGCCTGTACTGCTCTGAGGCAATGAGCCCATACCTTGAGCTACTATGTCAAGTTTACCAGAATAGTAATGAATTGGGCGTAAACTGCCCCCATGATCTTGCATTAAACATGCAGTCATGAAGCTTAAATGTTCATGGACATAAAGCACAAATGGTCTATCAGTTTGGGCAATTCCTAATGCTGGTGCTTGACATAGCGCTCTCTTCAAATCATTGAACGCTTTGAGGTGACATTCTTCCATACAAACAGTATCAGAATCTTTACCATGGCCTTTCAACAAGTCATAGAGCGGCTGTGCAATTGAGGCATAGTCTTCAATCCAAGGTCTACAGTAACCTGCTGTTCCTAAAAATGATCGGAGTGTTTTAATGGTAGTAGGCGGGGGTATGGCTTTGACTGAAGCCGCTCGATCCTGTGTAATGGATCTATTTCCTGCACCAATTGTTTGACCTAGAAATGTGACTTGCTTTTTAGCAATTTGAGCTTTGTGAAAGCTGCATTTGTGTCCTTTCTTATGCAAATAGTCCAACAATGATGCCAACTCAGTTTGATCCCTCTTGGCTCTCAACGAAGGCGGTCGCATTTTCTCTCCCTCTCCCTCCCCTAACCTCTCCTGCTTTGCTTCTCTCGTCACGTCTAGTCTACTGTCTTGTACTTTGAGAGACTCTCGCTACACTGCTCTCCAAAACCAAGAAATTATGGATTTGATCAACTGGTCTCTCAACGCAATTGACACCATCTTCTGGACGAGAAGCTTGGGTTCGGGGGAACCTGACTGCCCTGCCGGGACGTTCGCAGCTGGCTACACGATGGACGCGTGGGAGAGGTGGCGGGTCGTGTGTCTGGCGGCTCTTTCCGTGGAGGACGTTGAAGATATCTACCTATTCGGCACCATGATAACAGGTCTTCTGCTGATTGGATTAGGCATTGCCCTGGTTTATCGAGGAACTAAGCAGACGGTGACAGCTGTCCAAAGCCCCGCAAGGCTGCCCGTGATGATTGAAGCGGTGGGCAGAGCTGTCAGCACTCAGACTGGGTCTATGAACCACAATATGGATAACATCATGGAGAAGCTCACAGCTTTGCAAAGGCAAATGGATCGTTTCAGAGACCAAAATGGACCAGGAGAATAGCCTGTATAAATTGAATGCGGCTACTCGCCCCAAGACCAAACAATCCCAATCTTATCTGTTTCGGCACCCCCCAACCAGCACTGGCCTTGGCCAAGGCCGCTGCTGGAACAACAACTCTCCCGGAAGAGCACTGCAGTGAGCCGCTCTTGCGTTCCTTCCCCGACTCCTCAGACACCTGGTGATTGTTGACTCTGCCTGGGACATGATCAAGGTTGTCTCCATGGCAACTTGCTGTGTATCGCTATGACAATCCTGCGGACTGAGGCTCCTAGATTATGGTGCTGGCTTAGCGACTCTCTCCAGGCCTACACACACATGAACTTACACATACACAGATATGCACCTGCCCCAACACCCCATCCCACGCCTTCGCCGCTTCGTACACCCAGTCTGACAGGCGGGTCTGTGACCAGCGCCATAATGGCTGCAGGACCGGATGTGCTTGCCTGGGCTGGACTACCTCCATCCCCCACTCCCAACCGTGTTGCAATGTCTTGTTCATGTTGTAGAGTGTACTGTTTATGTGCTAATGTTGCTGAGGTGTTTTTTCCTGTTCCCAGACTGTTCTCCTTACAGGAGCATAGTCTGGGGGTTGCCTTTTTTTTCTCCTCACCTCTCCTCATGTCATGCTGTATTTTTTCTCAAGTTGGCGCTGATTATAGCTGCCTAGGTAACACCTTATTACCAAAGCAAATTCCTTGTGTGTGCACAACACTACTTGGCAATAAAATTGATTCTGATTCTGATTCTGATGTACCTCGTGATCTGTTGAGGCAATCAAAATATCATCGACATATTGGATCATAGTGGACTGTTTTACCGGACATTCTGGGTCACACAAATCACGTCTGACAGTCGGATGGTATATGGTTGGGGAGTTTTGAAATCCCTGTGGCAAACGTGTCCACTGGTATTGCTCATAGTCAACTGTGAAAGCTAACCATGGCTGGCTGTCAGAGTGCAATGGTACAGAAAAGAATCCATTAGACATATCAATTACTGAAAAAATCTTACTCTCTAATGGTATGCCATTACAAATTGTGGAAGGATCTGCCACTAGAGGGGTGATTTTATCAATATTTTTATTGGCTACTCTGTAGTCTATGGTGAGTCTCCATGTCCCATTGGATTTCTTGATGGGCCATATGGGCGAGTTACAGGGACTATTGGTTTTAACTAGCACTCCCTGCATCAGCAAGTTTTCTATAATAGGTTTGATCCCCTGTATAGCTTCCTTATTGATCGGATATTGTTTGGTGACCGGGGGTGGAATCCCCGTCAATTTAATTGGTTCTACACCTGTCAACAAACCACAATCATCCTTGTCTTTAGCCCAAATTGGATGATTCTGTAAGAAAGCATACTCAGAAGGGATCACATTATTGGTAGAAACTTGTGCTGAGGATATTTTAATGCTAGCAGATTCTGAGGACACGTCTAAAGTTAGATGTATTTGTCTCAGGAGATCCATGCCTAAAATTGCACCTGTATTTAATGGAGCACATAACAATTTTGTAGTCAGAGTTTTGGGCCAAATTGTACATCTATGGGTGGGGTTTCATACAAATCAGAATCTTCACCTATTATTACGCCAGTTAAAGAAAATTTGGTTTTCTTGTACGGAATGATTCTGGTGCTCTGAGCTCTATCCGGGTCGCGGCAGCATCTGTTGTGACGTTTTTCCTTCTCAAACCTTTAGCCAATTTTGTAGGAATTGTGGTAATTTCTGCACCTGTATCAAGCAAAAAATCTATTTCTTTCTCTTGTATGCTACCTTTCACAAAAATTCTTGTGTCATTATGATGGATTACAGGGGTAAGGTAGCTACTCACAGCCCCAACAATTAGTTTTTTTCCTGGTCTTTTTGTGCTCTTAAAAGAGCCTGAACAAGCTGTCCTAAAGTTTCAGTGGACACGTTCGGAACTGCTTCCGGGTTGTAAACAGGCTGAGAAGGAGCAGAATTATGCATAGCATTTCTTTTTGTATCTTGCAATTTCTTCCTACACTCTTTCTCCCAATGTCCTAATCTTCCACAATAGTGGCAGCTGCCTTCTTTTTTAGACCACCTGTTTTCTTGTTTTGCTGTGCTAAATGTAGCTGCTGCTGCTACTCTCACTTTGGTTTTAACATCAGCATCTCTTTCCCATGCAGCTAACCTGTCAACGTTACTTCTGAGAGTTCTGTTAGACCAAGTTAGATCTAGGAATGGCAAAGCTCTTCTGTATTCGGCTACAAGGCCATCTGACCAGATACGAATTAGTGGTCCTTTGTCATCGAGCACACTTTCAGAATCATCCACTATTCCACTGTAAGTTATGGCTGACTGACAAAACCGTTC
The DNA here is from genome assembly GCF_051911475.1 of Siphateles boraxobius. Classification (NCBI taxonomy): domain Eukaryota; kingdom Metazoa; phylum Chordata; class Actinopteri; order Cypriniformes; family Leuciscidae; genus Siphateles; species Siphateles boraxobius. The sequence continues at coordinate 264,094 of NW_027508857.1, read as the reverse complement.
AGTATATTCATTTACCGTTTCTTGTTTCTTTTGTACACAGCTAGTAACTCTAGACCAGTCTATTTTGGGTCCTAAGATAGTCTTTAGGATTTTCAAAACACCTTCTCTCATATCACCTCTACTGGCATGTTGTAGTTCAGAAGTCACTGCAGATTCAAAACTGTTGAATTCAGAATCAGTTAAAATTTGTGACATTAACTGTGTGACTTCTGTTAACGACATGTCATATAGACGAATTTTGCTGATCAATGCCCTTCTAAATTCAGAAAACTGTTTACGTGGTGAGGGTAAACTCTCAGAGAGTCGTTCTATATCCTTAGGTCCAAGGGCTTTTGCGACAGTTTGTATTCGGACTACAGAAGGGTGGGTAGAAACACTTTCATTTTCCTCAATTCCCGGTGATCTTTTTCTAGCTCCACATACATAAACTGAATTTACAGGCTTATCAGTGACTGATTGGATGGCTACATCTGTTTCAAAGAATGCTCATAAATCAGGGTAAATGTTATCAGGCTGACTTACTACTTCCACATCAGTTTTTTCTGCATCTTTGTTGTGGTTCAATTTCTTGGTCAATGCGGAAACTCTAGCACGTAGCTCTTTGTTCTCTTTCTCTAGCTCTGCGTTATGCTGAGACTGTTCTGTAGCTTTTGCTAAAAGAAATTCTCTATGGCAACAAATTATGGCTTTCACATTGTTCTTGCGAATACTTGCTCCTAGTACTTGTTTACACTTTTCTACAGACCAAATCTTATCTGGATGAATCTCATATTTCTGTGTTAGTTCTTGTCTAACTTTTTCAGTGACTATTAGATCCATCTGTTCTCCTAACAGTGTTTTAAATTCGCTATCTGACCACAAAGGAGTAGCAAGACCACCTTTTTTAGTTGTGGAGATTAGTCTAGCACTTTTCTTAATCATTTTGTGGATTTCTTTGTTAACACACAAACAAACACTAAAACTTCTCTGATCAGAAGAGGTTACACTCGTTAACACAGACTTGTTACCAACACATCACAAACTATTAGCAGGTTACGCTAATCTTCCCTGCCTGAAACAGAGGGTCAAACTTTTCTTCTCTAAAATAATTTTTTTAGAGGGTAACAACACAAAATAACAAAAAAAATAAATAATAATAATTAGCAAATGATACTAATCTTCCCTGCCTGACAAACAGAGGATATCTTTTTAACACGTGATGTTAAAAACTTCCCTGCCTGAACAGAGGTTCAAACTCTCTCTCTAAAAGAAATTTTTTAGAGGGTAACACCACAAGGTAACAAACAACAAAACAAATAATTAGCAAAATAATACTAATCTTCCCTGCCTGACACAGAGGATATCTTTTTAACATGTGATGTTAAAAACGCCCCTGCCTGAACAGAGGATATATTTTCATCTTTAAAAGACAACTTTTAAAGGATAACTTTAGGTAATCAAACACTACAGCTGTCTGATAACTCTTTCTCTGACGGCACAGAGGCACAAAATTCGTACTGGTCTGGTTCTTTGAATAGAGTGAAACTCACCGAATCATTGTTTGAATGAAAAGATTCAGTCTGGAAAACTCAGTCAGCTTTGTTGAGGTCCAGTTGAGATTCAGTTCTGGAACTCAGTCAGAAAGTTCATTCTTTGTTGAGATCTTTGTTGAGCTTGAGGTTTTCAAGATTCCGTCTGGAACTCAGTCAGAAAGTTCATCCTTCGTTGAGATCTTTTGTTGATTCAATCTGGATTCTGGTGAGTAGCTCTATCCGGGTCGCGGCAGCATCTGTTGTGACGTTTTTCCTTCTCATGTGTTGAAAACTTAGAAGTGCAGACCAGGAGACTTTAAGAGGTATCTTTCGAGCAGAAGTTCTTTATTGCGTCGCTGTAGTCATCTCAATCAAGTCTAAATAAGAGAACTTTACATTGCAGTTTATATACATTTCAAGGGTGTGGAATTAATTTCATAGAGGAGGGGACTCTTGATTCAGCTGGTTACCTGATTTCATCAGGTAACAGTGTAACTCAGAGTCTTGAGATGCTAATTCAACAAGCCTGATTAGATCAACAAAAGGCCCAGCTGACCTTTGAGATGTGACAAGAGGTTAATGTCTGAAACCTTGATTGCCTCAAAATGGAAAACAGTGTGTGCATCTTTCTCAGTTAAAATACTATAGTATTGGAAGCTCAATAAAACATTTAAATACAATTTGTAATCCTACACATATTATGTCATGTATATATCCCTTGAATGCACACTGCAGTCCTTTTTGTCTTGCTCTCTCAGATATTTCACATGTTCGCCAAAAATACTAATTATCTCATTGGGAATGTCTGACACCAGTGCATACACACTGTAATAGACGTGCTAGACGAGAAAGCTTGACAGGCGTAGCAACAGTAACTAAGGAGGGCGGGGCTTAACGAAGGGTCAATTGGCACTACACACGCAATGGAGAATGGAGTTTATCAAACCAGGAGAAAATACATCTGCTTTGGAGAAGAAAGTAAAAAACAAGTGGCGCTGGGCATGGCTTGAAGAAAGAGGACAAAACGGGAAGGCTTTAGGCACTTGGTGCAGTAAACTTGCGGAGCCCGGAGCTTGTTTTTGCATAGTTTGCCACAAAAAGCTTCACTATGCCACTAGCGGTAAAAAAACAACAACAAACAAAACACTTGTCCGTCATGATGGAGAATGGAATTAAAGAGTAGTGAGAGAATGAGATGCGTGAGATCCTGTCAGCAGCGGCAGATCTTAAAGTTACAGCAGCCACTAATTCTCTCTCAGTAAAGTTAACCTAAGAACAAAGGGAACAGAGAAAACTACTAACTACTCTTTGACTAAAGAACGCTTGTAGCTTTAGTAAGGATTAATCTAATTTATAATTTATGCAGTGCGGACTGTTTTATAACCTTATTCAATTTCTGTATATTTCATACCTGTTAGACAGGAAAGGTACAGATAAATATGACATTTATTATGGGTTTAAGTGAGGATTGTTTTAAGTTCACTTTAATTAAAAGTTATTTTTTTGAAGCCTAACAAATGTTTAAAATTTGGGGGGGGAAATAATTTTCATCGAGACTTCAGTAGCTATATTAATATCAGTGATACTGGCCCAGTAATTAAAAGATGCAATTAAGATACAGCCGTAATACTTGAGAATAAATGGTTCCATTTGAAAATAAGTCCGTCTCTGCAGTCTGTCTATTCAGTGTCTGCCCCCCCCCCCCCCCCCCCCCAAGCAAGAAAAAGTTCAGGCTCAGGATTTTTTTTCACTTTAACCCCTGTAATAACTCAACAAAAACATCATACAATTTTAGAAATATGTATTCCATAATAACACCAGTAGCTACATAAAATATACATATGGGCACAAATATGTAAACAGTCTACACAAGACTAAGTGCAAAATGTGTAAGTGTGTCAGGAAATAAACGAAATAGCCTTTTTAGTCTTAAAGACGACACACATGAACAGCATGTATCAACACATTTATGAGCCTCACAAGACATTGCTGTCAGTGTCAGGAGCTCAATCTATTTACCTCTACAAAATCCACACGCCGTACCAAAAATCCACATTACACATCTTCTATACAAAATTCACACCCTATACAAATCCCACAGCTGTACAATTCTCACAATTTTATACATTTATATACTTTTAAAAATATAAATTTTTTATACAATTTTATACTAAATTTACCCTATACAATACTCATCTGGATTGAAGCAGCAAACATTCAGTGTAGGAGTAAAAACAATGACATAACATTATTTAGCTAATATTTGAATCACAGCTTATATCGTGTTTTGACCATGGTTTTGACATCTACAACCCAACTGCATTTTACCTTAAACTTTCTTAAGAAGCCGCAATCGCTTCTCGGGTCGACATTAACACACTGACAAAATTGTATTCAGAATTTAAAATATTTTAAAATATTTGTTATACCACTTTTTAATGTGTGATTGTGTAAAGGTGTTCACGAGATACCAACCTTTCGCGAACTTGCTTTCAACGAACACTCGTTTTCATGGAGACGCGGGAGGGACTGTCTGTCTGTGTTTGTGTGTGTGTTCGCGTATGTGAGAGAGACGCGTGAGTGACAGAGAGAGAGCAGGGAAAGGAAATACAGCTGAACGAATACGCTGCGTTTTTTTTTTTTTTTAAATGAATACCGAAACGCAATATGTGGCGGCGGCCCAAGACATTGACAAAGACGAAAACTAAGGACATTTACTCTATAATTTTATTTTATTTTAGTTAGTTTTGCCAAACACACATTACAGTTTTAGTTAGATATCGTTTTTTTGTAATGCCTCGTTTTTATTTTGATTTCAGTTAACGACAATGTTTTTTCCCACCTAGTTTTGGTTTTTCGTTCGTTTTCCTTAACGATTATAACCTTGGTGAGTGAGTGCGAGAGTGAGCGACGGAAGAGGAGAGTGAGCGACGGAAGAGGTGTGTGAGTGAGCGTGAGAGTGAGCGACGGAAGAGCAGGTGTGAGAGTGAGCGCAAGGGTGAGCGACGGAGAAGGAGGTTTGTGAGTGAGCGACGGAAGAGGAAGAGTGAGCGCAAGAGTAAGCGACGGAAGAGGAGGGCTGCGTCCGAAACCGCATACTCAATGAGTAGGTACTAAATTTCAATAAGTACTTACTTAACGAGCGCTAAAAGAGTACGTACTTTATAGCCAAATCTCGTTGAGTATGAATGCGAACCGGACATCTGCCATGTTGACGTTATCATGTGACCTACGACGCGTTATCACAAGTGCAACAACTTAAAAGATATGAACGACACGTTTAATTAATCTCTGTAATATCTTGATATTGATTAAACCTGCTTATTTTGTGATTGTAGTATAATCAATACATTTAGGGTCGATTTAAGTTCTTATTTTTAACGCTTCTAATGTGACCCACAGTTTAAATATGCTATATATATATATATATATATATATATATATATATATTAATACTTATATATAACACCTTAAATATATAATTTTTCATTACAAAAAACCTAAATCGTCATCTCTTGAATATGTTTTTAATTTCTTTATTTTAAATCCAAAATGGATTACGACAGTGTGTGAGAGACCGAGTGTCTGAGAGAGCGCTCGACAGTGTGTGAGAGACCGAGTGTGTCTGAGAGAGTGCTCGACAGTGTGTGAGAGACCGAGTGTGTCTGAGAGAGCGCTCGACAGTGTGTGAGAGACCGAGTGTGTCTGAGAGAGTGCTCGACAGTGTGTGAGAGACCGAGTGTGTCCGAGAGAGCGCTCGACAGAGTGTGAGAGACCGAGTGTGTCCGAGAGAGCGCTCGACAGTGTGTGAGAGACCGAGTGTGTCTGAGAGTGCGCTCGACAGTGTGTGAGAGACCGAGTGTGTCCGAGAGAGCGCTCGACAGTGTGCGAGAGAGACCGAGTGTGTCCGAGAGAGCGCTCGACAGTGTGTGAGACCGAGTGTGTCCGAGAGAGCGCTCGACAGTGTGTGAGACCGAGTGTGTCCGAGAGAGCGCTCGACAGTGTGTGAGACCGAGTGTGTCCGAGAGAGTGCTCGACAGTGTGTGAGACCGAGTGTGTCCGAGAGAGCGCTCGACAGTGTGTGAGAGACCGAGTGTGTCTGAGAGAGCGCTCGACAGTGTGTGAGAGACAGAGTGTCTGAGAGAGCGCTCGACAGTGTGTGAGAGACCGAGTGTGTCCGAGAGAGCGCTCGACAGTGTGTGAGAGACCGAGTGTGTCCGAGAAAGCGCTCGACAGTGTGTGAGACCGAGTGTGTCTGAGAGAGCGCTCGACAGTGTGTGTGTGAGAGACAGAGTGTGTCCGAGAGAGCGCTCGACAGTGTGTGAGAGACCGAGTGTGTCCGAGAGAGCGCTCGACAGTGTGTGAGAGACCGATTGTGTCTGAGAGAGCGCTCGACAGTGTGTGAGAGACCGAATGTCTGAGAGAGCGTTCGACAGCGTGTGAGAGAGACCGAGTGTCTGAGAGAGCGCTCGACAGTGTGTGAGAGACCGAGTGTCTGAGAGAGCGCTCGACAGTGTGTGAGAGACCGAGTGTGTCCGAGAGAGTGCTCGACAGTGTGTGAGAGACCGAGTGTGTCCGAGAGAGCGCTCGACAGTGTGTGAGAGACCGAGTGTGTCCAAGAGAGCGCTCGACAGTGTGTGAGAGACCGAGTGTGTCCGAGAGAGCGCTCGACAGTGTGTGAGAGACCGAGTGTGTCTGTGAGCGCTCGACAGTGTGTGAGAGGCCGAGTGTGTCTGAGAGAGCGCTCGACAGTGTGTGAGAGACCGAGCGTGGCCTAGAGAGCGCTCGACAGTGTGTGTGAGACCGACTGTGTCCTAGAGAGCGCTCGACAGTGTGTGTGAGACCGAGTGTGTCCGAGAGAACGCTCGACAGTGTGTGAGAGAGACCGAGTGTGTCTGAGAGCGCTCGACAGTGTGTGAAAGATCGAGTGTGTCCGAGAGTGCGCTCGACAGTGTGTGAGACCGAGTGTGTCCGAGAGAGCGCTCGACAGTGTGTGAGACCGAGTGTGTCCGAGAGAGCGCTCGACAGTGTGTGAGAGACCGAGTGTGTCCGAGAGAGCGCTCGACAGTGTGTGAGAGACCGAGTGTTTGAGAGAGCGCTCGACAGTGTGTGAGAGACCGAGTGTCTGAGAGAGCGCTCGACAGTGTGTGAGAGACCGAGTGTGTCTGAGAGAGCGCTCGACAGTGTGTGAGAGACCGAGTGTGTCTGAGAGAGCGCTCGACAGTGTGTGAGAGACAGAGTGTCTGAGAGAGCGCTCGACAGTGTGTGAGAGACCGAGTGTGTCCGAGAGAGCGCTCGACAGTGTGTGAGAGACCGAGTGTGTCCGAGAGAGCGCTCGACAGTGTGTGAGACCGAGTGTGTCTGAGAGAGCGCTCGACAGTGTGTGTGAGAGACAGAGTGTGTCCGAGAGAGCGCTCGACAGTGTGTGAGAGACCGAGTGTGTCCGAGAGAGCGCTCGACAGTGTGTGAGAGACCGATTGTGTCTGAGAGAGCGCTCGACAGTGTGTGAGAGACCGAATGTCTGAGAGAGCGTTCGACAGCGTGTGAGAGAGACCGAGTGTCTGAGAGAGCGCTCGACAGTGTGTGAGAGGCCGAGTGTGTCTGAGAGAGCGCTCGACAGTGTGTGAGAGACCGAGTGTGTCCGAGAGAGCGCTCGACAGTGTGTGAGAGACCGAGTGTGTCCGAGAGAGCGCTCGACAGTGTGTGAGAGACCGAGTGTGTCCAAGAGAGCGCTCGACAGTGTGTGAGAGACCGAGTGTGTCCGAGAGAGCGCTCGACAGTGTGTGAGAGACCGAGTGTGTCTGTGAGCGCTCGACAGTGTGTGAGAGGCCGAGTGTGTCTGAGAGAGCGCTCGACAGTGTGTGTGAGAGACCGAGCGTGGCCTAGAGAGCGCTCGACAGTGTGTGTGAGACCGAGTGTGTCCTAGAGAGCGCTCGACAGTGTGTGTGAGACCGAGTGTGTCCGAGAGAGTGCTCGACAGTGTGTGAGAGAGACCGAGTGTGTCTGAGAGCGCTCGACAGTGTGTGAGAGAACGAGTGTGTCCGAGAGAGCGCTCGACAGTGTGTGAGAGAGACCGAGTGTCCGAGAGAGCGCTCGACAGTGTGTGAGAGAGACCGAGTGTGTCCGAGAGAGCGCTCGACAGTGTGTGAGAGACCGAGTGTGTCCGAGAGAGCGCTCGACAGTGTGTGAGAGACCAAGTGTGTCCGAGAGAGCGCTCGACAGTGTGTGAGAGACCGAGTGTCTGAGAGAGCGCTCGACAGTGTGTGAGAGACCGAGTGTGTCCGAGAGAGCGCTCGACAGTGTGTGAGAGACCGAGTGTGTCCGAGAGAGCGCTCGACAGTGTGTGAGAGACCGAGTGTGTCTGTGAGCGCTCGACAGTGTGTGAGAGACCGAGTGTGTCTGAGAGAGCGCTCGACAGTGTGTGTGAGAGACCGAGCGTGGCCTAGAGAGCGCTCGACAGTGTGTGTGAGACCGAGTATGTCCTAGAGAGCGCTCGACAGTGTGTGTGAGACCGAGTGAGTCCGAGAGAACGCTCGACAGTGTGTGAGAGAGACCGAGTGTGTCTGAGAGCGCTCGACAGTGTGTGAGAGAACGAGTGTGTCCGAGAGAGCGCTCGACAGTGTGTGAGAGAGACCGAGTGTCCGAGAGAGCGCTCGACAGTGTGTGAGAGAGACCGAGTGTGTCCGAGAGAGCGCTCGACAGTGTGTGAGAGACCGAGTGTGTCCGAGAGAGCGCTCGACAGTGTGTGAGAGACAGAGTGTGTCTGAGAGAGCGCTCGACAGTGTCTGTGAGACCGAGTGTGTCCGAGAGAGCGCTCGACAGTGTGTGAAAGACCGAGTGTGTCCGAGAGAGCTTTCGACAGTGTGTGAGAGACCGAGTGTGTCCGAGAGAGCGCTCGACAGTGTGTGAGAGACCGAGTGTGTCCGAGAGAGCGCTCGACAGTGTGTGAGAGACCGAGTGTCCGAGAGAGCGCTCGACAGTGTGTTAGAGACCGAGTGTTTGAGAGAGCGCTCGACAGTGTGTGAGAGACCGAGTGTCTGAGAGAGCGCTCGACAGTGTGTGAGAGACCGAGTGTGTCTGAGAGAGCGCTCGACAGTGTGTGAGAGACCGAGTGTGTCCGAGAGAGCGCTCGACAGTGTGTGAGAGACCGAGTGTGTCCGAGAGAGCGCTCGACAGTGTGTGAGAGACCGAGTCTTTCTGAGAGAGTGCTCGACAGTGTGTGAAAGATCGAGTGTGTCCGAGAGTGCGCTCGACAGTGTGTGAGAGACCGAGTGTGTCCGAGAGAGCGCTCGACAGTGTGTGAGAGACCGAGTGTGTCTGAGAGAGCGCTCGACAGTGTGTGAGAGACCGAGTGTCTGAGAGAGCGCTCGACAGTGTGTGAGAGACCGAGTGTGTCCGAGAGAGTGCTCGACAGTGTGTGAGAGACCGAGTGTGTCCGAGAGAGCGCTCGACAGTGTGTGAGAGACCGAGTGTGTCTGTGAGTGCTCGACAGTGTGTGAGAGACCGAGTGTGTCTGAGAGAGCGCTCGACAGTGTGTGTGAGAGACCGAGTGTGTCTGAGAGAGCGCTCGACAGTGTGTGAGAGAGACCGAGTGTGTCCGAGAGAGCGCTCGAGTGTGTGAGAGAGACCGAGTGTGTCCGAGAGAGCGCTCGACAGTGTGTGAGAGACCGAGTGTGTCCGAGAGAGTGCTCGACAGTGTGTGAAAGACCGAGTGTGTCCGAGAGAGCGCTCGACAGTGTGTGAGAGACCGAGTGTGTCCGAGAGAGCGCTCGACAGTGTGTGAGAGACCGAGTGTCCGAGAGAGCGCTCGACAGTGTGTGAGAGACCGAGTGTCCGAGAGAGCGCTCGACAGTGTGTTAGAGAGACCGAGTGTCCGAGAGAGCGCTCGACAGTGTGTGTGAGAGTCCGAGTGTGTCTGAGAGAGCGCTCGACAGTGTGTGAGAGAGACCGAATGTGTCCGAGAGAGCGCTCGACAGTGTGTGAGAGACCCGAGTGTGTCCGAGAGAGCGCTCGACAGTGTGTGAGAGACCGAGTGTGTCCGAGAGAGCGCTCGACAGTGTGTGAGAGAGACCGAGTGTCCGAGAGAGCGCTCGACAGTGTGTGAGAGAGACCGAGTGTGTCCGAGAGAGCGCATGACAGTGTGTGAGAGACCGAGTGTGTCCGAGAGAGCGTTCGACAGTGTGTGAGAGACCGAGTGTGTCTGAGAGAGGGCTCGGCATACTGACTTTGTCTTTTCTTGAACTATTTCAGAACTTCCTCCACCCCTTGGGGACGGTGCCATGACTTCCTGCAGACTGAGTCCTTGGGCCGACGGTTGGGACGGTGTCGAGATGTCCCTGGACGCCATGGCTCCCTGTGGACTCACTATTCTATGGTAGGTTTCGGTGGGCGACGCTTGGGAAGGTTGGCGAAACCGTGTGGGTGTCGTGATGTCCCTGGACGACACGACTCCCTGCGGACTGAGTCTTCCGTCCCATGGAAGGTTCGGTGTGGCGATGGGTCCAGGTTCCTTTCGGCAACCCCCTGAGGGGTGTTGCAGCTCACTGCGGCTGATTCCTTGATGCGACGGTTAAAACTTTGTGGCGCCCACTGTCCCGACCGTTGCCTCAAGGAGTCCGTCTGCTGGGAGTTGGACACCCCCCAGGGAGTGCTGAAGGAACACGGGTGTAACGCCCACTGATCCACCAATGGGTTTTCGTCAACACCCCCCCTGGGGATAACACGAAACTGCCTCTGGTCTGATTTCTTGGGCTGATGATTGAGACGGTGGGCGCCCACTGTCCCAGCCGTCGGCCCAAGGAGTCTTGCTGCAGGGAGTCGCGTCAAACCCAGGGAGGTATCGGCTAAACCCTTGGGTGGTTTGGTGGGCGATGCGTTTGGGTCTGGGTCCTTGGGCGACGGTGGGGGTGTTGTGACGACTCTGGTCGCCACAGCTCCCTCTGGACTCGGTTCTCCATCCCATGGTAGGTTCCGTTGGGCGATACGTTTGGGTCTGAGTCCTTGGGCGACGGTGGGGGTGTTTTGACGACTCCGGTCGCCACAGCTCCCTCTGGACTCGGTTCTCCATCCCATGGTAGGTTCCGGTGGGCGATACGTTTGGGTCTGAGTCCTTGGGCAACGGTGAGGGGGTGTCGTGACGACTCCGGTCGCCACAGCTCCCTCTGGACTCAGGCCTCCTTTCCTTTTCCCATTTCTTTCAGGGCCATATCAAGATCAGATGGTGGACCTGCACCTAGACACGACCACAACGCATGTAGTCAGCTGGATCCGGGCCGTATCCATATCAGATGGAAGACCAGCACCTGTCCCATGGATGTCAGCAGAGCGATGAAATCAACATTGATTCCATGTGAGAATATTAGATCTAATCAGTCAGGCCCCACAGTACATCAAGGACCTTTTGCGTCCGCACTCCTCTAGCCGCACTCTTCGGTCTTCTGGCCAGAACCTTCTTATGGTCCCCAAGACTCGTTATAAGACCCGAGGGGACCTGTCTTTTCAGTCTGTTGCCCCCAGACTCTGTTGACTCTTTTAAAAAAGATCTGAAGACTTGTTTATTTAAGAAAGCTTTTGGTTGATGGGTTTTAACTAGTGTCACTTTGATTTTACATATGTACTGTATATACATTTTATATTGTTTATGTGAGGTTTTGTTTTTACCTTTCTCGTGTACAGCACTTTGTGATTTTATCTGTGAAAAGCGCTTTAGAAATAAACTTTACTTTACTTACTTACTTACTAATGTTTGATTACGACATTAAGTGAGTCCTGACACATGTTACCTAATTCCAATAGAGTTCAGAATGTCTGTAAATTCCAATGGTGGCCTGAATACAGTAGCCAGCACAAATCTTAAGTGGAATTTTGCACTTACACTTAGAGGTCTAGATTGAAATATAATTCTTTTGAAGTGACGGTGCATTATGCAACACAGAGTAATACTGAAAATAGTACTATAAACTACAGCAACACCTCCTTCATTTCCTATTAGCTGAGGCTCGTGTTTATAACAATAATCTTTGTAGGTTTTAATAATCTTCCCCCGTTCCACTGCACGTTTTTAAATGACAAACCACTCTGTGTGATCGGGGCCTCAGCTCTTTGTTTGTTCCCCTGTGATTAATGTGAAAATTATGAAATAAAGTGACTAAAAAGATTTTAAGTGCTAATAACCGCTGTGTCCTTGAAATAATTAAATAGATTTTCGCCCCAATACAGGATACAAGATAAAAGACGAGAGGGCGTGGTTTAAACTAAAATGACTGCAGGGCTTGTGAGTGGAGAAAAACAGAATAAAAGTGTACATGTGTAAAAGGAATAAATAGGTATTGTGTGTGTGTGTATACAAGAGAAACTCATTTTAAGCTTTCTATTAGTGTACTTTTATATGAAGTCAATATAATTGAAAAATGGTTCTCATGTCTCTGTGGCAAGTATACACTTAGGTCCTAAAAAACATGAAGACGGCAGAAAGTGCACCCTGTGCTTTTTCTTAATTTTCAAAACAACAGTGCAAAGCAGGGGTTAGGTTAGCGTTGAATTCAGAATGCTAAGCATACTTGCTTTGTCTTTTCTTGAACTATTTCAGAACTTCCTCCACTCCTTGGGGACGGTGCCATGACTTCCTGCAGACTGAGTCCTGAGCCCTGTGGCGACTCCGGTCGCCACAGCTCCCTCTGGACTCAGGTCTCCTTTCCTTTTCCCATTTCTTTCCAGGCCATATCAAGATCAGATGGTGGACCTGCACCTAGACACGACCACAACGCATGTAGTCAGCTGGATCCGGGCCGTATATATCAGATGGAAGACCAGCACCTGTCCCATGGGTGTCAGCAGAGCGATGAAATCAACATTGATTCCATGTGAGAATATTAGATCTAATGTTTGATTACAACATTAAGTGAGTCCTGACACATGTTACCTAATTCCAATAGAGTTCAGAATGTCTGTACATTCCAATGGTGGCCTGAATACAGTAGCCAGCACAAATCTTAAGTGGAATTTTGCACTTACACTTAGAGGTCTAGATTGAAATATAATTCTTTTGAAGTGACGGTGCATTATACAACACAGAGTAATACTGAAATAGTAGTATAAATTACAGCAACACCTCCTTCATTTCCTATCAGCCGAGGCTCGTGTTTATAACAATAATCTTTGTAGGTTTTAATAATCTTCCCCCGTTCCACTGCACGTTTTTAAATGACAAACCACTCTGTGTGATCGGGGCCTCAGCTCTTTGTCTGTTCCCCTGTGATTAATGTGAAAATTATGAAATAAAGTCACTAAAAAGATTTTAAGTGCTAATAACCTCTGTGTCCTTGAAGTAATTCAATAGATTTTCGCCCCCAATACAGGATACAAGATAAAAGACGAGAGGGCGTGGTTTAAACTAAAATGACTGCAGCGCTTGTGAGTGGAGAAAAACAATAAAAGTGTACATGTGTAAAAGGAATAAATAGGGATATACATGAAATATTTTTCACTTAAATTAACAGATTAACAAAATTAAGAAAAAACGGTCACAAAAAGGACCCCAATTTCATTGTTGAACAGACATTACAAACGAGTTCACGTAAAGGAAACAGTCGGGCAGAAAGCGCGCCCCGTTATTCTTTATTTTACAAAGACACAACGTTTTGTTTTTTTAGTGTGTGTGTGTGTGTGTATACAACAGAAACTAATTTTAAGCTTTCTATTAGTGTACTTTTATATGAAGCCAATAAAATTGAAAAATGGTTCTCATGTCTCTGTGGCAAGTATACACTTAGGTCCTAAAAAACATGAAGACGGCAGAAAGTGCACCCTGTGCTTTTTCTTAATTTTCAAAACAACAGTGCAAAGCAGGGGTTAGGTTAGCGTTGAATTCAGAATGCTAAGCATACTGACTTTGTCTTTTCTTGAACTATTTCAGAACTTCCTCCACCCCTTGGGCCATGGTGCCATGACTTCCTGCAGACTGAGTCCTTGGGCCGACGGTTGGGACGGTGTCGAGATGTCCCTGGACGCCATGGCTCCCTGTGGACTCACTATTCTATGGTAGGTTTCGGTGGGCGACGCTTGGGAAGGTTGGCGAAACCGAGTGGGTGTCGTGATGTCCCTGGACGACACGACTCCCTGCGGACTGAGTCTTCCGTCCCATGGAAGGTTCGGTGTGGCGATGGGTCCAGGTTCCTTTCGGCAACCCCCTGAGGGGTGTTGCAGCTCACTGCGGCTGATTCCTTGATGCGACGGTTAAGACTTTGTGGCGCCCACTGTTCCGACCGTTGCCTCAAGGAGTCTGTCTGCTGGGAGTTGGACACCCCCCAGGGAGTGCTGAAGGAACCCGGGCGTAACGCCCACTGATCCACCAATGGGTTTTCGTCAACACCCCCCCTGGGGATAACACGAAACTGCCTCTGGTCTGATTTCTTGGGCTGATGATTGAGACGGTGGGCGCCCACTGTCCCAGCCGTCGGCCCAAGGAGTCTTGCTGCAGGGAGTCGTGTCAAACCCAGGGAGGTATCGGCTAAACCCTTGGGTGGTTTGGTGGGCGATGCGTTTGGGTCTGAGTCCTTGGGCGACGGTGGGGGTGTTGTGACGACTCCGGTCGCCACAGCTTCCTCTGGACTCAGTTCTCCATCCCATGGTAGGTTCGGTGGGCGATACGTTTGGGTCTGAGTCCTTGGGCGACGGTGGGGGTGTTGTGACGACTCCGGTCGCCACAACTTCCTTTGGACTCAGTTCTCCATCCCATGGTAGGTTCCGGTGGGCGATACGTTTGGGCCTGAGTCCTTGGGCGACGGTGAGGGGGTGTCGTGACGACTCCGGTCGCCACAGCTCCCTCTGGACTCAGGCCTCCTTTCCTTTTCCCATTTCTTTCCAGGCCATATCAAGATCAGATGGTGGACCTGCACCTAGACACGACCACAACGCATGTAGTCAGCTGGATCCGGGCCGTATATATCAGATGGAAGACCAGCACCTGTCCCATGGGTGTCAGCAGAGCGATGAAATCAACATTGATTCCATGTGAGAATATTAGATCTAATGTTTGATTACAACATTAAGTGAGTCCTGACACATGTTACCTAATTCCAATAGAGTTCAGAATGTCTGTACATTCCAATGGTGGCCTGAATACAGTAGCCAGCACAAATCTTAAGTGGAATTTTGCACTTACACTTAGAGGTCTAGATTGAAATATAATTCTTTTGAAGTGACGGTGCATTATGCAACACAGAGTAATACTTAAATAGTAGTATAAATTACAGCAACACCTCCTTCATTTCCTATCAGCCGAGGCTCGTGTTTATAACAATAATCTTTGTAGGTTTTAATAATCTTCCCCCGTTCCACTGCACGTTTTTAAATGACAAACCACTCTGTGTGATCGGGGCCTCAGCTCTTTGTCTGTTCCCCTGTGATTAATGTGAAAATTATGAAATAAAGTCACTAAAAAGATTTTAAGTGCTAATAACCTCTGTGTCCTTGAAGTAATTCAATAGATTTTCGCCCCCAATACAGGATACAAGATAAAAGACGAGAGGGCGTGGTTTAAACTAAAATGACTGCAGCGCTTGTGAGTGGAGAAAAACAATAAAAGTGTACATGTGTAAAAGGAATAAATAGGGATATACATGAAATATTTTTCACTTAAATTAACAGATTAACAAAATTAAGAAAAAACGGTCACAAAAAGGACCCCAATTTCATTGTTGAACAGACATTACAAACGAGTTCACGTAAAGGAAACAGACGGCAGAAAGCGCGCCCCGTTATTCTTTATTTTACAAAGACACAACGTTTTGTTTTTTTAGTGTGTGTGTGTGTGTGTATACAACAGAAACTAATTTTAAGCTTTCTATTAGTGTACTTTTATATGAAGCCAATAAAATTGAAAAATGGTTCTCATGTCTCTGTGGCAAGTATACACTTAGGTCCTAAAAAACATGAAGACGGCAGAAAGTGCACCCTGTGCTTTTTCTTAATTTTCAAAACAACAGTGCAAAGCAGGGGTTAGGTTAGCGTTGAATTCAGAATGCTAAGCATACTGACTTTGTCTTTTCTTGAACTATTTCAGAACTTCCTCCACCCCTTGGGCGATGGTGCCATGACTTCCTGCAGACTGAGTCCTTGGGCCGACGGTTGGGACGGTGTCGAGATGTCCCTGGACGCCATGGCTCCCTGTGGACTCACTATTCTATGGTAGGTTTCGGTGGGCGACGCTTGGGAAGGTTGGCGAAACCGTGTGGGTGTCGTGATGTCCCTGGACGACACGACTCCCTGCGGACTGAGTCTTCCGTCCCATGGAAGGTTCGGTGTGGCGATGGGTCCAGGTTCCTTTCGGCAACCCCCTGAGGGGTGTTGCAGCTCACTGCGGCTGATTCCTTGATGCGACGGTTAAGACATTGTGGCGCCCACTGTCCCGACCGTTGCCTCAAGGAGTCTGTCTGCTGGGAGTTGGACACCCCCCAGGGAGTGCTGAAGGAACCCGGGCGTAACGCCCACTGATCCACCAAAGGGTTTTCGTCAACACCCCCCCTGGGGATAACACGAAACTGCCTCTGGTCTGATTTCTTGGGCTGATGATTGAGACTGTGGGCGCCCACTGTCCCAGCCGTCGGCCCAAGGAGTCTTGCTGCAGGGAGTCGCGTCAAACCCAGGGAGGTATCGGCTAAACCCTTGGGTGGTTTGGTGGGCGATGCGTTTGGGTCTGAGTCCTTGGGCGACGGTGGGGGTGTTGTGACGACTCCGGTCGCCACAGCTTCCTCTGGACTCAGTTCTCCATCCCATGGTAGGTTCGGTGGGCGATACGTTTGGGTCTGAGTCCTTGGGCGACGGTGGGGGTGTTGTGACGACTCCGGTCGCCACAGCTTCCTCTGGACTCAGTTCTCCATCCCATGGTAGGTTCCGGTGGGCGATACGTTTGGGCCTGAGTCCTTGGGCGACGGTGAGGGGGTGTAGTGACGACTCCGGTCGCCACAGCTCCCTCTGGACTCAGGCCTCCTTTCCTTTTCCCATTTCTTTCCAGGCCATATCAAGATCAGATGGTGGACCTGCACCTAGACACGACCACAACGCATGTAGTCAGCTGGATCCGGGCCGTATATATCAGATGGAAGACCAGCACCTGTCCCATGGGTGTCAGCAGAGCGATGAAATCAACATTGATTCCATGTGAGAATATTAGATCTAATGTTTGATTACAACATTAAGTGAGTCCTGACACATGTTACCTAATTCCAATAGAGTTCAGAATGTCTGTACATTCCAATGGTGGCCTGAATACAGTAGCCAGCACAAATCTTAAGTGGAATTTTGCACTTACACTTAGAGGTCTAGATTGAAATATAATTCTTTTGAAGTGACGGTGCATTATGCAACACAGAGTAATACTGAAATAGTAGTATAAATTACAGCAACACCTCCTTCATTTCCTATCAGCCGAGGCTCGTGTTTATAACAATAATCTTTGTAGGTTTTAATAATCTTCCCCCGTTCCACTGCACGTTTTTAAATGACAAACCACTCTGTGTGATCGGGGCCTCAGCTCTTTGTCTGTTCCCCTGTGATTAATGTGAAAATTATGAAATAAAGTCACTAAAAAGATTTTAAGTGCTAATAACCTCTGTGTCCTTGAAGTAATTAAATAGATTTTCGCCCCAATACAGGATACAAGATAAAAGACGAGAGGGCGTGGTTTAAACTAAAATGACTGCAGCGCTTGTGAGTGGAGAAAAACAATAAAAGTGTACATGTGTAAAAGGAATAAATAGGGATATACATGAAATATTTTTCACTTAAATTAACAGATTAACAAAATTAAGAAAAAACGGTCACAAAAAGGACCCCAATTTCATTGTTGAACAGACATTACAAACGAGTTCACGTAAAGGAAACAGACGGCAGAAAGCGCGCCCCGTTATTCTTTATTTTACAAAGACACAACGCTTTGTTTTTTTAGTGTGTGTGTATACAACAGAAACTAATTTTAAGCTTTCTATTAGTGTACTTTTATATGAAGCCAATAAAATTGAAAAATGGTTCTCATGTCTCTGTGGCAAGTATACACTTAGGTCCTAAAAAACATGAAGACGGCAGAAAGTGCACCCTGTGCTTTTTCTTAATTTTCAAAACAACAGTGCAAAGCAGGGGTTAGGTTAGCGTTGAATTCAGAATGCTAAGCATACTGACTTTGTCTTTTCTTGAACTATTTCAGAACTTCCTCCACCCCTTGGGCCATGGTGCCATGACTTCCTGCAGACTGAGTCCTTGGGCCGACGGTTGGGACGGTGTCGAGATGTCCCTGGATGCCATGGCTCTCTGTGGACTCACTATTCTATGGTAGGTTTCGGTGGGCGACGCTTGGGAAGGTTGGCGAAACCGAGTGGGTGTCGTGATGTCCCTGGACGACACGACTCCCTGCGGACTGAGTCTTCCGTCCCATGGAAGGTTCGGTGTGGCGATGGGTCCAGGTTCCTTTCGGCAACCCCCTGAGGGGTGTTGCAGCTCACTGCGGCTGATTCCTTGATGCGACGGTTAAGACTTTGTGGCGCCCACTGTCCCGACCGTTGCCTCAAGGAGTCTGTCTGCTGGGAGTTGGACACCTCCCAGGGAGTGCTGAAGGAACCCGGGCGTAACGCCCACTGATCCACCAATGGGTTTTCGTCAACACCCCCCCTGGGGATAACACGAAACTGCCTCTGGTCTGATTTCTTGGGCTGATGATTGAGACGGTGGGCGCCCACTGTCCCAGCCGTCGGCCCAAGGAGTCTTGCTGCAGGGAGTCGCGTCAAACCCAGGGAGGTATCGGCTAAACCCTTGGGTGGTTTGGTGGGCGATGCGTTTGGGTCTGAGTCCTTGGGCGACGGTGGGGGTGTTGTGACGACTCCGGTCGCCACAGCTTCCTCTGGACTCAGTTCTCCATCCCATGGTAGGTTCGGTGGGCGATACGTTTGGGTCTGAGTCCTTGGGCGACGGTGGGGGTGTTGTGACGACTCCGGTCGCCACAGCTTCCTTTGGACTCAGTTCTCCATCCCATGGTAGGTTCCGGTGGGCAATACGTTTGGGCCTGAGTCCTTGGGCGACGGTGAGGGGGTGTCGTGACGACTCCGGTCGCCACAGCTCCCTCTGGACTCAGGCCTCCTTTCCTTTTCCCATTTCTTTCCAGGCCATATCAAGATCAGATGGTGGACCTGCACCTAGACACGACCACAACGCATGTAGTCAGCTGGATCCGGGCCGTATATATCAGATGGAAGACCAGCACCTGTCCCATGGGTGTCAGCAGAGCGATGAAATCAACATTGATTCCATGTGAGAATATTAGATCTAATGTTTGATTACAACATTAAGTGAGTCCTGACACATGTTACCTAATTCCAATAGAGTTCAGAATGTCTGTACGTTCCAATGGTGGCCTGAATACAGTAGCCAGCACAAATCTTAAGTGGAATTTTGCACTTACACTTAGAGGTCTAGATTGAAATATAATTCTTTTGAAGTGACGGTGCATTATGCAACACAGAGTAATACTGAAATAGTAGTATAAATTACAGCAACACCTCCTTCATTTCCTATCAGCCGAGGCTCGTGTTTATAACAATAATCTTTGTAGGTTTTAATAATCTTCCCCCGTTCCACTGCACGTTTTTAAATGACAAACCACTCTGTGTGATCGGGGCCTCAGCTCTTTGTCTGTTCCCTTGTGATTAATGTGAAAATTATGAAATAAAGTCACTAAAAAGATTTTAAGTGCTAATAACCTCTGTGTCCTTGAAGTAATTAAATAGATTTTCGCCCCAATACAGGATACAAGATAAAAGACGAGAGGGCGTGGTTTAAACTAAAATGACTGCAGCGCTTGTGAGTGGAGAAAAACAATAAAAGTGTACATGTGTAAAAGGAATAAATAGGGATATACATGAAATATTTTTCACTTAAATTAACAGATTAACAAAATGAAGAAAAAACGGTCACAAAAAGGACCCCAATTTCATTGTTGAACAGACATTACAAACGAGTTCACGTAAAGGAAACAGACGGCAGAAAGCGCGCCCCGTTATTCTTTATTTTACAAAGACACAACGTTTTGTTTTTTTAGTGTGTGTGTATACAACAGAAACTAATTTTAAGCTTTCTATTAGTGTACTTTTATATGAAACCAATAAAATTGAAAAATGGTTCTCATGTCTCTGTGGCAAGTATACACTTAGGTCCTAAAAAACATGAAGACGGCAGAAAGTGCACCCTGTGCTTTTTCTTAATTTTCAAAACAACAGTGCAAAGCAGGGGTTAGGTTAGCGTTGAATTCAGAATGCTAAGCATACTGACTTTGTCTTTTCTTGAACTATTTCAGAACTTCCTCCACCCCTTGGGCGATGGTGCCATGACTTCCTGCAGACTGAGTCCTTGGGCCGACGGTTGGGACGGTGTCGAGATGTCCCATGGGTTCCAGCAGAGCGATGAAATCAACATTGATTCCATGTGAGAATATTAGATCTAATGTTTGATTACAACATTAAGTGAGTCCTGACACATGTTACCTATTTCCAATAGAGTTCAGAATGTCTGTACATTCCAATGGTGGCCTCAATACAGTAGCCAGCACAAATCTTAAGTGGAATTTTGCACTTACACTTAGAGGTCTAGATTGAAATATAATTCTTTTGAAGTGACGGTGCATTATGCAACACAGAGTAAAACTGAAATAGTAGTATAAATTAAAGCAACACCTCCTTCATTTCCTATCAGCCGAGGCTCGTGTTTATAACAATAATCTTTGTAGGTTTTAATAATCTTCCCCCGTTCCACTGCACGTTTTTAAATGACAAACCACTCTGTGTGATCGGGGCCTCAGCTCTTTGTCTGTTCCCCTGTGATTAATGTGAAAATTATGAAATAAAGTCACTAAAAAGATTTTAAGTGCTAATAACTTCTGTGTCCTTGAAGTAATTAAATAGATTTTCGCCCCAATACAGGATACAAGATAAAAGACGAGAGGGCGTGGTTTAAACTAAAATGACTGCAGCGCTTGTGAGTGGAGAAAAACAATAAAAGTGTACATGTGTAAAAGGAATAAATAGGGATATACATGAAATATTTTTCACTTAAATTAACAGATTAACAAAATTAAGAAAAAACGGTCACAAAAAGGACCCCAATTTCATTGTTGAACAGACATTACAAACGAGTTAACGTAAAGGAAACAGTCGGGCAGAAAGCGCGCCCCGTTATTCTTTATTTTACAAAGACACAACGTTTTGTTTTTTTAGTGTGTGTGTGTGTGTGTATACAACAGAAACTAATTTTAAGCTTTCTATTAGTGTACTTTTATATGAAGCCAATAAAATTGAAAAATGGTTCTCATGTCTCTGTGGCAAGTATACACTTAGGTCCTAAAAAACATGAAGACGGCAGAAAGTGCACCCTGTGCTTTTTCTTAATTTTCAAAACAACAGTGCAAAGCAGGGGTTAGGTTAGCGTTGAATTCAGAATGCTAAGCATACTGACTTTGTCTTTTCTTGAACTATTTCAGAACTTCCTCCACCCCTTGGGCCATGGTGCCATGACTTCCTGCAGACTGAGTCCTTGGGCCGACGGTTGGGACGGTGTCGAGATGTCCCTGGACGCCATGGCTCCCTGTGGACTCACTATTCTATGGTAGGTTTCGGTGGGCGACGCTTGGGAAGGTTGGCGAAACCGTGTGGGTGTCGTGATGTCCCTGGACGACACGACTCCCTGCGGACTGAGTCTTCCGTCCCATGGATTCTACTTCCTGCTCAGCTACTGTTCGGACGCTCTCGCTTACTGCTCCGCGCTTTGCTCTATCGCTTTTATATTTCTATATTTTATCTCCTTTTATCACCTAATTTTAACTTCAGCACATCAGCACAGTGCTCAAACGTTTGGATTACTACAAAAAAAAGCAGAATTATTTTATTCAACCAGCCTCCCACTGAAAGCTTACATTCCGGGGAAGAGAAAACAAAACTGCCTACATTCATAAGGATAAGAAAATGCCTCCTCTGGAATCTACTTGCTGCTCCAACTGCCACAGACTTTTACAAAGGATTGCAATTCTTGAAACAAAGTTAATTGCGGGACAACCAAACCAGACGGAACACACAACAGAGCTTCGTCATGGACGTCCTCAGCATACAGCCGGTGAGTCCCATGAATCTAGTGCTTCTCGACAGGCCATACTGAGTGTAGAGAAACAAGCCGATCGTTTTACTAATCGATGGCACAAACAGGGTGCGAGACCCAAAGGCACTCGAGACATCAGATTGTCACGAGCATCACATATTACTGCAGTAGCATCCTCTACCCCAGATACGGCTCTGACAAGGACTGCAAACACTGGTCTCCTACCACCGCCTATACATCTTGAGAACAGATTTGAAGTATTAATGAATGAGGAATCCCCAAATTTGATGAATGTGATCACACACAGACAGAATCAGCCAGTAGCTAACACTGATGCTAACTGGGGCTCAAGGTCGAGCAGACAGCGGCACTCAGCTCAGAGCGCAGCCGGGCCCAGGACTCTGATAGTGGGCGACTCCGTAATCAGAAACATTAATAGCAGGGATACAACAACGTGCTGCCTTCCACAAGCAACAACATCTGATGTAAACAGGGAACTTCAGAACATTCTGATGAAACATAAGACTGCAAATCGACTCATCATTCATGTGGGGAAGAATGATATTCATAAAGAGCAGTCGGAACTTCTTAAAAAGGATTTCAATGAACTTTTTGAAACACTTAAAAGACTGAAAGTTCAAACATTCATCAGTGGACCACTCCCAGCAAGAGGAACAAACAGGTTTTCACGGTTGCTTGGGCTTAATACATGGCTGCAAAAAACCTGCAATATAAAAGGAGTGAACTTTATTGACAACTTCAATCTTTTCTGGAGTCAGAGGCAACTGTTTCAACAGAATGGCCACCACCCAAACAAACTTGGTTCAAGAGTGCTAAAGGACAATATCTACTTCTCCCTCCGTCATCCTTCTGCAATGTGTGCCAATCCACTCAACCTGAATGGCACACACACACCTGGATACAGTATGAATGACCACAGGATTTCACTTCAGCCCCTGAATGGACATGCGGTTGACACATCACACAAGGACAGTGATAACACCACTCAGCCACAACAACCTCTGCTCACGGACACAATCTCAGCTGAGCCCTGCCCACAGAGCTCACCACAGACAGACTGTGACATACCAGCACTGCTCCAATATACAGCACCCAAGGACGACTTTCTGGAAAACAGCCAGGGAAACCAGGACAGCATATTACAGCCTCCAATAACACCAGAGCAAAAATCACTCTCACTGGAAACATTATCACTCTCTCCAGCATCTCCACTTCTGTGCTTCTCAGAGAAAATGGAACAACTGGTGCACGCTGGAACTAGACTATCCCACTCTTTTGCTGCGAGCCCCCAGATACCAACCAAAAAACGCCAGGCCCCACAACCACCAAAGCCTACGGGCCCAGCTCGCCCTCCCCCTCCTCCTGTGAGAGCTCTTCGGCCTCTGCCACAGCGCCAGGGCCCACACCCTCCTCCGGCGGCTCGAGGTGAACCAAAAACAACTGATACCAGCTCTCAGTGATATGTGTCGGGTCCCCGCTATGATAACAATAACTTTCTCAAATGTTTACAGAACAAGCGGGAACCCAGTGTGCCTGTATCTTTTTCTATTGCTGTTCAATTACATGATAGAAAGTCTAAGGCCTTCAAAAGCCGTACAGCAAACCCATCTAATCTGGTGCCTATTACACGACATACCAAGATTGCTGTGGGGACAAAAAGTAAGACTGTTAAGTTAGCACTTTTAAACATCCGCTCACTTAAAAATAAATCACTTTTAGTCAATGACTTAATAACCACATACAACCTGGATTTCATGTTGCTAAATGAAACTTGGCTAGAAGAAAGTTGCAGTGCAACAGTCCTCAATGAAACAGCCCCTCCTAACTTTACTTTTATGAGTGTCTGCAGAGCTGTCAGAAGAGGCGGAGGTTTAGCTGCTCTTTATAAAGATGTCTATCAATGTAAGCAAATATCATTTGGGAATTACCCGTCTTTCGAATATCTGGGTATTGTGTTAAAAGGTGCTCCACGCATTTTACTTATCATTGTTTACAGGCCTCCTAAATACTCTCCAGCTTTTGCTGAGAACTTAACAGAACTGTTAAGTTCTATTTCCTCAGAGTTTGACTGCTTTGCCATTGCTGGAGATTTTAACATTCACATAGATAATGCAGAGAACAATATGGCAAAAGAAATCAAAACTGTTTTAAAAACTTTTGATCTGACTCAGCATGTACATGGAGCCACACATAATCGTGGACACACTCTAGATTTACTTATCAGTAAGGGTCTAAACATTTCATCAATTGTTATTAAGGATGTAGCACTGTCTGATCATTTTTGTATTTTCTTTGATATATTGATCTCTCCTGCCATTGAAGCTAGATCTGTGTCTGTCAAGAAGAGATGCTTAAATGAGAACACTAGTGTACTATTTATGAAGGCTATATCTTTAACACCAAGCATATCTGCTGACTCTGCTGATTTTCTCCTTGATTCTTTTAACTCAAAAGTTAAGAGTGTAATTGATGATATTGCTCCTGTGAAAGTCAGGAAGAAGAGTGGCAGACAAAAAGCACCTTGGAGAAACTCAACAGCAGTGCAAAATATGAAAAGACAATGCAGAAAAGCAGAGCGCATGTGGCGGAAGACAAAACTTGTAGTCCATTATAACATCTACAAAGACAGCATCCATGCTTTCAATAAGGAACTAAGCAAAGCTAGACAGACTTTTTTCTCGAATATTATAAACAGCAATATAAACAACACGCGCACTCTTTTTGCTACTGTAGAGAGACTGACAAACCCCCCAAGCCAGATTCCCAGTGAAATGCTCTCAGTGAGAAAGTGCAGTGAGTTTGCTTCTTTCTTCTCTGAGAAAATCAATAATATCAGAAAGGTGATCAGCTCATCCTTGAGTTGCGCTGGGGTCAGGCAGATCAGACAACAGGACGAGAAAGTAGCCACTATGTCTGATTTCGAAGAAATTGATGGCAAAATTTTGGAAGAAACCGTACAGCAACTAAAAACATCAACCTGCGCCCTTGATGCACTTCCCACATCTTTTTTCAAAAATGTGTTACACAGCTTAGAAGCAGATCTCCTAGAAGTGGTAAATGCCTCACTTCTCTCTGGGAGTTTTCCGACCTCCCTGAAAACTGCTGTTGTCAAGCCCCTCCTGAAAAAGAGCAATCTGGATAAGACCATATTAAACAACTATAGACCGATCTCAAATCTTCCTTTCATAGGCAAGATCATTGAAAAAGTTGTCTTCAATCAGCTGAACAAATTCTTAAGCTCGAATGGATACTTTGACCATTTTCAATCTGGTTTCCGACCGCACCACAGTACAGAGACCGCGCTCATAAAGATAATAAATGATATTCGCTTAAATACTGATACAGGCAAATTATCAGTGCTGGTACTACTCGACCTCAGTGCTGCATTTGACACTGTCGATCACAAAATACTTCTTGACAGGCTGGAAAACTGGGTCGGGCTTTCTGGGATAGTCCTAAAATGGTTCAGGTCATACTTAGGAGGCAGAGGTTATTATGTGAGTATAGGAGACCATAAGTCTGAGTGGACATCCATGACATGCGGAGTCCCTCAAGGCTCAATTCTTGCGCCACTCCTATTCAACCTGTACATGCTCCCAATGAGCCAAATAATGAGAAAGAACCAAATCGCTTACCATAGCTATGCAGACGACACACAGCTCTACTTAGCCCTATCGCCTAACGATTACAGCCCCATTGACTCCCTTTGCCAATGCATTGATGAAGTAAACAATTGGATGTGCCAAAACTTTCTTCAGTTAAACAAAGACAAAACTGAAGTCATTGCGTTTGGAAACAAAGATGAAGTTCTCAAGGTGAACGCATACCTTCAGTCTAGGGGTCAAACAACTAAAAATCAAGTCAGGAATCTGGGTGTGTCTCTGGAGTCAGACCTTAGTTTCAGTAGTCATGTCAAAGCAATAACTAAATCAGCATATTATCACCTGAAAAATATTGCAAGAATTAGATGCTTTGTTTCCAGTCAAGACTTAGAAAAACTTGTGCATGCTTTCATCACCAGTAGGGTGGATTATTGTAATGGACTTCTCACTGGCCTTCCCAAAAAGACCATAAGACAGTTGCAGCTCATACAGAACGCTGCTGCTAGGATTCTGAGCAGAACCAGAAAATATGAACACATCACACCAGTCCTCAGGTCTTTACACTGGCTGCCAGTTACATTTAGGATTGATTTTAAAGTATTATTACTGGTATATAAATCATTCAATGGCCTAGGACCTCAATACATTGCAGATATGCTCAGTGAATATAAACCCAACAGATCACTCAGATCATTAGGATCACATCGGCTAGAAATACCAAGGGTTCACTCTAAGCATGGCGAGTCTGCTTTTAGCTACTATGCCAGCCGCAGCTGGAACCAGCTTCCAGAAGAGATCAGATGTGCTCCTACAGTAGTCACATTCAAATCCAGACTCAAAACACATCTGTTTAGCTGTGCATTTACTGAATGAGCACTGTGCCACTGTTCGTCCGACTGTTTGCACTGTATTTTATTTTATGTTTTAATTATTCTGATTTCTGTATTTTATCTTTTATTCTAAACTGTTTTAATTATTCTGATTTCTTTTGATTATTTTAATTTCTTCTATGTAAAGCACTTTGAATTACCATTGTGTATGAAATGTGCTATATAAATAAACTTGCCTTGCCTTGCCTTGCCATGGAAGGTTCGGTGTGGCGATGGGTCCAGGTTCCTTTCGGCAACCCCCTGAGGGGTGTTGCAGCTCACTGCGGCTGATTCCTTGATGCGACGGTTAAGACTTTGTGGCGCCCACTGTCCCGACCGTTGCCTCAAGGAGTCTGTCTGCTGGGAGTTGGACACCCCCCAGGGAGTGCTGAAGGAACCCGGGCGTAACGCCCACTGATCCACCAATGGGTTTTCGTCAACACCCCCCCTGGGGATAACACGAAACTGCCTCTGGTCTGATTTCTTGGGCTGATGATTGAGACGGTGGGCGCCCACTGTCCCAGCCGTCGGCCCAAGGAGTCCCTTGCTGCAGGGAGTCGCGTCAAACCCAGGGAGGTATCGGCTAAACCCTTGGGTGGTTTGGTGGGCGATGCGTTTGGGTCTGAGTCCTTGGGCGACGGTGGGGGTGTTGTGACGACTCCGGTCGCCACAGCTTCCTCTGGACTCAGTTCTCCATCCCATGGTAGGTTCGGTGGGCGATACGTTTGGGTCTGAGTCCTTGGGCGACGGTGGGGGTGTTGTGACGACTCCGGTCGCCACAGCTTCCTTTGGACTCAGTTCTCCATCCCATGGTAGGTTCCGGTGGGCGATACGTTTGGGCCTGAGTCCTTGGGCGACGGTGGGGGTGTTGTGACGACTCCGGTCGCCACAGCTTCCTCTGGACTCAGTTCTCCATCCCATGGTAGGTTCGGTGGGCGATACGTTTGGGTCTGAGTCCTTGGGCGACGGTGGGGGTGTTGTGACGACTCCGGTCGCCACAGCTTCCTCTGGACTCAGTTCTCCATCCCATGGTAGGTTCCGGTGGGCGATACGTTTGGGCCTGAGTCCTTGGGCGACGGTGAGGGGGTGTAGTGACGACTCCGGTCGCCACAGCTCCCTCTGGACTCAGGCCTCCTTTCCTTTTCCCATTTTTTTCCAGGCCATATCAAGATCAGATGGTGGACCTGCACCTAGACACGACCACAACGCATGTAGTCAGCTGGATCCGGGCCGTATATATCAGATGGAAGACCAGCACCTGTCCCATGGGTGTCAGCAGAGCGATGAAATCAACATTGATTCCATGTGAGAATATTAGATCTAATGTTTGATTACAACATTAAGTGAGTCCTGACACATGTTACCTAATTCCAATAGAGTTCAGAATGTCTGTACATTCCAATGGTGGCCTGAATACAGTAGCCAGCACA
This sequence comes from Siphateles boraxobius, assembly GCF_051911475.1. Classification (NCBI taxonomy): domain Eukaryota; kingdom Metazoa; phylum Chordata; class Actinopteri; order Cypriniformes; family Leuciscidae; genus Siphateles; species Siphateles boraxobius. Next base: position 236,531 of record NW_027508857.1, on the reverse strand, counting down.
AATCTTAAGTGGAATTTTGCACTTACACTTAGAGGTCTAGATTGAAATATAATTCTTTTGAAGTGACGGTGCATTATGCAACACAGAGTAATACTGAAATAGTAGTATAAATTACAGCAACACCTCCTTCATTTCCTATCAGCCGAGGCTCGTGTTTATAACAATAATCTTTGTAGGTTTTAATAATCTTCCCCCGTTCCACTGCACGTTTTTAAATGACAAACCACTCTGTGTGATCGGGGCCTCAGCTCTTTGTCTGTTCCCCTGTGATTAATGTGAAAATTATGAAATAAAGTCACTAAAAAGATTTTAAGTGCTAATAACCTCTGTGTCCTTGAAGTAATTAAATAGATTTTCGCCCCAATACAGGATACAAGATAAAAGACGAGAGGGCGTGGTTTAAACTAAAATGACTGCAGCGCTTGTGAGTGGAGAAAAACAATAAAAGTGTACATGTGTAAAAGGAATAAATAGGGATATACATGAAATATTTTTCACTTAAATTAACAGATTAACAAAATTAAGAAAAAACGGTCACAAAAAGGACCCCAATTTCATTGTTGAACAGACATTACAAACGAGTTCACGTAAAGGAAACAGTCGGGCAGAAAGCGCGCCCCGTTATTCTTTATTTTACAAAGACACAACGTTTTGTTTTTTTAGTGTGTGTGTGTGTGTGTGTATACAACAGAAACTAATTTTAAGCTTTCTATTAGTGTACTTTTATATGAAGCCAATAAAATTGAAAAATGGTTCTCATGTCTCTGTGGCAAGTATACACTTAGGTCCTAAAAAACATGAAGACGGCAGAAAGTGCACCCTGTGCTTTTTCTTAATTTTCAAAACAACAGTGCAAAGCAGGGGTTAGGTTAGCGTTGAATTCAGAATGCTAAGCATACTGACTTTGTCTTTTCTTGAACTATTTCAGAACTTCCTCCACCCCTTGGGCCATGGTGCCATGACTTCCTGCAGACTGAGTCCTTGGGCCGACGGTTGGGACGGTGTCGAGATGTCCCTGGACGCCATGGCTCCCTGTGGACTCACTATTCTATGGTAGGTTTCGGTGGGCGACGCTTGGGAAGGTTGGCGAAACCGTGTGGGTGTCGTGATGTCCCTGGACGACACGACTCCCTGCGGACTGAGTCTTCCGTCCCATGGAAGGTTCGGTGTGGCGATGGGTCCAGGTTCCTTTCGGCAACCCCCTGAGGGGTGTTGCAGCTCACTGCGGCTGATTCCTTGATGCGACGGTTAAGACTTTGTGGCGCCCACTGTCCCGACCGTTGCCTCAAGGAGTCTGTCTGCTGGGAGTTGGACACCCCCCAGGGAGTGCTGAAGGAACCCGGGCGTAACGCCCACTGATCCACCAATGGGTTTTCGTCAACACCCCCCCTGGGGATAACACGAAACTGCCTCTGGTCTGATTTCTTGGGCTGATGATTGAGACGGTGGGCGCCCACTGTCCCAGCCGTCGGCCCAAGGAGTCTTGCTGCAGGGAGTCGCGTCAAACCCAGGGAGGTATCGGCTAAACCCTTGGGTGGTTTGGTGGGCGATGCGTTTGGGTCTGAGTCCTTGGGCGACGGTGGGGGTGTTGTGACGACTCCGGTCGCCACAGCTTCCTCTGGACTCAGTTCTCCATCCCATGGTAGGTTCGGTGGGCGATACGTTTGGGTCTGAGTCCTTGGGCGACGGTGGGGGTGTTGTGACGACTCCGGTCGCCACAGCTTCCTTTGGACTCAGTTCTCCATCCCATGGTAGGTTCCGGTGGGCGATACGTTTGGGCCTGAGTCCTTGGGCGACGGTGGGGGTGTTGTGACGACTCCGGTCGCCACAGCTTCCTCTGGACTCAGTTCTCCATCCCATGGTAGGTTCGGTGGGCGATACGTTTGGGTCTGAGTCCTTGGGCGACGGTGGGGGTGTTGTGACGACTCCGGTCGCCACAGCTTCCTCTGGACTCAGTTCTCCATCCCATGGTAGGTTCCGGTGGGCGATACGTTTGGGCCTGAGTCCTTGGGCGACGGTGAGGGGGTGTAGTGACGACTCCGGTCGCCACAGCTTCCTTTGGACTCAGTTCTCCATCCCATGGTAGGTTCCGGTGGGCGATACGTTTGGGCCTGAGTCCTTGGGCGACGGTGGGGGTGTTGTGACGACTCCGGTCGCCACAGCTTCCTCTGGACTCAGTTCTCCATCCCATGGTAGGTTCGGTGGGCGATACGTTTGGGTCTGAGTCCTTGGGCGACGGTGGGGGTGTTGTGACGACTCCGGTCGCCACAGCTTCCTCTGGACTCAGTTCTCCATCCCATGGTAGGTTCCGGTGGGCGATACGTTTGGGCCTGAGTCCTTGGGCGACGGTGAGGGGGTGTAGTGACGACTCCGGTCGCCACAGCTCCCTCTGGACTCAGGCCTCCTTTCCTTTTCCCATTTTTTTCCAGGCCATATCAAGATCAGATGGTGGACCTGCACCTAGACACGACCACAACGCATGTAGTCAGCTGGATCCGGGCCGTATATATCAGATGGAAGACCAGCACCTGTCCCATGGGTGTCAGCAGAGCGATGAAATCAACATTGATTCCATGTGAGAATATTAGATCTAATGTTTGATTACAACATTAAGTGAGTCCTGACACATGTTACCTAATTCCAATAGAGTTCAGAATGTCTGTACATTCCAATGGTGGCCTGAATACAGTAGCCAGCACAAATCTTAAGTGGAATTTTGCACTTACACTTAGAGGTCTAGATTGAAATATAATTCTTTTGAAGTGACGGTGCATTATGCAACACAGAGTAATACTGAAATAGTAGTATAAATTACAGCAACACCTCCTTCATTTCCTATCAGCCGAGGCTCGTGTTTATAACAATAATCTTTGTAGGTTTTAATAATCTTCCCCCGTTCCACTGCACGTTTTTAAATGACAAACCACTCTGTGTGATCGGGGCCTCAGCTCTTTGTCTGTTCCCCTGTGATTAATGTGAAAATTATGAAATAAAGTCACTAAAAAGATTTTAAGTGCTAATAACCTCTGTGTCCTTGAAGTAATTAAATAGATTTTCGCCCCAATACAGGATACAAGATAAAAGACGAGAGGGCGTGGTTTAAACTAAAATGACTGCAGCGCTTGTGAGTGGAGAAAAACAATAAAAGTGTACATGTGTAAAAGGAATAAATAGGGATATACATGAAATATTTTTCACTTAAATTAACAGATTAACAAAATTAAGAAAAAACGGTCACAAAAAGGACCCCAATTTCATTGTTGAACAGACATTACAAACGAGTTCACGTAAAGGAAACAGTCGGGCAGAAAGCGCGCCCCGTTATTCTTTATTTTACAAAGACACAACGTTTTGTTTTTTTAGTGTGTGTGTGTGTGTGTATACAACAGAAACTAATTTTAAGCTTTCTATTAGTGTACTTTTATATGAAGCCAATAAAATTGAAAAATGGTTCTCATGTCTCTGTGGCAAGTATACACTTAGGTCCTAAAAAACATGAAGACGGCAGAAAGTGCACCCTGTGCTTTTTCTTAATTTTCAAAACAACAGTGCAAAGCAGGGGTTAGGTTAGCGTTGAATTCAGAATGCTAAGCATACTGACTTTGTCTTTTCTTGAACTATTTCAGAACTTCCTCCACCCCTTGGGCCATGGTGCCATGACTTCCTGCAGACTGAGTCCTTGGGCCGACGGTTGGGACGGTGTCGAGATGTCCCTGGACGCCATGGCTCCCTGTGGACTCACTATTCTATGGTAGGTTTCGGTGGGCGACGCTTGGGAAGGTTGGCGAAACCGTGTGGGTGTCGTGATGTCCCTGGACGACACGACTCCCTGCGGACTGAGTCTTCCGTCCCATGGAAGGTTCGGTGTGGCGATGGGTCCAGGTTCCTTTCGGCAACCCCCTGAGGGGTGTTGCAGCTCACTGCGGCTGATTCCTTGATGCGACGGTTAAGACTTTGTGGCGCCCACTGTCCCGACCGTTGCCTCAAGGAGTCTGTCTGCTGGGAGTTGGACACCCCCCAGGGAGTGCTGAAGGAACCCGGGCGTAACGCCCACTGATCCACCAATGGGTTTTCGTCAACACCCCCCCTGGGGATAACACGAAACTGCCTCTGGTCTGATTTCTTGGGCTGATGATTGAGACGGTGGGCGCCCACTGTCCCAGCCGTCGGCCCAAGGAGTCTTGCTGCAGGGAGTCGCGTCAAACCCAGGGAGGTATCGGCTAAACCCTTGGGTGGTTTGGTGGGCGATGCGTTTGGGTCTGAGTCCTTGGGCGACGGTGGGGGTGTTGTGACGACTCCGGTCGCCACAGCTTCCTCTGGACTCAGTTCTCCATCCCATGGTAGGTTCGGTGGGCGATACGTTTGGGTCTGAGTCCTTGGGCGACGGTGGGGGTGTTGTGACGACTCCGGTCGCCACAGCTTCCTTTGGACTCAGTTCTCCATCCCATGGTAGGTTCCGGTGGGCGATACGTTTGGGCCTGAGTCCTTGGGCGACGGTGGGGGTGTTGTGACGACTCCGGTCGCCACAGCTTCCTCTGGACTCAGTTCTCCATCCCATGGTAGGTTCGGTGGGCGATACGTTTGGGTCTGAGTCCTTGGGCGACGGTGGGGGTGTTGTGACGACTCCGGTCGCCACAGCTTCCTCTGGACTCAGTTCTCCATCCCATGGTAGGTTCCGGTGGGCGATACGTTTGGGCCTGAGTCCTTGGGCGACGGTGAGGGGGTGTAGTGACGACTCCGGTCGCCACAGCTCCCTCTGGACTCAGGCCTCCTTTCCTTTTCCCATTTTTTTCCAGGCCATATCAAGATCAGATGGTGGACCTGCACCTAGACACGACCACAACGCATGTAGTCAGCTGGATCCGGGCAGTATATATCAGATGGAAGACCAGCACCTGTCCCATGGGTGTCAGCAGAGCGATGAAATCAACATTGATTCCATGTGAGAATATTAGATCTAATGTTTGATTACAACATTAAGTGAGTCCTGACACATGTTACCTAATTCCAATAGAGTTCAGAATGTCTGTACATTCCAATGGTGGCCTGAATACAGTAGCCAGCACAAATCTTAAGTGGAATTTTGCACTTACACTTAGAGGTCTAGATTGAAATATAATTCTTTTGAAGTGACGGTGCATTATGCAACACAGAGTAATACTGAAATAGTAGTATAAATTACAGCAACACCTCCTTCATTTCCTATCAGCCGAGGCTCGTGTTTATAACAATAATCTTTGTAGGTTTTAATAATCTTCCCCCGTTCCACTGCACGTTTTTAAATGACAAACCACTCTGTGTGATCGGGGCCTCAGCTCTTTGTCTGTTCCCCTGTGATTAATGTGAAAATTATGAAATAAAGTCACTAAAAAGATTTTAAGTGCTAATAACCTCTGTGTCCTTGAAGTAATTAAATAGATTTTCGCCCCAATACAGGATACAAGATAAAAGACGAGAGGGCGTGGTTTAAACTAAAATGACTGCAGCGCTTTTGAGTGGAGAAAAACAATAAAAGTGTACATGTGTAAAAGGAATAAATAGGGATATACATGAAATATTTTTCACTTAAATTAACAGATTAACAAAATTAAGAAAAAACGGTCACAAAAAGGACCCCAATTTCATTGTTGAACAGACATTACAAACGAGTTCACGTAAAGGAAACAGTCGGGCAGAAAGCGCGCCCCGTTATTCTTTATTTTACAAAGACACAACGTTTTGTTTTTTTAGTGTGTGTGTGTGTGTGTATACAACAGAAACTAATTTTAAGCTTTCTATTAGTGTACTTTTATATGAAGCCAATAAAATTGAAAAATGGTTCTCATGTCTCTGTGGTAAGTATACACTTAGGTCCTAAAAAACATGAAGACGGCAGAAAGTGCACCCTGTGCTTTTCCTTAATTTTCAAAACAACAGTGCAAAGCAGGGGTTAGGTTAGCGTTGAATTCAGAATGCTAAGCATACTGACTTTGTCTTTTCTTGAACTATTTCAGAACTTCCTCCACCCCTTGGGCCATGGTGCCATGACTTCCTGCAGACTGAGTCCTTGGGCCGACGGTTGGGACGGTGTCGAGATGTCCCTGGACGCCATGGCTCCCTGTGGACTCACTATTCTATGGTAGGTTTCGGTGGGCGACGCTTGGGAAGGTTGGCGAAACCGTGTGGGTGTCGTGATGTCCCTGGTCGACACGACTCCCTGCGGACTGAGTCTTCCGTCCCATGGAAGGTTCGGTGTGGCGATGGGTCCAGGTTCCTTTCGGCAACCCCCTGAGGGGTGTTGCAGCTCACTGCGGCTGATTCCTTGATGCGACGGTTAAGACTTTGTGGCGCCCACTGTCCCGACCGTTGCCTCAAGGAGTCTGTCTGCTGGGAGTTGGACACCCCCCAGGGAGTGCTGAAGGAACCCGGGCGTAACGCCCACTGATCCACCAATGGGTTTTCGTCAACACCCCCCCTGGGGATAACACGAAACTGCCTCTGGTCTGATTTCTTGGGCTGATGATTGAGACGGTGGGCGCCCACTGTCCCAGCCGTCGGCCCAAGGAGTCTTGCTGCAGGGAGTCGCGTCAAACCCAGGGAGGTATCGGCTAAACCCTTGGGTGGTTTGGTGGGCGATGCGTTTGGGTCTGAGTCCTTGGGCGACGGTGGGGGTGTTGTGACGACTCCGGTCGCCACAGCTTCCTCTGGACTCAGTTCTCCATCCCATGGTAGGTTCGGTGGGCGATACGTTTGGGTCTGAGTCCTTGGGCGACGGTGGGGGTGTTGTGACGACTCCGGTCGCCACAGCTTCCTTTGGACTCAGTTCTCCATCCCATGGTAGGTTCCGGTGGGCGATACGTTTGGGCCTGAGTCCTTGGGCGACGGTGGGGGTGTTGTGACGACTCCGGTCGCCACAGCTTCCTCTGGACTCAGTTCTCCATCCCATGGTAGGTTCGGTGGGCGATACGTTTGGGTCTGAGTCCTTGGGCGACGGTGGGGGTGTTGTGACGACTCCGGTCGCCACAGCTTCCTCTGGACTCAGTTCTCCATCCCATGGTAGGTTCCGGTGGGCGATACGTTTGGGCCTGAGTCCTTGGGCGACGGTGAGGGGGTGTAGTGACGACTCCGGTCGCCACAGCTCCCTCTGGACTCAGGCCTCCTTTCCTTTTCCCATTTTTTTCCAGGCCATATCAAGATCAGATGGTGGACCTGCACCTAGACACGACCACAACGCATGTAGTCAGCTGGATCCGGGCCGTATATATCAGATGGAAGACCAGCACCTGTCCCATGGGTGTCAGCAGAGCGATGAAATCAACATTGATTCCATGTGAGAATATTAGATCTAATGTTTGATTACAACATTAAGTGAGTCCTGACACATGTTACCTAATTCCAATAGAGTTCAGAATGTCTGTACATTCCAATGGTGGCCTGAATACAGTAGCCAGCACAAATCTTAAGTGGAATTTTGCACTTACACTTAGAGGTCTAGATTGAAATATAATTCTTTTGAAGTGACGGTGCATTATGCAACACAGAGTAATACTGAAATAGTAGTATAAATTACAGCAACACCTCCTTCATTTCCTATCAGCCGAGGCTCGTGTTTATAACAATAATCTTTGTAGGTTTTAATAATCTTCCCCCGTTCCACTGCACGTTTTTAAATGACAAACCACTCTGTGTGATCGGGGCCTCAGCTCTTTGTCTGTTCCCCTGTGATTAATGTGAAAATTATGAAATAAAGTCACTAAAAAGATTTTAAGTGCTAATAACCTCTGTGTCCTTGAAGTAATTAAATAGATTTTCGCCCCAATACAGGATACAAGATAAAAGACGAGAGGGCGTGGTTTAAACTAAAATGACTGCAGCGCTTGTGAGTGGAGAAAAACAATAAAAGTGTACATGTGTAAAAGGAATAAATAGGGATATACATGAAATATTTTTCACTTAAATTAACAGATTAACAAAATTAAGAAAAAACGGTCACAAAAAGGACCCCAATTTCATTGTTGAACAGACATTACAAACGAGTTCACGTAAAGGAAACAGACGGCAGAAAGCGCGCCCCGTTATTCTTTATTTTACAAAGACACAACGTTTTGTTTTTTTAGTGTGTGTGTGTGTGTGTATACAACAGAAACTAATTTTAAGCTTTCTATTAGTGTACTTTTATATGAAGCCAATAAAATTGAAAAATGGTTCTCATGTCTCTGTGGCAAGTATACACTTAGGTCCTAAAAAACATGAAGACGGCAGAAAGTGCACCCTGTGCTTTTTCTTAATTTTCAAAACAACAGTGCAAAGCAGGGGTTAGGTTAGCGTTGAATTCAGAATGCTAAGCATACTGACTTTGTCTTTTCTTGAACTATTTCAGAACTTCCTCCACCCCTTGGGCCATGGTGCCATGACTTCCTGCAGACTGAGTCCTTGGGCCGACGGTTGGGACGGTGTTGAGATGTCCCTGGACGCCATGGCTCCCTGTGGACTCACTATTCTATGGTAGGTTTCGACGGGCGACGCTTGGGAAGGTTGGCGAAACCGTGTGGGTGTCGTGATGTCCCTGGACGACACGACTCCCTGCGGACTGAGTCTTCCGTCCCATGGAAGGTTCGGTGTGGCGATGGGTCCAGGTTCCTTTCGGCAACCCCCTGAGGGGTGTTGCAGCTCACTGCGGCTGATTCCTTGATGCGACGGTTAAGACTTTGTGGCGCCCACTGTCCCGACCGTTGCCTCAAGGAGTCTGTCTGCTGGGAGTTGGACACCCCCCAGGGAGTGCTGAAGGAACCCGGGCGTAACGCCCACTGATCCACCAATGGGTTTTCGTCAACACCCCCCCTGGGGATAACACGAAACTGCCTCTGGTCTGATTTCTTGGGCTGATGATTGAGACGGTGGGCGCCCACTGTCCCAGCCGTCGGCCCAAGGAGTCTTGCTGCAGGGAGTCGCGTCAAACCCAGGGAGGTATCGGCTAAACCCTTGGGTGGTTTGGTGGGCGATGCGTTTGGGTCTGAGTCCTTGGGCGACGGTGGGGGTGTTGTGACGACTCCGGTCGCCACAGCTTCCTCTGGACTCAGTTCTCCATCCCATGGTAGGCTCGGTGGGCGATACGTTTGGGTCTGAGTCCTTGGGCAACGGTGGGGGTGTTGTGACGACTCCGGTCGCCACAGCTTCCTTTGGACTCAGTTCTCCATCCCATGGTAGGTTCCGGTGGGCGATACGTTTGGGCCTGAGTCCTTGGGCGACGGTGGGGGTGTTGTGACGACTCCGGTCGCCACAGCTTCCTCTGGACTCAGTTCTCCATCCCATGGTAGGTTCCGGTGGGCGATACGTTTGGGCCTGAGTCCTTGGGCGACGGTGGGGGTGTTGTGACGACTCCGGTCGCCACAGCTTTCTCTGGACTCAGTTCTCAATCCTATGGTAGGTTCGGTGGGCGATACGTTTGGGCCTGAGTCCTTGGGCGACGGTGGGGGTGTTGTGACGACTCCGGTCGCCACAGCTTCCTCTGGACTCAGTTCTCCATCCCATGGTAGGTTCGGTGGGCGATACGTTTGGGTCTGAGTCCTTGGGCGACGGTGGGGGTGTTGTGACGACTCCGGTCGCCACAGCTTCCTTTGGACTCAGTTCTCCATCCCATGGAAGGTTCGGTGTGGCGATGGGTCCAGGTTCCTTTCGGCAACCCCCTGAGGGGTGTTGCAGCTCACTGCGGCTGATTCCTTGATGCGACGGTTAAGACTTTGTGGCGCCCACTGTCCCGACCGTTGCCTCAAGGAGTCTGTCTGCTGGGAGTTGGACACCCCCCAGGGAGTGCTGAAGGAACCCGGGCGTAACGCCCACTTGATCCACCAATGTGTTTTCGTCAACACCCCCCCTGGGGATAACACGAAACTGCCTCTGGTCTGATTTCTTGGGCTGATGATTGAGACGGTGGGCGCCCACTGTCCCAGCCGTCGGCCCAAGGAGTCTTGCTGCAGGGAGTCGCGTCAAACCCAGGGAGGTATCGGCTAAACCCTTGAGTGGTTTGGTGGGCGATGCGTTTGGGTCTGAGTCCTTGGGCAACGGTGGGGGTGTTGTGACGACTCCGGTCGCCACAGCTTCCTTTGGACTCAGTTCTCCATCCCATGGTAGGTTCCGGTGGGCGATACGTTTGGGCCTGAGTCCTTGGGCGACGGTGGGGGTGTTGTGACGACTCCGGTCGCCACAGCTTCCTCTGGACTCAGTTCTCCATCCCATGGTAGGTTCCGGTGGGCGATACGTTTGGGCCTGAGTCCTTGGGCGACGGTGGGGGTGTTGTGACGACTCCGGTCGCCACAGCTTCCTCTGGACTCAGTTCTCCATCCCATGGTAGGTTCGGTGGGCGATACGTTTGGGTCTGAGTCCTTGGGCGACGGTGGGGGTGTTGTGACGACTCCGGTCGCCACAGCTTCCTCTGGACTCAGTTCTCCATCCCATGGTAGGTTCGGTGGGCGATACGTTTGGGTCTGAGTCCTTGGGCGACGGTGGGGGTGTTGTGACGACTCCGGTCGCCACAGCTTCCTCTGGACTCAGTTCTCCATCCAATGGTAGGTTCCGGTGGGCGATACGTTTGGGCCTGAGTCCTTGGGCGACGGTGAGGGGGTGTAGTGACGACTCCGGTCGCCACAGCTCCCTCTGGACTCAGGCCTCCTTTCCTTTTCCCATTTCTTTCCAGGCCATATCAAGATCAGATGGTGGACCTGCACCTAGACACGACCACAACGCATGTAGTCAGCTGGATCCGGGCCGTATATATCAGATGGAAGACCAGCACCTGTCCCATGGGTGTCAGCAGAGCGATGAAATCAACATTGATTCCATGTGAGAATATTAGATCTAATGTTTGATTACAACATTAAGTGAGTCCTGACACATGTTACCTAATTCCAATAGAGTTCAGAATGTCTGTACATTCCAATGGTGGCCTCAATACAGTAGCCAGCACAAATCTTAAGTGGAATTTTGCACTTACACTTAGAGGTCTAGATTGAAATATAATTCTTTTGAAGTGACGGTGCATTATGCAACACAGAGTAATACTGAAATAGTAGTATAAATTACAGCAACACCTCCTTCATTTCCTATCAGCCGAGGCTCGTGTTTATAACAATAATCTTTGTAGGTTTTAATAATCTTCCCCCGTTCCACTGCACGTTTTTAAATGACAAACCACTCTGTGTGATCGGGGCCTCAGCTCTTTGTCTGTTCCCCTGTGATTAATGTGAAAATTATGAAATAAAGTCACTAAAAAGATTTTAAGTGCTAATAACTTCTGTGTCCTTGAAGTAATTAAATAGATTTTCGCCCCAATACAGGATACAAGATAAAAGACGAGAGGGCGTGGTTTAAACTAAAATGACTGCAGCGCTTGTGAGTGGAGAAAAACAATAAAAGTGTACATGTGTAAAAGGAATAAATAGGGATATACATGAAATATTTTTCACTTAAATTAACAGATTAACAAAATTAAGAAAAAACGGTCACAAAAAGGACCCCAATTTCATTGTTGAACAGACATTACAAACGAGTTCACGTAAAGGAAACAGACGGCAGAAAGCGCGCCCCGTTATTCTTTATTTTACAAAGACACAACGTTTTGTTTTTTTAGTGTGTGTGTGTGTGTGTATACAACAGAAACTAATTTTAAGCTTTCTATTAGTGTACTTTTATATGAAGCCAATAAAATTGAAAAATGGTTCTCATGTCTCTGTGGCAAGTATACACTTAGGTCCTAAAAAACATGAAGACGGCAGAAAGTGCACCCTGTGCTTTTTCTTAATTTTCAAAACAACAGTGCAAAGCAGGGGTTAGGTTAGCGTTGAATTCAGAATGCTAAGCATACTGACTTTGTCTTTTCTTGAACTATTTCAGAACTTCCTCCACCCCTTGGGCCATGGTGCCATGACTTCCTGCAGACTGAGTCCTCGGGCCGACGGTTGGGACGGTGTCGAGATGTCCCTGGACGCCATGGCTCCCTGTGGACTCACTATTCTATGGTAGGTTTCGGTGGGCGACGCTTGGGAAGGTTGGCGAAACCGTGTGGGTGTCGTGATGTCCCTGGACGACACGACTCCCTGCGGACTGAGTCTTCCGTCCCATGGAAGGTTCGGTGTGGCGATGGGTCCAGGTTCCTTTCGGCAACCCCCTGAGGGGTGTTGCAGCTCACTGCGGCTGATTCCTTGATGCGACGGTTAAGACTTTGTGGCGCCCACTGTCCCGACCATTGCCTCAAGGAGTCTGTCTGCTGGGAGTTGGACACCCCCCAGGGAGTGCTGAAGGAACCCGGGCGTAACGCCCACTGATCCACCAATGGGTTTTCGTCAACACCCCCCCTGGGGATAACACGAAACTGCCTCTGGTCTGATTTCTTGGGCTGATGATTGAGACGGTGGGCGCCCACTGTCCCAGCCGTCGGCCCAAGGAGTCTTGCTGCAGGGAGTCGCGTCAAACCCAGGGAGGTATCGGCTAAACCCTTGGGTGGTTTGGTGGGCGATGCGTTTGGGTCTGAGTCCTTGGGCGACGGTGGGGGTGTTGTGACGACTCCGGTCGCCACAGCTTCCTCTGGACTCAGTTCTCCATCCCATGGTAGGTTCGGTGGGCGATACGTTTGGGTCTGAGTCCTTGGGCGACGGTGGGGGTGTTGTGACGACTCCGGTCGCCACAGCTTCCTTTGGACTCAGTTCTCCATCCCATGGTAGGTTCCGGTGGGTGATACGTTTGGGCCTGAGTCCTTGGGCGACGGTGGGGGTGTTGTGACGACTCCGGTCGCCACAGCTTCCTCTGGACTCAGTTCTCCATCCCATGGTAGGTTCGGTGGGCGATACGTTTGGGTCTGAGTCCTTGGGCGACGGTGGGGGTGTTGTGACGACTCCGGTCGCCACAGCTTCCTTTGGACTCAGTTCTCCATCCCATGGAAGGTTCGGTGTGGCGATGGGTCCAGGTTCCTTTCGGCAACCCCCTGAGGGGTGTTGCAGCTTACTGCGGCTGATTCCTTGATGCGACGGTTAAGACTTTTTGGCGCCCACTGTCCCGACCGTTGCCTCAAGGAGTCTGTCTGCTGGGAGTTGGACACCCCCCAGGGAGTGCTGAAGGAACCCGGGCGTAACGCCCACTGATCCACCAATGGGTTTTCGTCAACACCCCCCCTGGGGATAACACGAAACTGCCTCTGGTCTGATTTCTTGGGCTGATGATTGAGACGGTGGGCGCCCACTGTCCCAGCCGTCGGCCCAAGGAGTCTTGCTGCAGGGAGTCGCGTCAAACCCAGGGAGGTATCGGCTAAACCCTTGGGTGGTTTGGTGGGCGATGCGTTTGGGTCTGAGTCCTTGGGCGACGGTGGGGGTGTTGTGACGACTCCGGTCGCCACAGCTTCCTCTGGACTCAGTTCTCCATCCCATGGTAGGTTCGGTGGGCGATACGTTTGGGTCTGAGTCCTTGGGCGACGGTGGGGGTGTCGTGACGACTCCGGTCGCCACAGCTTCTTTTGGACTCAGTTCTCCATCCCATGGTAGGTTCCGGTGGGCGATACGTTTGGGCCTGAGTCCTTGGGCGACGGTGAGGGGGTGTCGTGACGACTCCGGTCGCCACAGCTCCCTCTGGACTCAGGCCTCCTTTCCTTTTCCCATTTCTTTCCAGGCCATATCAAGATCAGATGGTGGACCTGCACCTAGACACGACCACAACGCATGTAGTCAGCTGGATCCGGGCCGTATATATCAGATGGAAGACCAGCACCTGTCCCATGGGTGTCAGCAGAGCGATGAAATCAACATTGATTCCATGTGAGAATATTAGATCTAATGTTTGATTACAACATTAAGTGAGTCCTGACACATGTTACCTAATTCCAATTGAGTTCAGAATGTCTGTACATTCCAATGGTGGCCTGAATACAGTAGCCAGCACAAATCTTAAGTGGAATTTTGCACTTACACTTAGAGGTCTAGATTGAAATATAATTCTTTTGAAGTGACGGTGCATTATGCAACACAGAGTAATACTGAAATAGTAGTATAAATTACAGCAACACCTCCTTCATTTCCTATCAGCCGAGGCTCGTGTTTATAACAATAATCTTTGTAGGTTTTAATAATCTTCCCCCGTTCCACTGCACGTTTTTAAATGACAAACCACTCTGTGTGATCGGGGCCTCAGCTCTTTGTCGGTTCCCCTGTGATTAATGTGAAAATTATGAAATAAAGTCACTAAAAAGATTTTAAGTGCTAATAACCTCTGTGTCCTTGAAGTAATTAAATAGATTTTCGCCCCAATACAGGATACAAGATAAAAGACGAGAGGGCGTGGTTTAAACTAAAATGACTGCAGCGCTTGTGAGTGGAGAAAAACAATAAAAGTGTACATGTGTAAAAGGAATAAATAGGGATATACATGAAATATTTTTCACTTAAATTAACAGATTAACAAAATTAAGAAAAAACGGTCACAAAAAGGACCCCAATTTCATTGTTGAACAGACATTACAAACGAGTTCACGTAAAGGAAACAGACGGCAGAAAGCGCGCCCCGTTATTCTTTATTTTACAAAGACACAACGTTTTGTTTTTTTAGTGTGTGTGTGTGTGTGTATACAACAGAAACTAATTTTAAGCTTTCTATTAGTGTACTTTTACATGAAGCCAATAAAATTGAAAAATGGTTCTCATGTCTCTGTGGCAAGTATACACTTAGGTCCTAAAAAACATGAAGACGGCAGAAAGTGCACCCTGTGCTTTTTCTTAATTTTCAAAACAACAGTGCAAAGCAGGGGTTAGGTTAGCGTTGAATTCAGAATGCTAAGCATACTGACTTTGTCTTTTCTTGAACTATTTCAGAACTTCCTCCACCCCTTGGGCCATGGTGCCATGACTTCCTGCAGACTGAGTCCTTGGGCCGACGGTTGGGACGGTGTCGAGATATCCCTGGACGCCATGGCTCCCTGTGGACTCACTATTCTATGGTAGGTTTCGGTGGGCGACGCTTGGGAAGGTTGGCGAAACCGAGTGGGTGTCGTGATGTCCCTGGACGACACGACTCCCTGCGGACTGAGTCTTCCGTCCCATGGAAGGTTCGGTGTGGCGATGGGTCCAGGTTCCTTTCGGCAACCCCCTGAGGGGTGTTGCAGCTCACTGCGGCTGATTCCTTGATGCGACGGTTAAGACTTTGTGGCGCCCACTGTCCCGACCGTTGCCTCAAGGAGTCTGTCTGCTGGGAGTTGGACACCTCCCAGGGAGTGCTGAAGGAACCCGGGCGTAACGCCCACTGATCCACCAATGGGTTTTCGTCAACACCCCCCCTGGGGATAACACGAAACTGCCTCTGGTCTGATTTCTTGGGCTGATGATTGAGACGGTGGGCGCCCACTGTCCCAGCCGTCGGCCCAAGGAGTCTTGCTGCAGGGAGTCGCGTCAAACCCAGGGAGTTATCGGCTAAACCCTTGGGTGGTTTGGTGGGCGATGCGTTTGGGTCTGAGTCCTTGGGCGACGGTGGGGGTGTTGTGACGACTCCGGTCGCCACAGCTTCCTCTGGACTCAGTTCTCCATCCCATGGTAGGTTCCGGTGGGCGATACGTTTGGGTCTGAGTCCTTGGGCGACGGTGGGGGTGTTGTGACTACTCCGGTCGCCACAGCTTCCTCTGGACTCAGTTCTCCATCCCATGGTAGGTTCGGTGGGCGATACGTTTGGGTCTGAGTCCTTGGGCGACGGTGGGGGTGTTGTGACGACTCCGGTCGCCACAGCTTCCTTTGGACTCAGTTCTCCATCCCATGGTAGGTTCCGGTGGGCGATACGTTTGGGCCTGAGTCCTTGGGCGACGGTGAGGGGGTGTCGTGACGACTCCGGTCGCCACAGCTCCCTCTGGACTCAGGCCTCCTTTCCTTTTCCCATTTCTTTCCAGGCCATATCAAGATCAGATGGTGGACCTGCACCTAGACACGACCACAACGCATGTAGTCAGCTGGATCCGGGCCGTATATATCAGATGGAAGACCAGCACCTGTCCCATGGGTGTCAGCAGAGCGATGAAATCAACATTGATTCCATGTGAGAATATTAGATCTAATGTTTGATTACAACATTAAGTGAGTCCTGACACATGTTACCTAATTCCAATAGAGTTCAGAATGTCTGTACGTTCCAATGGTGGCCTGAATACAGTAGCCAGCACAAATCTTAAGTGGAATTTTGCACTTACACTTAGAGGTCTAGATTGAAATATAATTCTTTTGAAGTGACGGTGCATTATGCAACACAGAGTAATACTGAAATAGTAGTATAAATTACAGCAACACCTCCTTCATTTCCTATCAGCCGAGGCTCGTGTTTATAACAATAATCTTTGTAGGTTTTAATAATCTTCCCCCGTTCCACTGCACGTTTTTAAATGACAAACCACTCTGTGTGATCGGGGCCTCAGCTCTTTGTCTGTTCCCTTGTGATTAATGTGAAAATTATGAAATAAAGTCACTAAAAAGATTTTAAGTGCTAATAACCTCTGTGTCCTTGAAGTAATTAAATAGATTTTCGCCCCAATACAGGATACAAGATAAAAGACGAGAGGGCGTGGTTTAAACTAAAATGACTGCAGCGCTTGTGAGTGGAGAAAAACAATAAAAGTGTACATGTGTAAAAGGAATAAATAGGGATATACATGAAATATTTTTCACTTAAATTAACAGATTAACAAAATTAAGAAAAAACGGTCACAAAAAGGACCCCAATTTCATTGTTGAACAGACATTACAAACGAGTTCACGTAAAGGAAACAGACGGCAGAAAGCGCGCCACGTTATTCTTTATTTTACAAAGACACAACGTTTTGTTTTTTTAGTGTGTGTGTGTGTGTGTGTATACAACAGAAACTAATTTTAAGCTCAAAATTTAAGCTTTCTATTAGTGTACTTTTATATGAAGCCAATAAAATTGAAAAATGGTTCTCATGTCTCTGTGGCAAGTATACACTTAGGTCCTAAAAAACTGAAGACGGCAGAAAGTGCACCCTGTGCTTTTTCTTAATTTTCAAAACAACAGTGCAAAGCAGGGGTTAGGTTAGCGTTGAATTCAGAATGCTAAGCATACTGACTTTGTCTTTTCTTGAACTATTTCAGAACTTCCTCCACCCCTTGGGCGATGGTGCCATGACTTCCTGCAGACTGAGTCCTTGGGCCGACGGTTGGGACGGTGTCGAGATGTCCCTGGACGCCATGGCTCCCTGTGGACTCACTATTCTATGGTAGGTTTCGGTGGGCGACGCTTGGGAAGGTTGGCGAAACCGTGTGGGTGTCGTGATGTCCCTGGACGACACGACTCCCTGCGGACTGAGTCTTCCGTCCCATGGAAGGTTCGGTGTGGCGATGGGTCCAGGTTCCTTTCGGCAACCCCCTGAGGGGTGTTGCAGCTCACTGCGGCTGATTCCTTGATGCGACGGTTAAGACTTTGTGGCGCCCACTGTCCCGACCGTTGCCTCAAGGAGTCTGTCTGCTGGGAGTTGGACACCCCCCAGGGAGTGCTGAAGGAACCCGGGCGTAACGCCCACTGATCCACCAATGGGTTTTCGTCAACACCCCCCCTGGGGATAACACGAAACTGCCTCTGGTCTGATTTCTTGGGCTGATGATTGAGACTGTGGGCGCCCACTGTCCCAGCCGTCGGCCCAAGGAGTCTTGCTGCAGGGAGTCGCGTCAAACCCAGGGAGGTATCGGCTAAACCCTTGGGTGGTTTGGTGGGCGATGCGTTTGGGTCTGAGTCCTTGGGCGACGGTGGGGGTGTTGTGACGACTCCGGTCGCCACAGCTTCCTCTGGACTCAGTTCTCCATCCCATGGTAGGTTCGGTGGGCGATACGTTTGGGTCTGAGTCCTTGGGCGACGGTGGGGGTGTTGTGACGACTCCGGTCGCCACAGCTTCCTCTGGACTCAGTTCTCCATCCCATGGTAGGTTCCGGTGGGCGATACGTTTGGGCCTGAGTCCTTGGGCGACGGTGAGGGGGTGTAGTGACGACTCCGGTCGCCACAGCTCCCTCTGGACTCAGGCCTCCTTTCCTTTTCCCATTTCTTACCAGGCCATATCAAGATCAGATGGTGGACCTGCACCTAGACACGACCACAACGCATGTAGTCAGCTGGATCCGGGCCGTATATATCAGATGGAAGACCAGCACCTGTCCCATGGGTGTCAGCAGAGCGATGAAATCAACATTGATTCCATGTGAGAATATTAGATCTAATGTTTGATTACAACATTAAGTGAGTCCTGACACATGTTACCTAATTCCAATAGAGTTCAGAATGTCTGTACATTCCAATGGTGGCCTGAATACAGTAGCCAGCACAAATCTTAAGTGGAATTTTGCACTTACACTTAGAGGTCTAGATTGAAATATAATTCTTTTGAAGTGACGGTGCATTATGCAACACAGAGTAATACTGAAATAGTAGTATAAATTACAGCAACACCTCCTTCATTTCCTATCAGCCGAGGCTCGTGTTTATAACAATAATCTTTGTAGGTTTTAATAATCTTCCCCCGTTCCACTGCACGTTTTTAAATGACAAACCACTCTGTGTGATCGGGGCCTCAGCTCTTTGTCTGTTCCCCTGTGATTAATGTGAAAATTATGAAATAAAGTCACTAAAAAGATTTTAAGTGCTAATAACCTCTGTGTCCTTGAAGTAATTAAATAGATTTTCGCCCCAATACAGGATACAAGATAAAAGACGAGAGGGCGTGGTTTAAACTAAAATGACTGCAGCGCTTGTGAGTGGAGAAAAACAATAAAAGTGTACATGTGTAAAAGGAATAAATAGGGATATACATGAAATATTTTTCACTTAAATTAACAGATTAACAAAATTAAGAAAAAACGGTCACAAAAAGGACCCCAATTTCATTGTTGAACAGACATTACAAACGAGTTCACGTAAAGGAAACAGACGGCAGAAAGCGCGCCCCGTTATTCTTTATTTTACAAAGACACAACGTTTTGTTTTTTTAGTGTGTGTGTATACAACAGAAACTAATTTTAAGCTTTCTATTAGTGTACTTTTATATGAAGCCAATAAAATTGAAAAATGGTTCTCATGTCTCTGTGGCAAGTATACACTTAGGTCCTAAAAAACATGAAGACGGCAGAAAGTGCACCCTGTGCTTTTTCTTAATTTTCAAAACAACAGTTCAAAGCAGGGGTTAGGTTAGCGTTGAATTCAGAATGCTAAGCATACTGACTTTGTCTTTTCTTGAACTATTTCAGAACTTCCTCCACCCCTTGGGCGATGGTGCCATGACTTCCTGCAGACTGAGTCCTTGGGCCGACGGTTGGGACGGTGTCGAGATGTCCCTGGACGCCATGGCTCCCTGTGGACTCACTATTCTATGGTAGGTTTCGGTGGGCGACGCTTGGGAAGGTTGGCGAAACCGTGTGGGTGTCGTGATGTCCCTGGACGACACAGCTTCCTCTGGACTCAGTTCTCCATCCCATGGTAGGTTCCGGTGGGCGATACGTTTGGGCCTGAGTCCTTGGGCGACGGTGAGGGGGTGTAGTGACGACTCCGGTCGCCACAGCTCCCTCTGGACTCAGGCCTCCTTTCCTTTTCCCATTTCTTTCCAGGCCATATCAAGATCAGATGGTGGACCTGCACCTAGACACGACCACAACGCATGTAGTCAGCTGGATCTGGGCCGTATATATCAGATGGAAGACCAGCACCTGTCCCATGGGTGTCAGCAGAGCGATGAAATCAACATTGATTCCATGTGAGAATATTAGATCTAATGTTTGATTACAACATTAAGTGAGTCCTGACACATGTTACCTAATTCCAATAGAGTTCAGAATGTCTGTACATTCCAATGGTGGCCTGAATACAGTAGCCAGCACAAATCTTAAGTGGAATTTTGCACTTACACTTAGAGGTCTAGATTGAAATATAATTCTTTTGAAGTGACGGTGCATTATGCAACACAGAGTAATACTGAAATAGTAGTATAAATTACAGCAACACCTCCTTCATTTCCTACCAGCCGAGGCTCGTGTTTATAACAATAATCTTTGTAGGTTTTAATAATCTTCCCCCGTTCCACTGCACGTTTTTAAATGACAAACCACTCTGTGTGATCGGGGCCTCAGCTCTTTGTCTGTTCCCCTGTGATTAATGTGAAAATTATGAAAAAGTCACTAAAAAGATTTTAAGTGCTAATAACCTCTGTGTCCTTGAAGTAATTAAATAGATTTTCGCCCCAATACAGGATACAAGATAAAAGACGAGAGGGCGTGGTTTAAACTAAAATGACTGCAGCGCTTGTGAGTGGAGAAAAACAATAAAAGTGTACATGTGTAAAAGGAATAAATAGGGATATACATGAAATATTTTTCACTTAAATTAACAGATTAACAAAATTAAGAAAAAACGGTCACAAAAAGGACCCCAATTTCATTGTTGAACAGACATTACAAACGAGTTCACGTAAAGGAAACAGACGGCAGAAAGCGCGCCCCGTTATTCTTTATTTTACAAAGACACAACGTTTTGTTTTTTTAGTGTGTGTGTATACAACAGAAACTAATTTTAAGCTTTCTATTAGTGTACTTTTATATGAAGCCAATAAAATTGAAAAATGGTTCTCATGTCTCTGTGGCAAGTATACACTTAGGTCCTAAAAAACATGAAGACGGCAGAAAGTGCACCCTGTGCTTTTTCTTAATTTTCAAAACAACAGTTCAAAGCAGGGGTTAGGTTAGCGTTGAATTCAGAATGCTAAGCATACTGACTTTGTCTTTTCTTGAACTATTTCAGAACTTCCTCCACCCCTTGGGCGATGGTGCCATGACTTCCTGCAGACTGAGTCCTTGGGCCGACGGTTGGGACGGTGTCGAGATGTCCCTGGACGCCATGGCTCCCTGTGGACTCACTATTCTATGGTAGGTTTCGGTGGGCGACGCTTGGGAAGGTTGGCGAAACCGTGTGGGTGTCGTGATGTCCCTGGACGACACAGCTTCCTCTGGACTCAGTTCTCCATCCCATGGTAGGTTCCGGTGGGCGATACGTTTGGGCCTGAGTCCTTGGGCGACGGTGAGGGGGTGTAGTGACGACTCCGGTCGCCACAGCTCCCTCTGGACTCAGGCCTCCTTTCCTTTTCCCATTTCTTTCCAGGCCATATCAAGATCAGATGGTGGACCTGCACCTAGACACGACCACAACGCATGTAGTCAGCTGGATCTGGGCCGTATATATCAGATGGAAGACCAGCACCTGTCCCATGGGTGTCAGCAGAGCGATGAAATCAACATTGATTCCATGTGAGAATATTAGATCTAATGTTTGATTACAACATTAAGTGAGTCCTGACACATGTTACCTAATTCCAATAGAGTTCAGAATGTCTGTACATTCCAATGGTGGCCTGAATACAGTAGCCAGCACAAATCTTAAGTGGAATTTTGCACTTACACTTAGAGGTCTAGATTGAAATATAATTCTTTTGAAGTGACGGTGCATTATGCAACACAGAGTAATACTGAAATAGTAGTATAAATTACAGCAACACCTCCTTCATTTCCTATCAGCCGAGGCTCGTGTTTATAACAATAATCTTTGTAGGTTTTAATAATCTTCCCCCGTTCCACTGCACGTTTTTAAATGACAAACCACTCTGTGTGATCGGGGCCTCAGCTCTTTGTCTGTTCCCCTGTGATTAATGTGAAAATTATGAAATAAAGTCACTAAAAAGATTTTAAGTGCTAATAACCTCTGTGTCCTTGAAGTAATTAAATAGATTTTCGCCCCAATACAGGATACAAGATAAAAGACGAGAGGGCGTGGTTTAAACTAAAATGACTGCAGCGCTTGTGAGTGGAGAAAAACAATAAAAGTGTACATGTGTAAAAGGAATAAATAGGGATATACATGAAATATTTTTCACTTAAATTAACAGATTAACAAAATTAAGAAAAAACGGTCACAAAAAGGACCCCAATTTCATTGTTGAACAGACATTACAAACGAGTTCACGTAAAGGAAACAGACGGCAGAAAGCGCGCCCCGTTATTCTTTATTTTACAAAGACACAACGTTTTGTTTTTTTAGTGTGTGTGTATACAACAGAAACTAATTTTAAGCTTTCTATTAGTGTACTTTTATATGAAGCCAATAAAATTGAAAAATGGTTCTCATGTCTCTGTGGCAAGTATACACTTAGGTCCTAAAAAACATGAAGACGGCAGAAAGTGCACCCTGTGCTTTTTCTTAATTTTCAAAACAACAGTGCAAAGCAGGGGTTAGGTTAGCGTTGAATTCAGAATGCTAAGCATACTGACTTTGTCTTTTCTTGAACTATTTCAGAACTTCCTCCACCCCTTGGGCCATGGTGCCATGACTTCCTGCAGACTGAGTCCTTGGGCCGACGGTTGGGACGGTGTCGAGATGTCCCTGGACGCCATGGCTCCCTGTGGACTCACTATTCTATGGTAGGTTTCGGTGGGCGACGCTTGGGAAGGTTGGCGAAACCGTGTGGGTGTCGTGATGTCCCTGGACGACACGACTCCCTGCGGACTGAGTCTGCCGTCCCATGGAAGGTTCGGTGTGGCGATGGGTCCAGGTTCCTTTCGGCAACCCCCTGAGGGGTGTTGCAGCTCACTGCGGCTGATTCCTTGATGCGACGGTTAAGACTTTGTGGCGCCCACTGTCCCGACCGTTGCCTCAAGGAGTCTGTCTGCTGGGAGTTGGACACCCCCCAGGGAGTGCTGAAGGAACCCGGGCGTAACGCCCACTGATCCACCAATGGGTTTTCGTCAACACCCCCCCTGGAGATAACACGAAACTGCCTCTGGTCTGATTTCTTGGGCTGATGATTGAGACTGTGGGCGCCCACTGTCCCAGCCGTCGGCCCAAGGAGTCTTGCTGCAGGGAGTCGCGTCAAACCCAGGGAGGTATCGGCTAAACCCTTGGGTGGTTTGGTGGGCGATGCGTTTGGGTCTGAGTCCTTGGGCAACGGTGGGGGTGTTGTGACGACTCCGGTCGCCACAGCTTCCTCTGGACTCAGTTCTCCATCCCATGGTAGGTTCGGTGGGCGATACGTTTGGGTCTGAGTCCTTGGGCGACGGTGGGGGTGTTGTGACGACTCCGGTCGCCACAGCTTCCTTTGGACTCAGTTCTCCATCCCATGGTAGGTTCCGGTGGGCGATACGTTTGGGCCTGAGTCCTTGGGCGACGGTGGGGGTGTTGTGACGACTCCGGTCGCCACAGTTTCCTCTGGACTCAGTTCTCCATCCCATGGTAGGTTCCGGTGGGCGATACGTTTGGGCCTGAGTCCTTGGGCGACGGTGGGGGTGTTGTGACGACTCCGGTCGCCACAGCTTCCTCTGGACTCAGTTCTCCATCCCATGGTAGGTTCCGGTGGGCGATACGTTTGGGCCTGAGTCCTTGGGCGACGGTGGGGGTGTTGTGACGACTCCGGTCGCCACAGCTTCCTCTGGACTCAGTTCTCCATCCCATGGTAGGTTCGGTGGGCGATACGTTTGGGTCTGAGTCCTTGGGCGACGGTGGGGGTGTTGTGACGACTCCGGTCGCCACAGCTTCCTCTGGACTCAGTTCTCCATCCCATGGTAGGTTCCGGTGGGCGATACGTTTTGGCCTGAGTCCTTGGGCGACGGTGAGGGGGTGTAGTGACGACTCCGGTCGCCACAGCTCCCTCTGGACTCAGGCCTCCTTTCCTTTTCCCATTTCTTTCCAGGCCATATCAAGATCAGATGGTGGACCTGCACCTAGACACGACCACAACGCATGTAGTCAGCTGGATCCGGGCCGTATATATCAGATGGAAGACCAGCACCTGTCCCATGGGTGTCAGCAGAGCGATGAAATCAACATTGATTCCATGTGAGAATATTAGATCTAATGTTTGATTACAACATTAAGTGAGTCCTGACACATGTTACCTAATTCCAATAGAGTTCAGAATGTCTGTACATTCCAATGGTGGCCTCAATACAGTAGCCAGCACAAATCTTAAGTGGAATTTTGCACTTACACTTAGAGGTCTAGATTGAAATATAATTCTTTTGAAGTGACGGTGCATTATGCAACACAGAGTAATACTGAAATAGTAGTATAAATTACAGCAACACCTCCTTCATTTCCTATCAGCCGAGGCTCGTGTTTATAACAATAATCTTTGTAGGTTTTAATAATCTTCCCCCGTTCCACTGCACGTTTTTAAATGACAAACCACTCTGTGTGATCGGGGCCTCAGCTCTTTGTCTGTTCCCCTGTGATTAATGTGAAAATTATGAAATAAAGTCACTAAAAAGATTTTAAGTGCTAATAACCTCTTTGTCCTTGAAGTAATTAAATAGATTTTCGCCCCAATACAGGATACAAGATAAAAGACGAGAGGGCGTGGTTTAAACTAAAATGACTGCAGCGCTTGTGAGTGGAGAAAAACAATAAAAGTGTACATGTGTAAAAGGAATAAATAGGGATATACATGAAATATTTTTCACTTAAATTAACAGATTAACAAAATTAAGAAAAAACGGTCACAAAAAGGACCCCAATTTCATTGTTGAACAGACATTACAAACGAGTTCACGTAAAGGAAACAGACGGCAGAAAGCGCGCCCCGTTATTCTTTATTTTACAAAGACACAACGTTTTGTTTTTTTAGTGTGTGTGTATACAACAGAAACTAATTTTAAGCTTTCTATTAGTGTACTTTTATATGAAGCCAATAAAATTGAAAAATGGTTCTCATGTCTCTGTGGCAAGTATACACTTAGGTCCTAAAAAACATGAAGACGGCAGAAAGTGCACCCTGTGCTTTTTCTTAATTTTCAAAACAACAGTGCAAAGCAGGGGTTAGGTTAGCGTTGAATTCAGAATGCTAAGCATACTGACTTTGTCTTTTCTTGAACTATTTCAGAACTTCCTCCACCCCTTGGGCGATGGTGCCATGACTTCCTGCAGACTGAGTCCTTGGGCCGACGGTTGGGACGGTGTCGAGATGTCCCTGGACGCCATGGCTCCCTGTGGACTCACTATTCTATGGTAGGTTTCGGTGGGCGACGCTTGGGAAGGTTGGCGAAACCGTGTGGGTGTCGTGATGTCCCTGGACGACACGACTCCCTGCGGACTGAGTCTTCCGTCCCATGGAAGGTTCGGTGTGGCGATGGGTCCAGGTTCCTTTCGGCAACCCCCTGAGGGGTGTTGCAGCTCACTGCGGCTGATTCCTTGATGCGACGGTTAAGACTTTGTGGCGCCCACTGTCCCGACCGTTGCCTCAAGGAGTCTGTCTGCTGGGAGTTGGACACCCCCCAGGGAGTGCTGAAGGAACCCGGGCGTAACGCCCACTGATCCACCAATGGGTTTTCGTCAACACCCCCCCTGGGGATAACACGAAACTGCCTCTGGTCTGATTTCTTGGGCTGATGATTGAGACTGTGGGCGCCCACTGTCCCAGCCGTCGGCCCAAGGAGTCTTGCTGCAGGGAGTCGCGTCAAACCCAGGGAGGTATCGGCTAAACCCTTGGGTGGTTTGGTGGGCGATGCGTTTGGGTCTGAGTCCTTGGGCAACGGTGGGGGTGTTGTGACGACTCCGGTCGCCACAGCTTCCTCTGGACTCAGTTCTCCATCCCATGGTAGGTTCGGTGGGCGATACGTTTGGGTCTGAGTCCTTGGGCGACGGTGGGGGTGTTGTGACGACTCCGGTCGCCACAGCTTCCTTTGGACTCAGTTCTCCATCCCATGGTAGGTTCCGGTGGGCGATACGTTTGGGCCTGAGTCCTTGGGCGACGGTGGGGGTGTTGTGACGACTCCGGTCGCCACAGTTTCCTCTGGACTCAGTTCTCCATCCCATGGTAGGTTCCGGTGGGCGATACGTTTGGGCCTGAGTCCTTGGGCGACGGTGGGGGTGTTGTGACGACTCCGGTCGCCACAGCTTCCTCTGGACTCAGTTCTCCATCCCATGGTAGGTTCGGTGGGCGATACGTTTGGGCCTGAGTCCTTGGGCGACGGTGAGGGGGTGTCGTGACGACTCCGGTCGCCACAGCTCCCTCTGGACTCAGGCCTCCTTTCCTTTTCCCATTTCTTTCCAGGCCATATCAAGATCAGATGGTGGACCTGCACCTAGACACGACCACAACGCATGTAGTCAGCTGGATCCGGGCCGTATATATCAGATGGAAGACCAGCACCTGTCCCATGGGTGTCAGCAGAGCGATGAAATCAACATTGATTCCATGTGAGAATATTAGATCTAATGTTTGATTACAAAATTAAGTGAGTCCTGACACATGTTACCTAATTCCAATAGAGTTCAGAATGTCTGTACGTTCCAATGGTGGCCTGAATACAGTAGCCAGCACAAATCTTAAGTGGAATTTTGCACTTACACTTAGAGGTCTAGATTGAAATATAATTCTTTTGAAGTGACGGTGCATTATGCAACACAGAGTAATACTGAAATAGTAGTATAAATTACAGCAACACCTCCTTCATTTCCTATCAGCCGAGGCTCGTGTTTATAACAATAATCTTTGTAGGTTTTAATAATCTTCCCCCGTTCCACTGCACGTTTTTAAATGACAAACCACTCTGTGTGATCGGGGCCTCAGCTCTTTGTCTGTTCCCTTGTGATTAATGTGAAAATTATGAAATAAAGTCACTAAAAAGATTTTAAGTGCTAATAACCTCTGTGTCCTTGAAGTAATTAAATAGATTTTCGCCCCAATACAGGATACAAGATAAAAGACGAGAGGGCGTGGTTTAAACTAAAATGACTGCAGCGCTTGTGAGTGGAGAAAAACAATAAAAGTGTACATGTGTAAAAGGAATAAATAGGGATATACATGAAATATTTTTCACTTAAATTAACAGATTAACAAAATTAAGAAAAAACGGTCACAAAAAGGACCCCAATTTCATTGTTGAACAGACATTACAAACGAGTTCACGTAAAGGAAACAGACGGCAGAAAGCGCGCCCCGTTATTCTTTATTTTACAAAGACACAACGTTTTGTTTTTTTAGTGTGTGTGTGTGTGTGTATACAACAGAAACTAATTTTAAGCTTTCTATTAGTGTACTTTTATATGAAGCCAATAAAATTGAAAAATGGTTCTCATGTCTCTGTGGCAAGTATACACTTAGGTCCTAAAAAACATGAAGACGGCAGAAAGTGCACCCTGTGCTTTTTCTTAATTTTCAAAACAACAGTGCAAAGCAGGGGTTAGGTTAGCGTTGAATTCAGAATGCTAAGCATACTGACTTTGTCTTTTCTTGAACTATTTCAGAACTTCCTCCACCCCTTGGGCCATGGTGACATGACTTCCTGCAGACTGAGTCCTTGGGCCGACGGTTGGGACGGTGTCGAGATGTCCCTGGACGCCATGGCTCCCTGTGGACTCACTATTCTATGGTAGGTTTCGGTGGGCGACGCTTGGGAAGGTTGGCGAAACCGACTGGGTGTCGTGATGTCCCTGGACGACACGACTCCCTGCGGACTGAGTCTTCCGTCCCATGGAAGGTTCGGTGTGGCGATGGGTCCAGGTTCCTTTCGGCAACCCCCTGAGGGGTGTTGCAGCTCACTGCGGCTGATTCCTTGATGCGACGGTTAAGACTTTGTGGCGCCCACTGTCCCGACCGTTGCCTCAAGGTGTCTGTGTGCTGGGAGTTGGACACCCCCCAGGGAGTGCTGAAGGAACCCGGGCGTAACGCCCACTGATCCACCAATGGGTTTTCGTCAACACCCCCCCTGGGGATAACACGAAACTGCCTCTGGTCTGATTTCTTGGGCTGATGATTGAGACGGTGGGCGCCCACTGTCCCAGCCGTCGGCCCAAGGAGTCTTGCTGCAGGGAGTCGCGTCAAACCCAGGGAGGTATCGGCTAAACCCTTGGGTGGTTTGGTGGGCGATGCGTTTGGGTCTGAGTCCTTGGGCGACGGTGGGGGTGTTGTGACGACTCCGGTCGCCACAGCTTCCTCTGGACTCAGTTCTCCATCCCATGGTAGGTTCGGTGGGCGATACGTTTGGGTCTGAGTCCTTGGGCGACGGTGGGGGTGTTGTGACGACTCCGGTCGCCACAGCTTCCTTTGGACTCAGTTCTCCATCCCATGGTAGGTTCCGGTGGGCGATACGTTTGGGCCTGAGTCCTTGGGCGACGGTGGGGGTGTTGTGACGACTCCGGTCGCCACAGTTTCCTCTGGACTCAGTTCTCCATCCCATGGTAGGTTCCGGTGGGCGATACGTTTGGGCCTGAGTCCTTGGGCGACGGTGGGGGTGTTGTGACGACTCCGGTCGCCACAGCTTCCTCTGGACTCAGTTCTCCATCCCATGGTAGGTTCCGGTGGGCGATACGTTTGGGCCTGAGTCCTTGGGCGACGGTGGGGGTGTTGTGACGACTCCGGTCGCCACAGCTTCCTCTGGACTCAGTTCTCCATCCCATGGTAGGTTCGGTGGGCGATACGTTTGGGTCTGAGTCCTTGGGCGACGGTGGGGGTGTTGTGACGACTCCGGTCGCCACAGCTTCCTCTGGACTCAGTTCTCCATCCCATGGTAGGTTCCGGTGGGCGATACGTTTTGGCCTGAGTCCTTGGGCGACGGTGAGGGGGTGTAGTGACGACTCCGGTCGCCACAGCTCCCTCTGGACTCAGGCCTCCTTTCCTTTTCCCATTTCTTTCCAGGCCATATCAAGATCAGATGGTGGACCTGCACCTAGACACGACCACAACGCATGTAGTCAGCTGGATCCGGGCCGTATATATCAGATGGAAGACCAGCACCTGTCCCATGGGTGTCAGCAGAGCGATGAAATCAACATTGATTCCATGTGAGAATATTAGATCTAATGTTTGATTACAACATTAAGTGAGTCCTGACACATGTTACCTAATTCCAATAGAGTTCAGAATGTCTGTACATTCCAATGGTGGCCTCAATACAGTAGCCAGCACAAATCTTAAGTGGAATTTTGCACTTACACTTAGAGGTCTAGATTGAAATATAATTCTTTTGAAGTGACGGTGCATTATGCAACACAGAGTAATACTGAAATAGTAGTATAAATTACAGCAACACCTCCTTCATTTCCTATCAGCCGAGGCTCGTGTTTATAACAATAATCTTTGTAGGTTTTAATAATCTTCCCCCGTTCCACTGCACGTTTTTAAATGACAAACCACTCTGTGTGATCGGGGCCTCAGCTCTTTGTCTGTTCCCCTGTGATTAATGTGAAAATTATGAAATAAAGTCACTAAAAAGATTTTAAGTGCTAATAACCTCTTTGTCCTTGAAGTAATTAAATAGATTTTCGCCCCAATACAGGATACAAGATAAAAGACGAGAGGGCGTGGTTTAAACTAAAATGACTGCAGCGCTTGTGAGTGGAGAAAAACAATAAAAGTGTACATGTGTAAAAGGAATAAATAGGGATATACATGAAATATTTTTCACTTAAATTAACAGATTAACAAAATTAAGAAAAAACGGTCACAAAAAGGACCCCAATTTCATTGTTGAACAGACATTACAAACGAGTTCACGTAAAGGAAACAGACGGCAGAAAGCGCGCCCCGTTATTCTTTATTTTACAAAGACACAACGTTTTGTTTTTTTAGTGTGTGTGTATACAACAGAAACTAATTTTAAGCTTTCTATTAGTGTACTTTTATATGAAGCCAATAAAATTGAAAAATGGTTCTCATGTCTCTGTGGCAAGTATACACTTAGGTCCTAAAAAACATGAAGACGGCAGAAAGTGCACCCTGTGCTTTTTCTTAATTTTCAAAACAACAGTGCAAAGCAGGGGTTAGGTTAGCGTTGAATTCAGAATGCTAAGCATACTGACTTTGTCTTTTCTTGAACTATTTCAGAACTTCCTCCACCCCTTGGGCGATGGTGCCATGACTTCCTGCAGACTGAGTCCTTGGGCCGACGGTTGGGACGGTGTCGAGATGTCCCTGGACGCCATGGCTCCCTGTGGACTCACTATTCTATGGTAGGTTTCGGTGGGCGACGCTTGGGAAGGTTGGCGAAACCGTGTGGGTGTCGTGATGTCCCTGGACGACACGACTCCCTGCGGACTGAGTCTTCCGTCCCATGGAAGGTTCGGTGTGGCGATGGGTCCAGGTTCCTTTCGGCAACCCCCTGAGGGGTGTTGCAGCTCACTGCGGCTGATTCCTTGATGCGACGGTTAAGACTTTGTGGCGCCCACTGTCCCGACCGTTGCCTCAAGGAGTCTGTCTGCTGGGAGTTGGACACCCCCCAGGGAGTGCTGAAGGAACCCGGGCGTAACGCCCACTGATCCACCAATGGGTTTTCGTCAACACCCCCCCTGGGGATAACACGAAACTGCCTCTGGTCTGATTTCTTGGGCTGATGATTGAGACTGTGGGCGCCCACTGTCCCAGCCGTCGGCCCAAGGAGTCTTGCTGCAGGGAGTCGCGTCAAACCCAGGGAGGTATCGGCTAAACCCTTGGGTGGTTTGGTGGGCGATGCGTTTGGGTCTGAGTCCTTGGGCAACGGTGGGGGTGTTGTGACGACTCCGGTCGCCACAGCTTCCTCTGGACTCAGTTCTCCATCCCATGGTAGGTTCGGTGGGCGATACGTTTGGGTCTGAGTCCTTGGGCGACGGTGGGGGTGTTGTGACGACTCCGGTCGCCACAGCTTCCTTTGGACTCAGTTCTCCATCCCATGGTAGGTTCCGGTGGGCGATACGTTTGGGCCTGAGTCCTTGGGCGACGGTGGGGGTGTTGTGACGACTCCGGTCGCCACAGTTTCCTCTGGACTCAGTTCTCCATCCCATGGTAGGTTCCGGTGGGCGATACGTTTGGGCCTGAGTCCTTGGGCGACGGTGGGGGTGTTGTGACGACTCCGGTCGCCACAGCTTCCTCTGGACTCAGTTCTCCATCCCATGGTAGGTTCGGTGGGCGATACGTTTGGGCCTGAGTCCTTGGGCGACGGTGAGGGGGTGTCGTGACGACTCCGGTCGCCACAGCTCCCTCTGGACTCAGGCCTCCTTTCCTTTTCCCATTTCTTTCCAGGCCATATCAAGATCAGATGGTGGACCTGCACCTAGACACGACCACAACGCATGTAGTCAGCTGGATCCGGGCCGTATATATCAGATGGAAGACCAGCACCTGTCCCATGGGTGTCAGCAGAGCGATGAAATCAACATTGATTCCATGTGAGAATATTAGATCTAATGTTTGATTACAAAATTAAGTGAGTCCTGACACATGTTACCTAATTCCAATAGAGTTCAGAATGTCTGTACGTTCCAATGGTGGCCTGAATACAGTAGCCAGCACAAATCTTAAGTGGAATTTTGCACTTACACTTAGAGGTCTAGATTGAAATATAATTCTTTTGAAGTGACGGTGCATTATGCAACACAGAGTAATACTGAAATAGTAGTATAAATTACAGCAACACCTCCTTCATTTCCTATCAGCCGAGGCTCGTGTTTATAACAATAATCTTTGTAGGTTTTAATAATCTTCCCCCGTTCCACTGCACGTTTTTAAATGACAAACCACTCTGTGTGATCGGGGCCTCAGCTCTTTGTCTGTTCCCTTGTGATTAATGTGAAAATTATGAAATAAAGTCACTAAAAAGATTTTAAGTGCTAATAACCTCTGTGTCCTTGAAGTAATTAAATAGATTTTCGCCCCAATACAGGATACAAGATAAAAGACGAGAGGGCGTGGTTTAAACTAAAATGACTGCAGCGCTTGTGAGTGGAGAAAAACAATAAAAGTGTACATGTGTAAAAGGAATAAATAGGGATATACATGAAATATTTTTCACTTAAATTAACAGATTAACAAAATTAAGAAAAAACGGTCACAAAAAGGACCCCAATTTCATTGTTGAACAGACATTACAAACGAGTTCACGTAAAGGAAACAGACGGCAGAAAGCGCGCCCCGTTATTCTTTATTTTACAAAGACACAACGTTTTGTTTTTTTAGTGTGTGTGTGTGTGTGTATACAACAGAAACTAATTTTAAGCTTTCTATTAGTGTACTTTTATATGAAGCCAATAAAATTGAAAAATGGTTCTCATGTCTCTGTGGCAAGTATACACTTAGGTCCTAAAAAACATGAAGACGGCAGAAAGTGCACCCTGTGCTTTTTCTTAATTTTCAAAACAACAGTGCAAAGCAGGGGTTAGGTTAGCGTTGAATTCAGAATGCTAAGCATACTGACTTTGTCTTTTCTTGAACTATTTCAGAACTTCCTCCACCCCTTGGGCCATGGTGACATGACTTCCTGCAGACTGAGTCCTTGGGCCGACGGTTGGGACGGTGTCGAGATGTCCCTGGACGCCATGGCTCCCTGTGGACTCACTATTCTATGGTAGGTTTCGGTGGGCGACGCTTGGGAAGGTTGGCGAAACCGACTGGGTGTCGTGATGTCCCTGGACGACACGACTCCCTGCGGACTGAGTCTTCCGTCCCATGGAAGGTTCGGTGTGGCGATGGGTCCAGGTTCCTTTCGGCAACCCCCTGAGGGGTGTTGCAGCTCACTGCGGCTGATTCCTTGATGCGACGGTTAAGACTTTGTGGCGCCCACTGTCCCGACCGTTGCCTCAAGGTGTCTGTGTGCTGGGAGTTGGACACCCCCCAGGGAGTGCTGAAGGAACCCGGGCGTAACGCCCACTGATCCACCAATGGGTTTTCGTCAACACCCCCCCTGGGGATAACACGAAACTGCCTCTGGTCTGATTTCTTGGGCTGATGATTGAGACGGTGGGCGCCCACTGTCCCAGCCGTCGGCCCAAGGAGTCTTGCTGCAGGGAGTCGCGTCAAACCCAGGGAGGTATCGGCTAAACCCTTGGGTGGTTTGGTGGGCGATGCGTTTGGGTCTGAGTCCTTGGGCGACGGTGGGGGTGTTGTGACGACTCCGGTCGCCACAGCTTCCTCTGGACTCAGTTCTCCATCCCATGGTAGGTTCGGTGGGCGATACGTTTGGGTCTGAGTCCTTGGGCGACGGTGGGGGTGTTGTGACGACTCCGGTCGCCACAGCTTCCTTTGGACTCAGTTCTCCATCCCATGGTAGGTTCCGGTGGGCGATACGTTTGGGCCTGAGTCCTTGGGCGACGGTGGGGGTGTTGTGACGACTCCGGTCGCCACAGTTTCCTCTGGACTCAGTTCTCCATCCCATGGTAGGTTCCGGTGGGCGATACGTTTGGGCCTGAGTCCTTGGGCGACGGTGGGGGTGTTGTGACGACTCCGGTCGCCACAGCTTCCTCTGGACTCAGTTCTCCATCCCATGGTAGGTTCGGTGGGCGATACGTTTGGGTCTGAGTCCTTGGGCGACGGTGGGGGTGTTGTGACGACTCCGGTCGCCACAGCTTCCTCTGGACTCAGTTCTCCATCCCATGGTAGGTTCGGTGAGCGATACGTTTGGGTCTGAGTCCTTGGGCGAAGGTGGGGATGTTGTGACGACTCCGGTCGCCACAGCTTCCTCTGGACTCAGTTCTCCATCCCATGGTAGGTTCCGGTGGGCGATACGTTTGGGCCTGAGTCCTTGGGCGACGGTGAGGGGGTGTAGTGACGACTCCGGTCGCCACAGCTCCCTCTGGACTCAGGCCTCCTTTCCTTTTCCCATTTCTTTCCAGGCCATATCAAGATCAGATGGTGGACCTGCACCTAGACACGACCACAACGCATGTAGTCAGCTGGATCCGGGCCGTATATATCAGATGGAAGACCAGCACCTGTCCCATGGGTGTCAGCAGAGCGATGAAATCAACATTGATTCCATGTGAGAATATTAGATCTAATGTTTGATTACAACATTAAGTGAGTCCTGACACATGTTACCTAATTCCAATAGAGTTCAGAATGTCTGTACATTCCAATTGTGGCCTCAATACAGTAGCCAGCACAAATCTTAAGTGGAATTTTGCACTTACACTTAGAGGTCTAGATTGAAATATAATTCTTTTGAAGTGACGGTGCATTATGCAACACAGAGTAATACTGAAATAGTAGTATAAATTAAAGCAACACCTCCTTCATTTCCTATCAGCCGAGGCTCGTGTTTATAACAATAATCTTTGTAGGTTTTAATAATCTTCCCCCGTTCCACTGCACGTTTTTAAATGACAAACTACTCTGTGTGATCGGGGCCTCAGCTCTTTGTCTGTTCCCCTGTGATTAATGTGAAAATTTTGAAATAAAGTCACTAAAAAGATTTTAAGTGCTAATAACTTCTGTGTCCTTGAAGTAATTAAATAGATTTTCGCCCCAATACAGGATACAAGATAAAAGACGAGAGGCCGTGGTTTAAACTAAAATGACTGCAGCGCTTGTGAGTGGAGAAAAACAATAAAAGTGTACATGTGTAAAAGGAATAAATAGGGATATACATGAAATATTTTTCACTTAAATTAACAGATTAACAAAATTAAGAAAAAACGGTCACAAAAAGGACCCCAATTTCATTGTTGAACAGACATTACAAACGAGTTCACGTAAAGGAAACAGACGGCAGAAAGCGCGCCCCGTTATTCTTTATTTTACAAAGACACAACGTTTTGTTTTTTTAGTGTGTGTGTGTGTGTGTATACAACAGAAACTAATTTTAAGCTTTCTATTAGTGTACTTTTATATGAAGCCAATAAAATTGAAAAATGGTTCTCATGTCTCTGTGGCAAGTATACACTTAGGTCCTAAAAAACATGAAGACGGCAGAAAGTGCACCCTGTGCTTTTTCTTAATTTTCAAAACAACAGTGCAAAGCAGGGGTTAGGTTAGCGTTGAATTCAGAATGCTAAGCATACTGACTTTGTCTTTTCTTGAACTATTTCAGAACTTCCTCCACCCCTTGGGCCATGGTGCCATGACTTCCTGCAGACTGAGTCCTTGGGCCGACGGTTGGGACGGTGTCGAGATGTCCCTGGACGCCATGGCTCCCTGTGGACTCACTATTCTATGGTAGGTTTCGGTGGGCGACGCTTGGGAAGGTTGGCGAAACCGTGTGGGTGTCGTGATGTCCCTGGACGACACGACTCCCTGCGGACTGAGTCTTCCGTCCCATGGAAGGTTCGGTGTGGCGATGGGTCCAGGTTCCTTTCGGCAACCCCCTGAGGGGTGTTGCAGCTCACTGCGGCTGATTCCTTGATGCGACGGTTAAGACTTTGTGGCGCCCACTGTCCCGACCGTTGCCTCAAGGAGTCTGTCTGCTGGGAGTTGGACACCCCCCAGGGAGTGCTGAAGGAACCCGGGCGTAACGCCCACTGATCCACCAATGGGTTTTCGTCAACACCCCCCCTGGGGATAACACGAAACTGCCTCTGGTCTGATTTCTTGGGCTGATGATTGAGACGGTGGGCGCCCACTGTCCCAGCCGTCGGCCCAAGGAGTCTTGCTGCAGGGAGTCGCGTCAAACCCAGGGAGGTATCGGCTAAACCCTTGGGTGGTTTGGTGGGCGATGCGTTTGGGTCTGAGTCCTTGGGCGACGGTGGGGGTGTTGTGACGACTCCGGTCGCCACAGCTTCCTCTGGACTCAGTTCTCCATCCCATGGTAGGTTCGGTGGGCGATACGTTTGGGTCTGAGTCCTTGGGCGACGGTGGGGGTGTTGTGACGACTCCGGTCGCCACAGCTTCCTTTGGACTCAGTTCTCCATCCCATGGTAGGTTCCGGTGGGCGATACGTTTGGGCCTGAGTCCTTGGGCGACGGTGGGGGTGTTGTGACGACTCCGGTCGCCACAGTTTCCTCTGGACTCAGTTCTCCATCCCATGGTAGGTTCCGGTGGGCGATACGTTTGGGCCTGAGTCCTTGGGCGACGGTGGGGGTGTTGTGACGACTCCGGTCGCCACAGCTTCCTCTGGACTCAGTTCTCCATCCCATGGTAGGTTCGGTGGGCGATACGTTTGGGTCTGAGTCCTTGGGCGACGGTGGGGGTGTTGTGACGACTCCGGTCGCCACAGCTCCCTCTGGACTCAGTTCTCCATCCCATGGTAGGTTCGGTGGGCGATACGTTTGGGTCTGAGTCCTTGGGCGACGGTGGGGGTGTTGTGACGACTCCGGTCGCCACAGCTTCCTCTGGACTCAGTTCTCCATCCCATGGTAGGTTCCGGTGGGCGATACGTTTGGGCCTGAGTCCTTGGGCGACGGTGAGGGGGTGTAGTGACGACTCCGGTCGCCACAGCTCCCTCTGGACTCAGGCCTCCTTTCCTTTTCCCATTTCTTTCCAGGCCATATCAAGATCAGATGGTGGACCTGCACCTAGACACGACCACAACGCATGTAGTCAGCTGGATCCGGGCCGTATATATCAGATGGAAGACCAGCACCTGTCCCATGGGTGTCAGCAGAGCGATGAAATCAACATTGATTCCATGTGAGAATATTAGATCTAATGTTTGGTTACAACATTAAGTGAGTCCTGACACATGTTACCTAATTCCAATAGAGTTCAGAATGTCTGTACATTCCAATGGTGGCCTGAATACAGTAGCCAGCACAAATCTTAAGTGGAATTTTGCACTTACACTTAGAGGTCTAGATTGAAATATAATTCTTTTGAAGTGACGGTGCATTATGCAACACAGAGTAATACTGAAATAGTAGTATAAATTACAGCAACACCTCCTTCATTTCCTATCAGCCGAGGCTCGTGTTTATAACAATAATCTTTGTAGGTTTTAATAATCTTCCCCCGTTCCACTGCACGTTTTTAAATGACAAACCACTCTGTGTGATCGGGGCCTCAGCTCTTTGTCTGTTCCCCTGTGATTAATGTGAAAATTATGAAATAAAGTCACTAAAAAGATTTTAAGTGCTAATAACCTCTGTGTCCTTGAAGTAATTAAATAGATTTTCGCCCCAATACAGGATACAAGATAAAAGACGAGAGGGCGTGGTTTAAACTAAAATGACTGCAGCGCTTGTGAGTGGAGAAAAACAATAAAAGTGTACATGTGTAAAAGGAATAAATAGGGATATACATGAAATATTTTTCACTTAAATTAACAGATTAACAAAATTAAGAAAAAACGGTCACAAAAAGGACCCCAATTTTATTGTTGAACAGACATTACAAACGAGTTCACGTAAAGGAAACAGACGGCAGAAAGCGCGCCCCGTTATTCTTTATTTTACAAAGACACAACGTTTTGTTTTTTTAGTGTGTGTGTATACAACAGAAACTAATTTTAAGCTTTCTATTAGTGTACTTTTATATGAAGCCAATAAAATTGAAAAATGGTTCTCATGTCTCTGTGGCAAGTATACACTTAGGTCCTAAAAAACATGAAGACGGCAGAAAGTGCACCCTGTGCTTTTTCTTAATTTTCAAAACAACAGTGCAAAGCAGGGGTTAGGTTAGCGTTGAATTCAGAATGCTAAGCATACTGACTTTGTCTTTTCTTGAACTATTTCAGAACTTCCTCCACCCCTTGGGCCATGGTGCCATGACTTCCTGCAGACTGAGTCCTTGGGCCGACGGTTGGGACGGTGTCGAGATGTCCCTGGACGCCATGGCTCCCTGTGGACTCACTATTCTATGGTAGGTTTCGGTGGGCGACGCTTGGGAAGGTTGGCGAAACCGTGTGGGTGTCGTGATGTCCCTGGACGACACGACTCCCTGCGGACTGAGTCTTCCGTCCCATGGAAGGTTCGGTGTGGCGATGGGTCCAGGTTCCTTTCGGCAACCCCCTGAGGGGTGTTGCAGCTCACTGCGGCTTATTCCTTGATGCGACGGTTAAGACTTTGTGGCGCCCACTGTCCCGACCGTTGCCTCAAGGAGTCTGTCTGCTGGGAGTTGGACACCCCCCAGGGAGTGCTGAAGGAACCCGGGCGTAACGCCCACTGATCCACCAATGGGTTTTCGTCAACACCCCCCCTGGGGATAACACGAAACTGCCTCTGGTCTGATTTCTTGGGCTGATGATTGAGACGGTGGGCGCCCACTGTCCCAGCCGTCGGCCCAAGGAGTCTTGCTGCAGGGAGTCGCGTCAAACCCAGGGAGGTATCGGCTAAACCCTTGGGTGGTTTGGTGGGCGATGCGTTTGGGTCTGAGTCCTTGGGCGACGGTGGGGGTGTTGTGACGACTCCGGTCGCCACAGCATCCTCTGGACTCAGTTCTCCATCCCATGGTAGGTTGGGTGGGCGATACGTTTGGGTCTGAGTCCTTGGGCGACGGTGGGGGTGTTGTGACGACTCCGGTCGCCACAGCTTCCTTTGGACTCAGTTCTCCATCCCATGGTAGGTTCCGGTGGGCGATACGTTTGGGCCTGAGTCCTTGGGCGACGGTGGGGGTGTTGTGACGACTCCGGTCGCCACAGCTTCCTCTGGACTCAGTTCTCCATCCCATGGTAGGTTCGGTGGGCGATACGTTTGGGTCTGAGTCCTTGGGCGACGGTGGGGGTGTTGTGACGACTCCGGTCGCCACAGCTTCCTTTGGACTCAGTTCTCCATCCCATGGTAGGTTCCGGTGGGCGATACGTTTGGGCCTGAGTCCTTGGGCGACGGTGAGGGGGTGTAGTGACGACTCCGGTCGCCACAGCTCCCTCTGGACTCAGGCCTCCTTTCCTTTTCCCATTTCTTTCCAGGCCATATCAAGATCAGATGGTGGACCTGCACCTAGACACGACCACAACGCATGTAGTCAGCTGGATCCGGGCCGTATCCATATCAGATGGAAGACCAGCACCTGTCCCATGGGTGTCAGCAGAGCGATGAAATCAACATTGATTCCATGTGAGAATATTAGATCTAATCAGTCAGGCCCCACAGTACATCAAGGACCTTTTGCGTCCGCACTCCTCTAGCCGCACTCTTCGGTCTTCTGGCCAGAACCTTCTTATGGTCCCCAAGACTCGTTATAAGACCCGAGGGGACCTGTCTTTTCAGTCTGTTGCCCCCAGACTGTGGAACGCCCTGCCCCTGTCTCTGCGTCTGGCAGACTCTGTTGACTCTTTTAAAAAAGATCTGAGGACTTGTTTATTTAAGAAAGCTTTTGGTTGATGGGTTTTAACTAGTGTCACTTTGATTTTACATATGTACTGTATATACATTTTATATTGTTTATGTAAGGTTTTGTTTTTACCTTTCTCGTGTACAGCACTTTGTGATTTTATCTGTGAAAAGCGCTTTAGAAATAAACTTTACTTTACTTACTTACTTACTAATGTTTGATTACGACATTAAGTGAGTCCTGACACATGTTACCTAATTCCAATAGAGTTCAGAATTTCTGTAAATTCCAATGGTGGCCTGAATACAGTAGCCAGCACAAATCTTAAGTGGAATTTTGCACTTACACTTAGAGGTCTAGATTGAAATATAATTCTTTTGAAGTGACGGTGCATTATGCAACACAGAGTAATACTGAAATAGTAGTATAAACTACAGCAACACCTCCTTCATTTCCTATTAGCTGAGGCTCGTGTTTATAACAATAATCTTTGTAGGTTTTAATAATCTTCCCACGTTCCACTGCACGTTTTTAAATGACAAACCACTCTGTGTGATCGGGGCCTCAGCTCTTTGTTTGTTCCCCTGTGATTAATGTGAAAATTATGAAATAAAGTGACTAAAAAGATTTTAAGTGCTAATAACCGCTGTGTCCTTGAAATAATTAAATAGATTTTCGCCCCAATACAGGATACAAGATAAAAGACGAGAGGGCGTGGTTTAAACTAAAATGACTGCAGCGCTTGTGAGTGGAGAAAAACAATAAAAGTGTACATGTGTAAAAGGAATAAATAGGGATATACATGAAATATTTTTCACTTAAATTAACAGATTAACAAAATTAAGAAACATTTCTGAAAAAGTCACTTTTTCAAAACTCTCTTCACACAGTGATCACACCATCCGTCTATATGAGCTAAACTGTGGATCACTGCTTTGAACAATGTCATCGGATGCATTTTGTTCCATTTACATTTACATTATTTTCTCACTTAAACACAAACACTTACAGAATTTTATGTTCTATACAGGATAATTTGCACGCTTACATACTCTTTTTAAAACTGTTAAACTTATTTTCAAAACCTAACAAAAAAATAATTAGACATTTCCACAGTAATGTCATATTGAAATAAATATTCTGATTCTAAAATCTAATATTAAACTGCAGTGAATTAAACACAGTAGAGTAGTGTCAGTCTTGTTTTGTAAAAGCAATTTGCAAAAGAAAATATTGTGTAATGCTCCTGTTGTTTGTGTTTTTTGTTTTATGAGTGACAAAGTGTGTTTGTTGGGTGAAACCTTTACTAGTGTTCTTGAAGATTGAGTTGATTTGAGAAATGAAGGAAGTGTCAGTGCATTTTGAATGTGAAATGAAGAACTGAGTGAGGATTTTTGAAAATGTACCTAAATATTGAGAAATGTGCCCTAGCGACTGTAAAAACCTGTAATTTAATTTGTCAGAGTAAATCCCAGTGTTTTCTCTAGTTTATTGTAGTTTATTTGAGAAGTTCCACAGATTCTTGGACATTGGTAACTGTATTGTTAGAGTTGTGAGATCTGTAGGTCGGTTTCTCCATGACACAAACACACCTTCAAGCTTTCCTGTATTGAGATGTAAATTGCGTGTGGGTGATGTGCAGAACTCAATCCACACACAAGAGTCTACACACACATGAAACTACCTATGTTAGAATATCCATTTACAGCTGCTATTACAGGTTTGTTTGTTTGAGGTTTTTTATTGCTTTTTACAGTCGCTAAGACACATTTCTCAATACTTTGGTAATTTCTTCAAAACTCTTCACTCAGTACTCATAACCAGCCTTAAGCGTCACTGCAGTTAATTTCAGATTCAAAACGCAATACAACGCTCAAAACACTTCATTCATGTCTAAAATCAACTCATTCTTCCAGAACACTAGTAAATGTTTCACCCAACAAACACTTTGTCACTCATAAAATACAAAAAACACAAATAACAGGAGCATTATAAAATATTTCTGCTGTTTTCTGCTGTTCCGAATTCACAGCATTTTATGTTAAATGGTCAATGTTTACATTACAGTACACATTTTTGTTTAAACTGAAAGATTAATACCTTCTCAAGATTAATTAATACCTTCTCAAAACTCTTCACACAGTGATCACAAGATCATTCTCCGGCTAAACTGAGATCTTTCAATTTACATGAATTCATTTCTCACTTAAACACAAAACCAGCAGAACTTGATTTACTGTACAGGCCAATTTGCACATGCTTACATATTATTTCCAAGACTGTTATATTTAAGTTAAAAACATTTCAACTCAAACAAAAATGAATAAGACTGAAATTTGCTATATTTTTATACCGTATACCACATTGAAATATATTCTGAATCTAAAAAAAAAACGATCAGAACAATTAAGATGTAACTAAACACCTACACTAGTCTTAGTCTTTCATTTTCATCATCTATACAAAAGGAAATAATTTTGTACATTAATGTAAACATAAACCCTATAAGATAAACTGCATTGAACTCTGAACAGCAGAAAATAGTGCATATTGCTGCCTGTTGTTTGTGTTTTTTGATTTGTATTTTTAATTTTGTTTGTTGGGTGAAACCTTTACTAGTATTCTGAAAGAATGACTTATTTTCAGACATGATTGATGTGTTTTGGTAGTTTTAATGCGTTTTGAATGTGAAATTTACTGCAGTGAAGCTGAAAGTTGGTTAAGACAACGGAGTGAAGAGCTTTTAAAAAAGTGCTAAGTATTGAGAAATACATACATTCTGATTTAATTAGAATATAACATTCTAATCTTGTCCGCTAATGGATTATGGTCGGGTTGCAAGCGTCACCTATCTAAAAGTGTAAGGATGTAAACAAAACAAAATCTGGTTCATTTAAGCCCTAAGGGAAACAATGTTTTTTTTTTTTGTTTACTGATATTGGCCAATGTCTGAGAGACCACAACCCATAAGATTGGTCTTTCATTACAGATAAGAGGGTCTCCACTGTGTTGCTAAAGTGAAAAATGTGTAATTTCTGCTAATATACAGTATCAAAT
Organism: Siphateles boraxobius; assembly: GCF_051911475.1. NCBI lineage: Eukaryota > Metazoa > Chordata > Actinopteri > Cypriniformes > Leuciscidae > Siphateles > Siphateles boraxobius. Next base: position 194,563 of record NW_027508857.1, on the reverse strand, counting down.
CATGTTATATCATTTTATAATTATATCAAAATATATACCTTTTTAAAAAAGAACTGCAACATGTTCAAAATTGAAACCAAAGAAATAAATATAAGTCTTACTGCTGCGATTGCATTTCATTTATCTAGAGTCTAGACCATGTACAGTTTAACTTGTGTGGTGATCTGCAATTGTTACCTTGAAGAGATATTTCTGCTTGATTAACCCCCCAAAAAACTTAGTTTTATTATATGTAGGTTGGTTCATTAATGTTAAGTAATATTTTTGACTTGAACAAAACCACTTAATTTTCCATTTTTAGGTATTTGAAATGTACTGTCATTAAATTTTGTAATGTTAAAATTTTTAATCTCTTTATATATATATATATATATATGGAAATACCGCAATACATTGAGTTGCAGTAGTCTAAACGGGAAGTAATAAAAGCATGAACAGACATCTCTAGAGTTTTGTCAGATAGGAAGTGTTTAATTTGATACAAAAGACGGAGTTGATAGAAACTAGATGCAATTACCGAAGATATTTGTTTGTCATGCGTAGATCTGAATGCAGATAAGCTCCTCGAATCGATGCTGGTGGTCTTAAAATTATCAGTGGGGCCGAAAACTATCACCTCAGTTTTGACTTCATTTAAAGACAAAAAGTTTTGAGCAAGCCAAGATTTAATCTCATCTAAGCATAATAAAAGAGAAATTAATGCAGACGGATCATTTCTCTTGATATGTATATATATATATATATGTGTGTGTGTGTGTGTGTGTGTGTGTCGTCAGCATAAAAATGGAAGGAAACACCATGTCTTCTTAAAATAGAACCCAATGGTAGCATGTAGAACGAGTAAAGCAGTTTATAAATACAGCTATAAATGCTTTATTCGTGTATAAATGCTTTATTCTTTATTTAGAAGCATATCTATATTGTGTTTAATAATTGTATTTTCACACTTTATTAATGATCAATTTATAATTTCTAAATGAAGTATAGCATTATTTACAAATCAGTTATTTGGGAGTTGTCAGTGATTCATAAGTTCACTTAAGTGTAAGTAAATGCAGTAAATTCAGGTAGTTATAAAGCATTTATAAACTTTATAAAATATACTTTATAAAATACTTATACTGACCACTACCAAATGCTTTATAACTACCTGAATTACAGTAGAAATACATGTTAATAAAGCATGTATTATCACACTAAGTAACTATTACAATATGTCTGTATAATGTATGAATGCACATTTGAAATAGAAAGTGTGAGTAAATGATTAATAAATTAAGTGATCTTATGAACCACTGACAACTCCTAAATAACTGGTTTGTATATAATGTTATACTTAATTTAAAAATTAGAAACAAAATTAAAACACTTTATTTGGATAGTCCACTTTAGACATTCTACTAACTATAAGTAACTTTGCAGCTACATGTCAACTAACTGTCATTAGAGTATTAGTAGACTGTCTGCTTAATATCTGCTAACACTTTATTTTGCTGCTCCCCCAACAGATATTCTACTGACTATGAGTAACTTAGCAACTACAAGTCAACCTATTCTATTTACCCGAACCCTAACACCTAACACTAACCTAACGGTCTACTGACAGTCTACAACAGTCTACTAATACTCTAATGACAGTTAGTTGACATGTAGCTGCAAAGTTAATTATAGTTAGTAGAATGTCTAAAGTGGACTATCCAAATAAAGTGTAACCAAAAATTATAAATTGATCATTAATAAAGTATGAAAATACAACAATTAAACACATTATAGATATGCTTTTAAAACAAGAATAAAGCTTTTGTATCTGTATTTATAAACTGCTTATTAATGTCTATTAATGCTTTATAAATTATGAATTAACTGTTTACTAATGCTTGACTAATGATTAATAGCGTGCATTTATTTTATACGATTTTAACATGTTTTAAAGCATGACCAACAGGGGACTTGAAAAATGTCCCCACTTGGCTCGGCGGTCCCCTGTTGGTGAGTGTGTAACGACACCAAGGTCCCCACTTAGATAGGTAGACAAGTACCAGATCTCATGAAGGACCTGCGCT
>NW_027508857.1:167500-172500 GCF_051911475.1 Siphateles boraxobius | reverse complement strand
ACACACTCCAGATCTCATGAAGGACCTGCCCCTGGACACACACTCGCACACACTCCAGATCTGGACACACGCACACACACACACACTCCAGATCTCACGAAGGACCTGCGCCTGGACACACACACACACACACACTTACTCCAGATCTCATGAAGGACCTGCGCCTGGACACACACTCGCACACACTCCAGATCTGATGAAGGACCTGCGCCTGGACACACACACACACTTACTCCAGATCTCATGAAGGACCTGCGCCTGGACACACACTCACACACACTTCGGATCTGATAAAGGACCTGCGCCTGGACACACACACACACACACACACACACACACTCCAGATCTCATAAAGGACCTGCGCCTGGACACACACTCGCACACACTTCGGATCTGATAAAGGACCTGCGCCTGGACACACACACACACACACACACACACACACACTCCAGATCTGATGAAGGACCTGCGCCTGGACACACAAACACACACACACACACACTCCAGATCTCATAAAGGACCTGCGCCTGGACACACACACACACACTCCAGATCTGATGAAGGACACACACACACACACACACACACACACACACACACACACTCCAGATCTGATGAAGGACCTGCGCCTGGACACACACACACACACACACACACTCCAGATCTGATGAAGGACCTGCGCCTGGACACACACACACACACACACACTCCAGATCTGATGAAGGACCTGCGCCTGGACCTACACACACACACACTCCAGATCTGATGAAGGACCTGCGCCTGGACACACACACACACACACACACATTTCAGATCTCATAAAGGACCTGCGCCTGGACCTACACACACACACACTCCAGATCTGATGAAGGACCTGCGCCTGGACACACACACACACACACACATTTCAGATCTCATAAAGGACCTGCGCCTGGACCTACACACACACACACTCCAGATCTGATGAAGGACCTGCGCCTGGACACACACACACACACTCCAGATCTGATGAAGGACCTGCGCCTAGACACACACACACACTCGCACACACTCCAGATCTGATGAAGGACCTGCGCCTGGACAAACACACACACACACACACTCCAAATATCATGAAGGACCTGCGCCTGGACACACACACACACACACACACTCCAGATCTCATGAAGGACCTGCGCCTGGACACACACACACACACACACACTTCGGATCTGATAAAGGACCTGCGCCAGGACACACACACACACACACACACACACACACACACACACACACACACACACACACACACACACACACACACACACACACACACACACACACACTTCAGATCTGATGAAGGACCTGCGCCTGGACACACACACACACACACACACACTTCAGATCTGATAAAGGACCTGCGCCTGGACACACACACACACACACTCCAGATCTGATGAAGGACCTCCGCCTGGACACACACACACACACACACACACACACACACTCCAGATCTCATGAAGGACCTGCGCCTGGACACACACACACACACACCACAGATCTGATGAAGGACCTGCGCCTGGACACAAACACACACACACACACTTCCTGCTCAGCTACTGTTCGGACGCTCTCGCTTACTTCTCCGCGCTTTGCTCTATCGCTTTTATATTTCTATATTTTATCTCCTTTCATCACCTAATTTTAACTTCAGCAAATCAGCACAGTGCTCAAACGTTTGGATTACTACAAAAAAAAAAAGCAGAACTATTTTATTCAACCAGCCTCCCACTGAAAGCTTACATTCCGGGGAAGAGAAAACAAAACTGCCTACATTCATAAGGATAAGATAATGCCTCCTCTGGAATCTACTTGCTGCTCCAACTGCCACAGACTTTTACAAAGGATTGCAATTCTTGAAACAAAGTTAATTGCGGGACCACCAAACCAGACGGAACACACAACAGAGCTTCGTCATGGACGTCCTCAGCATACAGCCGGTGAGTCCCATGAATCTAGTGCTTCTCGACAGGCCATACTGAGTGTAGAGAAACAAGCCGATCGTTTTACTAATCGATGGCACAAACAGGGTGCGAGACCCAAAGGCACTCGAGACATCAGATTGTCACGAGCATCACATATTACTGCAGTAGCATCCTCTACCCCAGATACGGCTCTGACAAGGATTGCAAACACTGGTCTCCTACCACCGCCTATACATCTTGAGAACAGATTTGAAGTATTAATGAATGAGGAATCCCCAAATTTGATGAATGTGATCACACACAGACAGAATCAGCCAGTAGCTAACACTGATGCTAACTGGGGCTCAAGGTCGAGCAGACAGCGGCACTCAGCTCACAGTGCAGCCGAGCCCAGGACTCTGATAGTGGGCGACTCCGTAATCAGAAACATTAATAGCAGGGATACAACAACGTGCTGCCTTCCACAAGCAACAACATCTGATGTAAACAGGGAACTTCAGAACATTCTGATGAAACATAAGACTGCAAATCGACTCATCATTCATGTGGGGAAGAATGATATTCATAAAGAGCAGTCGGAACTTCTTAAAAAGGATTTCAATGAACTTTTTGAAACACTTAAAAGACTGAAAGTTCAAACATTCATCAGTGGACCACTCCCAGCAAGAGAAACAAACAGGTTTTCACGGTTGCTTGGGCTTAATACATGGCTGCAAAAAACCTGCAATATAAAAGGAGTGAACTTTATTGACAACTTCAATCTTTTCTGGAGTCAGAGGCAACTGTTTCAACAGGATGGCCACCACCCAAACAAACTTGGTTCAAGAGTGCTAAAGGACAATATCTACTTCTCCCTCCGTCATCCTTCTGCAATGTGTGCCAATCCACTCAACCTGAATGGCACACACACACCTGGATACAGTATGAATGACCACAGGATTTCACTTCAGCCCCTGAATGGACATGCGGTTGACACATCACACAAGGACAATGATAACACCACTCAGCCACAACAACCTCTGCTCACGGACACAATCTCAGCTGAGCCCTGCCCACAGAGCTCACCACAGACAGACTGTGACATACCAGCACTCCTCCAAGATTCAGCACCCAAGGACGACTTTCTGGAAAACAGCCAGGGAAACCAGGACAGCATATTACAGCCTCCAATAACACCAGAGCAAAAATCACTCTCACTGGAAACATTATCACTCTCTCCAGCATCTCCACTTCTGTGCTTCTCAGAGAAAATGGAACAACTGGTGCACGCTGGAACTAGACTATCCCACTCTTTTGCTGCGAGCCCCCAGATACCAACCAAAAAACGCCAGGCCCCACAACCACCAAAGCCTACGGGCCCAGCTCGCCCTCTCCCTCCCCCTGTGAGAGCTCTTCGGCCTCTGCCACAGCGCCAGGGCCCACACCCTCCTCCAGCGGCTCGAGGTGAACCAAAAACAACTGATACCAGCTCTCAGTGATATGTGTCGGGTCCCCGCTATGATAACAATAACTTTCTCAAATGTTTACAGAACAAGCGGGAACCCAGTGTGCCTGTATCTTTTTCTATTGCTGTTCAATTACATGATAGAAAGTCTAAGGCCTTCAAAAGCCGTACAGCAAACCCATCTAATCTGGTGCCTATTACACGACATACCAAGATTGCTGTGGGGACAAAAAGTAAGACTGTTAAGTTAGCACTTTTAAACATCCGCTCACTTAAAAATAAATCACTTTTAGTCAATGACTTAATAACCACATACAACCTGGATTTTATGTTGCTAAATGAAACTTGGCTAGAAGAAAGTTGCAGTGCAACAGTCCTCAATGAAACAGCCCCTCCTAACTTTACTTTTATGAGTGTCTGCAGAGCTGTCAGAAGAGGCGGAGGTTTAGCTGCTCTTTATAAAGATGTCTATCAATGTAAGCAAATATCATTTGGGAATTACCCGTCTTTCGAATATCTGGGTATTGTGTTAAAAGGTGCTCCACGCATTTTACTTATCATTGTTTACAGGCCTCCAAAATACTCTCCAGCTTTTGCTGAGAACTTAACAGAATTGTTAAGTTCTATTTCCTCAGAGTTTGACTGCTTTGCCATTGCTGGAGATTTTAACATTCACATAGATAATGCAGAAAACAATATGGCAAAAGAAATCAAAACTGTTTTAAAAACTTTTGATCTGACTCAGCATGTACATGGAGCCACACATAATCGTGGACACACTCTAGATTTACTTATCAGTAAGGGTCTAAACATTTCATCAATTGTTATTAAGGATGTAGCACTGTCTGATCATTTTTGTATTTTCTTTGATATATTGATCTCTCCTGCCATTGAAGCTAGATCTGTGTCTGTCAAGAAGAGATGCTTAAATGAGAACACTAGTGTGCTATTTATGAAGGCTATATCTTTAACACCAAGCATATCTGCTGACTCTGTTGATTTTCTCCTTGATTCTTTTAACTCAAAAGTTAAGAGTGTAATTGATGATATTGCTCCTGTGAAAGTCAGGAAGAAGAGTGGCAGACAAAAAGCACCTTGGAGAAACTCAACAGCAGTGCAAAATATGAAAAGACAATGCAGAAAAGCAGAGCGCATGTGGCGGAAGACAAAACTTGTAGTCCATTATAACATCTACAAAGACAGCATCCATGCTTTCAATAAGGAACTAAGCAAAGCTAGACAGACTTTTTTCTCGAATATTATAAACAGCAATATAAACAACACGCGCACTCTTTTTGCTACTGTAGAGAGACTGACAAACCCCCCAAGCCAGATTCCCAGTGAAATGCTCTCAGTGAGAAAGTGCAGTGAGTTTGCTTCTTTCTTCTCTGAGAAAATCAATAATATCAGAAAGGTGATCAGCTCATCCTTGAGTTGCGCTGGTGTCAGGCAGATCAGACAACAGCACGAGAAAGTAGCCACTATGTCTGATTTCGAAGAAATTGATGGCAAAATTTTGGAAGAAACCGTACAGCAACTAAAAACATCAACCTGCGCCCTTGATGCACTTCCCACATCTTTTTTCAAAAATG
>NW_027508857.1:150000-162500 GCF_051911475.1 Siphateles boraxobius | reverse complement strand
CGCCTGGACACACACACTCCAGATCTCATGAAGGACCTGCGCCTGGACACACACACACACACACACACACTCCAGATCTCATGAAGGACCTGCGCCTGGACACACACTCGCACACACTCCAGATCTGGACACACACACACACACACACACACACACACTCCAGATCTCACGAAGGACCTGCGCCTGGACACACACACACACACACTTACTCCAGATCTCATGAAGGACCTGCGCCTGGACACACACTCGCACACACTCCAGATCTGATGAAGGACCTGCGCCTGGACACACACACACACTTACTCCAGATCTCATGAAGGACCTGCGCCTGGACACACACTCGCACACACTTCGGATCTGATAAAGGACCTGCGCCTGGACACACACACACACACACACACACACACTCCAGATCTCATAAAGGACCTGCGCCTGGACACACACTCGCACACACTTCGGATCTGATAAAGGACCTGCGCCTGGACACACACACACACACACACTCCAGATCTGATGAAGGACCTGCGCCTGGACACACAAACACACACACACACACTCCAGATCTCATAAAGGACCTGCGCCTGGACACACACACACACACACACACACTCCAGATCTGATGAAGGACACACACACACACACACACTCCAGATCTGATGAAGGACCTGCGCCTGGACACACACACACACACACACACTCCAGATCTGATGAAGGACCTGCGCCTGGACACACACTCGCACACACTTCGGATCTGATAAAGGACCTGCGCCTGGACACACACACACACACACACTCCAGATCTGATGAAGGACCTGCGCCTGGACGCACACACACACACTCCAGATCTGATGAAGGACCTGCGCCTGGACCTACACACACACACACTCCAGATCTTATGAAGGACCTGCGCCTGGACACACACACACACACACACACACACATTTCAGATCTCATAAAGGACCTGCGCCTGGACCTACACACACACACACTCCAGATCTGATGAAGGACCTGCGCCTGGACACACACACACACACACACACACACATTTCAGATCTCATAAAGGACCTGCGCCTGGACCTACACACACACACACTCCAGATCTGATGAAGGACCTGCGCCTGGACACACACACACACACACACACACCCACACCCCAGATCTGATGAAGGACCTGCGCCTGGACACACACACACACACACACTTCAGATCTGATAAAGGACCTGCGCCTGGACACACACACACACACACACACACACACTTCAGATCTCATAAAGGACCTGCGCCTGGACCTACACACACACACACTCCAGATCTGATGAAGGACCTGCGCCTGGACACACACACACACACCCCAGATCTGATGAAGGACCTGCGTCTGGACACACACACACACACACACACTCCAGATCTGATAAAGGACCTGCGCCTGGATAAACACTCGCACACACTCCAGATCTGATGAAGGACCTGCGCCTGGACACACACACACACACACAGACACACTTCAGATCTGATAAAGGACCTGCGTCTGGACACACACACACACACACTCCAGATCTGATGAAGGACCTGCATCTGGACACACACACACACACACACACTCCAGATCTCATAAACGACCTGCGCCTGGACACACACTCGCACACACTCCAGATCTGATGAAGGACCTGCGCCTGGACACACACACACACACACACACACTTCAGATCTGATAAAGGACCTGCGCCTGGACACAAACACACACAAACTCCAGAACTGATGAAGGCCCTGCGCCTGGACACACACACACACAAACACACACACTCATGATCTGATGAAGGACCTGCGCCTGGACACACACACACACACACTCCAGATCTGATGAAGGACCTCCGCCTGGACACACGCACACACCCCAGATCTGATGAAGGACCTGCGCCTGGACACACACACACACACTCCAGATCTGATGAAGGCCCTGCGCCTGGACACACACACACACAAACACACACACTCATGATCTGATGAAGGACCTGCGCCTGGACACACACACACACACACTCCAGATCTCATAAAGGACCTGCGCCTGGACACACACACACACACTCCAGATCTGATGAAGGACCTGCGCCTGGACACACACACACACTCGCACACACTCCAGATCTCATAAAGGACCTGCGCCTGGACACACACACACACACAATCTCCAGATCTGATGAAGGACCTGCGCCTGGACACACACACACACACACACACACACTCCAGATCTCATGAAGGACCTGCGCCTGGACAAACACACACACACACACACACACACACACTCCAGATCTCATGAAGGACCTGCGCCTGGACACACACACACACACACCCCAGATCTGATGAAGGACCTGCGCCTGGACACAAACACACACACACACACACTTCCTGCTCAGCTACTGTTCGGACGCTCTCGCTTACTTCTCCGCGCTTTGCTCTATCGCTTTTATATTTCTATATTTTATCTCCTTTCATCACCTAATTTTAACTTCAGCAAATCAGCACAGTGCTCAAACGTTTGGATTACTACAAAAAAAAAAGCAGAACTATTTTATTCAACCAGCCTCCCACTGAAAGCTTACATTCCGGGGAAGAGAAAACAAAACTGCCTACATTCATAAGGATAAGATAATGCCTCCTCTGGAATCTACTTGCTGCTCCAACTGCCACAGACTTTTACAAAGGATTGCAATTCTTGAAACAAAGTTAATTGCGGGACCACCAAACCAGACGGAACACACAACAGAGCTTCGTCATGGACGTCCTCAGCATACAGCCGGTGAGTCCCATGAATCTAGTGCTTCTCGACAGGCCATACTGAGTGTAGAGAAACAAGCCGATCGTTTTACTAATCGATGGCACAAACAGGGTGCGAGACCCAAAGGCACTCGAGACATCAGATTGTCACGAGCATCACATATTACTGCAGTAGCATCCTCTACCCCAGATACGGCTCTGACAAGGATTGCAAACACTGGTCTCCTACCACCGCCTATACATCTTGAGAACAGATTTGAAGTATTAATGAATGAGGAATCCCCAAATTTGATGAATGTGATCACACACAGACAGAATCAGCCAGTAGCTAACACTGATGCTAACTGGGGCTCAAGGTCGAGCAGACAGCCGCACTCAGCTCACAGTGCAGCCGAGCCCAGGACTCTGATAGTGGGCGACTCCGTAATCAGAAACATTAATAGCAGGGATACAACAACGTGCTGCCTTCCACAAGCAACAACATCTGATGTAAACAGGGAACTTCAGAACATTCTGATGAAACATAAGACTGCAAATCGACTCATCATTCATGTGGGGAAGAATGATATTCATAAAGAGCAGTCGGAACTTCTTAAAAAGGATTTCAATGAACTTTTTGAAACACTTAAAAGACTGAAAGTTCAAACATTCATCAGTGGACCACTCCCAGCAAGAGAAACAAACAGGTTTTCACGGTTGCTTGGGCTTAATACATGGCTGCAAAAAACCTGCAATATAAAAGGAGTGAACTTTATTGACAACTTCAATCTTTTCTGGAGTCAGAGGCAACTGTTTCAACAGGATGGCCACCACCCAAACAAACTTGGTTCAAGAGTGCTAAAGGACAATATCTACTTCTCCCTCCGTCATCCTTCTGCAATGTGTGCCAATCCACTCAACCTGAATGGCACACACACACCTGGATACAGTATGAATGACCACAGGATTTCACTTCAGCCCCTGAATGGACATGCGGTTGACACATCACACAAGGACAGTGATAACACCACTCAGCCACAACAACCTCTGCTCACGGACACAATCTCAGCTGAGCCCTGCCCACAGAGCTCACCACAGACAGACTGTGACATACCAGCACTCCTCCAAGATTCAGCACCCAAGGACGACTTTCTGGAAAACAGCCAGGGAAACCAGGACAGCATATTACAGCCTCCAATAACACCAGAGCAAAAATCACTCTCACTGGAAACATTATCACTCTCTCCAGCATCTCCACTTCTGTGCTTCTCAGAGAAAATGGAACAACTGGTGCACGCTGGAACTAGACTATCCCACTCTTTTGCTGCGAGCCCCCAGATACCAACCAAAAAACGCCAGGCCCCACAACCACCAAAGCCTACGGGCCCAGCTCGCCCTCCCCCTCCCCCTCTTCGGCCTCTGCCACAGCGCCAGGGCCCACACCCTCCTCCAGCGGCTCGAGGTGAACCAAAAACAACTGATACCAGCTCTCAGTGATATGTGTCGGGTCCCCGCTATGATAACAATAACTTTCTCAAATGTTTACAGAACAAGCGGGAACCCAGTGTGCCTGTATCTTTTTCTATTGCTGTTTCTACATGATAGAAAGTCTAAGGCCGTAAAAAGCCGTACAGCAAACCCATCTAATCTGGTGCCTATTACACAACATACCAAGATTGCTGTGGGGACAAAAAGTAAGACTGTTAAGTTAGCACTTTTAAACATCCGCTCACTTAAAAATAAATCACTTTTAGTCAATGACTTAATAACCACATACAACCTGGATTTTATGTTGCTAAATGAAACGTCTCAGGTTACTATTGTAACCATAGTTCCCTGAGAACAGGGAACGAGACGATGCGTCCATCGACGCCATGGGAACGCCCCCAGCGTGACTGCGTCTGAAGCATCTATGTCAACTAGTCCAATGGAAAGAATGAGCGTCACGGGCGGGTGACGTCATGACCAGGATATGATAAAAGCACATCCGGTGCAAACCGGCATTAGCTTCGAAAATTGCCGAAGCAAGCCGATCACAGGGATGCAGGAAGTATGGCAGGGTGACGCATCGTCTCGTTCCCTGTTCTCAGGGAACTATGGTTACAATAGTAACCTGAGACGTTCCCTTACGAAGGGAACTCAACGATGCGTCCATCGACGCCATGGGAACGAGAATACCCAAAGCGCCAGACTTTCAAATGCCTGAGTGTCAGCCTGTTGTCACACTGCACCAAGCACCTGGGATCCTGGGGCAGCCTCCAGGTCCAAGCTGTAAAACCTCATGAATGTGAGCGGTGAGGACCAGCCCGCCGCATCACAAACGTCTTGGAGAGAACTCCAGATAATACGCTTAGAAGCCATACTCCTAGTGGAATGAGCCCTGACCACCAAATGGTTGGCCAGAAGACTCACAAGCAAGAAGAATAGTCTCGACTATCTATATGCTCAATAGGTTGGATTTTCTCGACAGAGAAGTCCGATGAACATAAGTGTCCAGTGCTCGCACTGGCACAAGAGGTTCAGCTTTTCCTGGTCCGAAAAATGGGGGAGGACAGAAACCTGCAGCACAATAGGCCTCGGAATAATGGTAGGCACCTTTGGAACATATCCATGTTTCGGGTAAGATTGCCTTGGCCATCCCGGTGCACTCAAGGCAGGTGGGGACCGAAAGGGCCTGAAGGTCTGACTCTTATAGGGACGAAATAGCTAGCAGAAAATAGTCTTAAAAGAAAGGAACTTCTCTGAGACCAAATCTAAGGGCTCGAAGGGAGCCCCAGATAGGCCTTCTAGAACTATTGCAAGGTCCCAAGCCAGCACCTTAGTGCAAGTTGCATGCCTCAGCCTCAAAGTGCCACGAAGGAAACGAGTGATCAGGGGGTCTCGACCCAAAAATGTACTACCCACCAGGGCGTGGAAAGCCGCAATGGCCGCCACACATATTATACCTTAAGCGTGGAAGGACATAGACCTGATACAAAGCGTTCTTGCAGAAACTCGAATACTGTGTTTACTGAACAGTTAACCGGATCCCACTGACGCTGGTAACACCAAGAAGTGAAAAACTCTCGAAATAGTGAATATAGTTTCCTCGTAGCGGGAGCTCTGGAGCTTAGAATGGTCTAAACAACCTCGGTTGAGAGACCACTCTCTATGAGTTGGGCCCCCTCAGAGGCCAAACCCACAGTTCCCAAATCCCCTGCCGGGGGTGCAATATTGCATCCCCTGCCTGAGACAGAAGGTCTCTCCTGATCGGGACCTCCAAGGGAGGTCCGTCGAGGAGAAAAATTAGGTCCGCAAACCAAATTCAGCTCGGCCAGGGTGGTGCTACTAAATAGGCTTATTCCATCCTGGCGGATTCACTCCAGAACTCCTGGGAGCAGAGCAACGGAGGGAAATGCGTACAGACGTAGCCTCGGCCACGTCTGCACCATAGCATCCAGCCCCGAGGGGACTGGTTGAGTGAGGGATAACCAGAGTGGACAGTGCGTCGTATGCTGAGACGAGAACAAATCCACTTCTGCCTGGCCGTAAAACTCCCATATTTGCTCCACCGCCTCGGGGTGGAGTCCCCTGGCCTCAGCCCCTGCCTCGACAGGGTGTCTGCTCCAATATTCTGGCCCCCCCCGGAATATACACTGCCCTCAGACAGCGTAATTTCTTGAGGGACCAAAATAAGAGGCCACCAACGTGTTGTCTGTGGGTCAAGAACCAGAGTTTCCTCCATATAACCAAGGCGCGGGGATACTGCCGCGTGATCTTGATCGTAAGGAGTGGGTTTCCCCTCAGGGAGAACCCTCTGGTCCTGAGCCACCTCTGTAAAGGTCTCACGTACAGCAGGTCAAAGGGTATCACATTGGACGCTGCTGCCCTGAGGCCTAACAGTCACTGTTCCAGAACAACACATGATGGCCCCTCAGGTCTGGGAGGAGATGTCTCAACGCATTGAAGACGACCATCATCTCTAGGCAATTCATGTGCCAAGAGAGATGATGACTCCTCCACAAGCCCTGAGCTGAGCGGCCTTCCAATACCGCTCCCCAGCCGGTGAGGGAAGCATCTGTCGAGATCACAACTCGATGGCAAAGAGCTCCCAACACCGGACCCTGGGTTAAGAACCAGTGTTTCCTCCATATAACCAAGGTGCGGAGACACCGCCGCGTGATCTTGATCATACGAAGTGGGTTTCCCCTCGGGGAGAACCCTCTGGTCCTGAGCCACCACTGTAAAGGTCTCATGTACAGCAGGCCAAAAGTTATCCCGTTGGACGCTGCTGTCACAAGACCCAACAGTCTCTCTAACTGTTTTACAGTGCGTGACTGGCCTAGCCTCAGCTCTTTTGTGGCTGTTAGGATAGCAGCTACACGAACGGGCGACAGAGTGGCCCGCATCGTCACTGAATCCCATACCACACCAAGGAAAGTGGTTCTCTGTACTGGAGAAAGCACACTCTTCTTGGCATTGAGCCTCAACCCCAACATCTGCATAGGAGCGAGAACGACACCTCGGTGCCGAACCGCTAACTGTTCTGATTCCGCTAGAATCAGCCAGTCATCTATGCAATTCAGAATGCATATGCACTGCAGCCTGGCGGGGCCAGAGCTGCGTCTACACGCTTCGTGAATGTGCGGGGTGATAGAGCTAGACCGAAAGGAAGTGCCTGATAATGGTGTTCTTTGCCCCAAAGAAAACCTCAGGAACCTCCTGTGCTGAGGGAGGATGGAGATATGGAAGTATGCGTCTTTTAGATCTATCGTGACAAACCAGTCCTCGGATCTGATTTGAGTCACGATCTGTTTGAGTGTCAGCATTTTGGACTTGAGTTCCAGCACCAAACACTCCAACAGACGAAGATCTAGTATGTGACGCAGCTCTCCATCCTTTTTTGGAACAATGAGATAACGACTGTAAAGACCCGACGCAATGTCGGGTGAGTACACCTGCTCTATAGCTTTCTTTGCTAACAGGGCCTTTACCTCTTGCTCCATTACCAGAGCCTGCTCGGAATGCACTAACGTGAGCAACACCCCGTTGTAGCCTGGAGGACGAGAACCAAATCTGCCTCTTACTACTAACTGCAGGACCCATAGAGATATATTTGGCAGTAGCTTCCGCGCTGCCAGAAAATCTACCAAGGGAACCAGCCCCTCGAGGCTGGCCTCTGGTGTAATAAAGACAGCCAGTTCGGGGACCTGAAGCATACTGGCAGGAACCACCCGAACTGACTGTTTTCGAACCCCCCTCAGAGGGCGCATTCCGACGCAATGTCGAGTTGACGCTGCGCCAGAAGCTCGCTGGAGACCGCTGCGCCCCGAAGCACCAAGGGTGGCGGGGTTGGCAGAACGGTCCCCTGAGGGCACCGAGATGGAAAGGGCACCGTATAATGAGGTGTACACCATTCCACCCCGGTTGGGGCTGCCCTCACCGGTCTGACGCCGGTGGCGCCAGACCTTTTCTTTTGAGCCGCAGCCTTCTCAGCGTGAAGAACGGTCCTCGGATCCGGCTTCTGCTTTGAAGGCTTTGGCTGCTGTGTTGTGTATGAGAAACTAGACGGCTGGAGCTGCTCACGCCCAGCAGCCCCAGGGGGTTGGACATAGCGAGGGAGAGATTATCTTGTATCTTTCTCTATGATTCCCATCAAATTGAGCCAGAGGTGTCTCTCAGTGACCACAAGGGCTGCCATCCCTGAGAGATAAATCTGTGGCCCGACGGAGTTCTCAAACCCCATCGGGCCAAACTCCCTCACTTCTGTCCAAATACCGCAGCAGGTCAGCCTGATATGCTTGTAGCACTGCTATGGTGTGCAAGCAGGCCCATGCTAGACCCACTGCCATATATGCTTTTCCCACTAGATTAAAAAATAGTTTTCTTTAATGGTTTAGTGAGAGAAGCCGACGCCTTCAGGTACGATACTGAACCGGGAGACAGATAGCTCGCAAGCGTCTGTTCTACCCGGGGTATTGCCCCATAGCCATACCCTCTTAACCCCAAAATATCTGAATATACATGAATGTGGGGGCTAAAAGACAAGAGGAGTAAGGCTTTTTCCATGATCTAGACAGCTCGCTGTGCAGATCGGGAAAAATGGAAGGCCCCGTGATGGAGGTGGAAAAATAGAGGGAAGGAAACTCGTTTAATTTATTTTATTTTTAGGACGAGTGCCCCCTTATTTCTGCTGGCCATAAATATTTAATTTATCTACAGCCTTAGTAAACACTTCCACCAGCTTATTATTTTTTATATATATTTTTTATATATATTCACTTTATTTTATATATAATATATAAACTATCATATATATATATATATATATAGGCTATATATATTTCTCATACGCTGGGGAAAGAGATGGCAAATTCACTTCCCCCATGATTGTGTCACTTTCAATGCCCAGCACATCTACCTCCTCGGAGGTAGAGCACTGAAGCATTGATTTCTCTCTCTCCCCGGGCGGAAGAGACCGCAGCGCGGGCTTCCGAGACCGGCGAGAGAGCACTGGATCCCTCGTGGAAAGGGAGGAGATAAGATCCGCGGACCCGTCTCCAACCCCGTAAAGAGATCCTATTCGCGATCCACAGGAATGCATTCTCCGCGCTGCCTCGGCAGACGCGGGACCTGTCACCCTGAGAATTGCGAGCCCGGCCACTTTCCTCGAAAAGTGACAGGCGGGAGCGGAGCATGCGAAGCGAAAGCTTCTCACAATGTTGGCAATCAGCCCCCTCGGAGGCTGATACCGCATGCTCTACTCCCAAACCCATCACACAAAGCTCGTGTGTGTCCCTACTCGTTAAATAGCGCGAGCAGGGAGAACACAGAGTTTGTGCAATTGTTTAGTTTCCATAAATATATATATATCAGACAGACAACAGTAAATATAACAGACAGTTTGACACAGATCGCTTGCTGAGGCAACAGAAGCTAATGCCGGTTTGCACCGGATGTGCTTTTATCATATCCTGGTCATGACGTCACCCGCCCGTGACGCTCATTCTTTCCATTGGACTAGTTGACATAGATGCTTCAGACGCAGTCACGCTGGGGGCGTTCCCATGGCGTCGATGGACGCATCGTTGAGTTCCCTTCGTAAGGGAACTTGGCTAGAAGAAAGTTGCAGTGCAACAGTCCTCAATGAAACAGCCCCTCCTAACTTTACATTTATGAGTGTCTGCAGAGCTGTCAGAAGAGGCGGAGGTTTAGCTGCTCTTTATAAAGATGTCTATCAATGTAAGCAAATATCATTTGGGAATTACCCGTCTTTCGAATATCTGGGTATTGTGTTAAAAGGTGCTCCACGCATTTTACTTATCATTGTTTACAGGCCTCCAAAATACTCTCCAGCTTTTGCTGAGAACTTAACAGAACTGTTAAGTTCTATTTCCTCAGAGTTTGACTGCTTTGCCATTGCTGGAGATTTTAACATTCACATAGATAATGCAGAAAACAATATGGCAAAAGAAATCAAAACTGTTTTAAAAACTTTTGATCTGACTCAGCATGTACATGGAGCCACACATAATCGTGGACACACTCTAGATTTACTTATCAGTAAGGGTCTAAACATTTCATCAATTGTTATTAAGGATGTAGCACTGTCTGATCATTTTTGTATTTTCTTTGATATATTGATCTCTCCTGCCATTGAAGCTAGATCTGTGTCTGTCAAGAAGAGATGCTTAAATGAGAACACTAGTGTACTATTTATGAAGGCTATATCTTTAACACCAAGCATATCTGCTGACTCTGTTGATTTTCTCCTTGATTCTTTTAACTCAAAAGTTAAGAGTGTAATTGATGATATTGCTCCTGTGAAAGTCAGGAAGAAGAGTGGCAGACAAAAAGCACCTTGGAGAAACTCAACAGCAGTGCAAAATATGAAAAGACAATGCAGAAAAGCAGAGCGCATGTGGCGGAAGACAAAACTTGTAGTCCATTATAACATCTACAAAGACAGCATCCATGCTTTCAATAAGGAACTAAGCAAAGCTAGACAGACTTTTTTCTCGAATATTATAAACAGCAATATAAACAACACGCGCACTCTTTTTGCTACTGTAGAGAGACTGACAAACCCCCCAAGCCAGATTCCCAGTGAAATGCTCTCAGTGAGAAAGTGCAGTGAGTTTGCTTCTTTCTTCTCTGAGAAAATCAATAATATCAGAAAGGTGATCAGCTCATCCTTGAGTTGCGCTGGGGTCAGGCAGATCAGACAACAGCACGAGAAAGTAGCCACTATGTCTGATTTCGAAGAAATTGATGGCAAAATTTTGGAAGAAACCGTACAGCAACTAAAAACATCAACCTGCGCCCTTGATGCACTTCCCACATCTTTTTTCAAAAATGTGTTACACAGCTTAGAAGCAGATCTCCTAGAAGTGGTAAATGCCTCACTTCTCTCTGGGAGTTTTCCGACCTCCCTGAAAACTGCTGTTGTCAAGCCCCTCCTGAAAAAGAGCAATCTGGATAAGACCATATTAAACAACTATAGACCGATCTCAAATCTTCCTTTCATAGGCAAGATCATTGAAAAAGTTGTCTTCAATCAGCTGAACAAATTCTTAAGCTCGAATGGATACTTTGACCATTTTCAATCTGGTTTCCGACCGCACCACAGTACAGAGACCGCGCTCATAAAGATAATAAATGATATTCGCTTAAATACTGATACAGGCAAATTATCAGTGCTGGTACTACTCGACCTCAGTGCTGCATTTGACACTGTCGATCACAAAATACTTCTTGACAGGCTGGAAAACTGGGTCGGGCTTTCTGGGATAGTCCTAAAATGGTTCAGGTCATACTTAGGAGGCAGAGGTTATTATGTGAGTATAGGAGACCATAAGTCTGAGTGGACATCCATGACATGCGGAGTCCCGCAAGGCTCAATTCTTGCGCCACTCCTATTCAACCTGTACATGCTCCCAATGAGCCAAATAATGAGAAAGAACCAAATCGCTTACCATAGCTATGCAGACGACACACAGCTCTACTTATCCCTATCGCCTAACGATTACAGCCCCATTGACTCCCTTTGCCAATGCATTGATGAAGTAAACAATTGGATGTGCCAAAACTTTCTTCAGTTAAACAAAGACAAAACTGAAGTCATTGCGTTTGGAAACAAAGATGAAGTTCTCAAGGTGAATGCATACCTTCAGTCTAGGGGTCAAACAACTAAAAATCAAGTCAGGAATCTGGGTGTGTCTCTGGAGTCAGACCTTAGTTTCAGTGGTCATGTCAAAGCAATAACTAAATCAGCATATTATCACCTGAAAAATATTGCAAGAATTAGATGCTTTGTTTCCAGTCAAGACTTAGAAAAACTTGTGCATGCTTTCATCACCAGTAGGGTGGATTATTGTAATGGACTTCTCACTGGCCTTCCCAAAAAGACCATAAGACAGTTGCAGCTCATACAGAACGCTGCTGCTAGGATTCTGAGCAGAACCAGAAAATATGAACACATCACACCAGTCCTCAGGTCTTTACACTGGCTGCCAGTTACATTTAGGATTGATTTTAAAGTATTATTACTGGTATATAAATCATTCAATGGCCTAGGACCTCAATACATTGCAGATATGCTCAGTGAATATAAACCCAACAGATCACTCAGATCATTAGGATCACATCGGCTAGAAATACCAAGGGTTCACTCTAAGCACGGCGAGTCTGCTTTTAGCTACTATGCCAACCGCAGCTGGAACCAGCTTCCAGAAGAGATCAGATGTGCTCCTACAGTAGTCACATTC
>NW_027508857.1:127500-145000 GCF_051911475.1 Siphateles boraxobius | reverse complement strand
ACCTGCGCCTGGAGACACACACACACACACACACACTCCAGATCTCATGAAGGACCTGCGCCTGGACACACACACACACTTCGGATCTGATAAAGGACCTGCGCCTGGACACACACATACACACACACACACACACACACTTCAGATCTGATAAAGGACCTGCGCCTGGACACACACACACACACACACACACACACATTTCAGATCTAATAAAGGACCTGCGCCTGGGCACACACACACACACACACACACTCCAGATCTGATGAAGGACCTTCGCCTGGACACACACACACACACACACACACACATTTCAGATCTCATAAAGGACCTTCGCCTGGACACACACACTCCAGATCTCATGAAGGACCTGCGCCTGGACACACACACACACACACACACACTCCAGATCTCATGAAGGACCTGCGCCTGGACACACACTCGCACACACTCCAGATCTGGACACACACACACACACACACACACACACACTCCAGATCTCACGAAGGACCTGCGCCTGGACACACACACACACACACACTTACTCCAGATCTCATGAAGGACCTGCGCCTGGACACACACTCGCACACACTCCAGATCTGATGAAGGACCTGCGCCTGGACACACACACACACACTCCAGATCTGATGAAGGACCTGCGCCTGGACACACACACACACACTCCAGATCTGATGAAGGACCTGCGCCTGGACACACAAACACACACACACACACTCCAGATCTCATAAAGGACCTGCGCCTGGACACACACACACACACACTCCGAATCTGATGAAGGACACACACACACACACACACTCCAGATCTGATGAAGGACCTGCGCCTGGACACACACACACACACACACACACTCCAGATCTGATGAAGGACCTGCGCCTGGACACACACTCGCACACACTTCGGATCTGATAAAGGACCTGCGCCTGGACACACAAACACACACACACTCCAGATCTGATGAAGGACCTGCGCCTGGACACACACACACACACACACACACTCCAGATCTGATGAAGGACCTGCGCCTGGACCTACACACACACACACTCCAGATCTGATGAAGGACCTGCGCCTGGACACACACACACACACACACACACACATTTCAGATCTCATAAAGGACCTGCGCCTGGACCTACACACACACACACTCCAGATCTGATGAAGGACCTGCGCCTGGACACACACACACACACACACACACATTTCAGATCTCATAAAGGACCTGCGCCTGGACCTACACACACACACACTCCAGATCTGATGAAGGACCTGCGCCTGGACACACACACACACACACACACACACCCACAACCCAGATCTGATGAAGGACCTGCGCCTGGACACACACACACACACACACACTTCAGATCTGATAAAGGACCTGCGCCTGGACACACACACACACACACACACACACACTTCAGATCTCATAAAGGACCTGCGCCTGGACCTACACACACACACACTCCAGATCTGATGAAGGACCTGCGCCTGGACACACACACACACACCCCAGATCTGATGAAGGACCTGCGTCTGGACACACACACACACACACACACTCCAGATCTGATAAAGGACCTGCGCCTGGATAAACACTCGCACACACTCCAGATCTGATGAAGGACCTGCGCCTGGACACACACACACACACACACACACACTTCAGATCTGATAAAGGACCTGCGCCTGGACACACACACACACACACTCCAGATCTGATGAAGGACCTGCATCTGGACACACACACACACACACACACTCCAGATCTCATAAAGGACCTGCGCCTGGACACACACTCGCACACACTCCAGATCTGATGAAGGACCTGCGCCTGGACACACACACACACACACACTTCAGATCTGATAAAGGACCTGCGCCTGGACACACACAGACACACACACACTCCAGATCTGATGAAGGACACACACACACACACACACACACACACTCCAGATCTGAAGAAGGACCTGCACCTGGACACAAACACACACACTCCAGATCTGATGAAGGACCTGCACCTGGACACACACACACACACACACACACACACACACACTCGCACACACTCCAGATCTGATGAAGGACCTGCGCCTGGACACACACACTCCCGATCTCATGAAGGACCTGCGCCTGGACACACACACTCGCACACACTTCGGATCTGATAAAGGACCTGCGCCAGGACACACACACACACACACACACACACACACACACACACACACACACACACACACACACACACACACACACACACACACACACACACACACACACACACACACACACACACACTTCAGATCTGATGAAGGACCTGCGCCTGGACACACAGACACACACACACTTCAGATGTGATCAAGGACCTGCGCCAGGACACACACACACACACACACACACACACACACACACACACACACACACACACACACACACACACACACTTCAGATCTGATGAAGGACCTGCGCCTGGACACACACACACACACACACTCCAGATCTGATGAAGGACCTGCGCCTGGACACACAAACACACACTTCAGATCTGATAAAGGACCTGCGCCTGGACACACACACACACACACACACACACACACACACACACACACACACACACACACACACACACTCCAGATCTGATGAAGGACACACACACACACACACACACACTCCAGATCTGATGAAGGACCTGCACCTGGACACACACACACACACACACACACACACTCGCACACACTCCAGATCTGATGAAGGACCTGCGACTGGACACACACACTCCCAAACTCATGAAGGACCTGCGCCTGGACACACACACACACACACACACACACACACACACCCCAGATCTGATGAAGGCCCTGCGCCTGGACACACACACACACACAAACACACACACTCCAGATCTGATGAAGGAGCTGCGCCTGGACACACACACACACACACACACACACTCCAGATCTCATAAAGGACCTGCGCCTGGACACACACTCGCACACACTCCAGATCTGATGAAGGACCTGCGCCTGGACACACACACACACACTTCAGATCTGATAAAGGACCTGCGCCTGGACACACACACACCCCAGATCTGATGAAGGACCTGCGCCTGGACACACACACACACACTTCAGATCTGATAAAGGACCTGTGCCTGGACACACACACACAAACACACACACTCCAGATCTGATGAAGGACCTGCACCTGGACACACACACACACACACACACACACACTCCAGATCTGATGAAGGACCTGCGTCTGGACACACACTCGCACACACTCCAGATCTGATGAAGGACCTGCGCCTGGACACACACACACACACACCAGATCTGATAAAGGACCTGCGCCTGGACACACACACACAAACACACACACTCCAGATCTGATGAAGGACCTGCACCTGGACACACACACACACACACACACTCCAGATCTGATGAAGGACCTGCGCCTGGACACACACACACACACACTCCAGATCTGATGAAGGACCTGCGCCTGGACACACACACACACACACACACACCCCAGATCTGATAAAGGACCTTTGCCTGGACACACACTCGCACACACTCCAGATCTGATGAAGGACCTGCGCCTGGACACACACACACACACACTCCAGATCTGATGAAGGACCTGCACCTGGACACACACACACACACACACACTCCAGATCTGATGAAGGACCTGCGCCTGGACACACAAACACACACACACTTTGGATCTGATAAAGGACCTGCGCCTGGACACACACACACACACACTCCAGATCTGATGAAGGACCTGCGCCTGGACACACACACACACACACACACACACACACACACACACACACACACACACACACACACACACACACACACACACACACACACACACACACACACACACACACACTCACTCCAGATCTGATGAAGGACCTGCACCTGGAGACACACACACACACACACACACACACTCCAGATCTCATGAAGGACCTGCGCCTGGACACACACTCGCACACACTCCAGATCTGATGAAGGACCTGCGCCTGGACACACACACACACTTCGGATCTGATAAAGGACCTGCGCCAGGACACACACACACACACACTTCAGATCTGATAAAGGACCTGCGCCTGGACACACACACACACACACACACTCCAGATCTGATGAAGGACCTGCGTCTGGACACACACACACACACACACACACACACACACACATTTCATATCTCATAAAGGACCTGCGCCTGGACACACACTCGCACACACTCCAGATCTGATGAAGGACCTGCGCCTGGACACACACACACACACACACACACACACTTCAGATCTGATAAAGGACCTGCGCCTGGACACACACACACACACACTCCAGATTTGATGAAGGACCTGCGCCTGGACACACACACACACACTAACACTCCAGATCTGATGAAGGACACACACACACACACACTCCAGATTTGATGAAGGACCTGCGCCTGGACACACACACACACACACACACTCCAGATCTGATGAAGGACACACACAGACACACACACACACACTCCAGATCTGATGAAGGACACACACACACACACACACACACACACACACACACACACTCCAGATCTGATGAAGGCCCTGCGCCTGGACACACACACACAAACACACACACTCCATATCTGATGAAGGACCTGCACCTGGACACACACACACACACACACACACACACACACACACACACACACACACTCGCACACACTCCAGATCTGATGAAGGACCTGCGCCTGGACACACACACTCCCGATCTCATGAAGGACCTGCGCCTGGACACACACACACACACACACACACACACACTCCAGATCTCATGAAGGACCTGCGCCTGGACACACACTCGCACACACATCGGATCTGATAAAGGACCTGCGCTTGGACACACACACACACACACACACACTCCAGATCTGATGAAGGACCTGCGCCTGGACACACACACACACACACACACACTTCAGATCTGATAAAGGACCTGCGCCTGGACACACACACACACACACAGTCCAGATCTGATGAAGGACACACACACACACACACACACTCCAGATCTGATGAAGGCACTCAAACACACACTCCAGATCTGATGAAGTGCGCCTGTGTCTGCGCCTGGACACACACTCGCACACACTCCAGATCTGATGAAGGACCTGCGCCTGGACACACACACACACACACACACTTCAGATCTGATAAAGGACCTGCGCCTGGACACACACACACACACACACACACTCCAGATCTCATGAAGGACCTGCGCCTGGACACACACACACACACACACACACTCCAGATCTCATGAAGGACCTGCGCCTGGACACTCAAACACACACTCCAGATCTCATGAAGGACACACACACACACACACACTCCAGATTTGGACACACACACACACTCCAGATCTCATGAAGGACCTGCGCCTGGACACACACTCGCACACACACTTCGGATCTGATAAAGGACCTGCGCCTGGACACACACACACACAAACTCCAGATCTCATGAAGGACCTGCGCCTGGACACTCAAACACACACTCCTGATCTCATGAAGGACACACACACACACTCCAGATTTGGACACACACACACACACACACACTCCAGATCTCATGAAGGACCTGCGCCTGGACACACACTCGCACACACTCCAGATCTGATGAAGGACCTGCGCCTGGACACACACACACACACACACTCCAGATCTGATGAAGGACCTGCGCTGGACACACAAACACACACACACTTTGGATCTGATAAAGGACCTGCGCCTGGACACACACACACACTCCAGATCTGATGAAGGACACACACACACACACACTCCAGATCTGATGAAGGACCTGCGCCTGGACACACACACACACACACACTTCGGATCTGATAAAGGACCTGCGCCTGGACACACACACACACAAACTCCAGATCTCATGAAGGACCTGCGCCTGGACACTCAAACACACACTCCAGATCTCATGAAGGACACACACACACACTCCAGATTTGGACACACACACACACACACACACTCCAGATCTCATGAAGGACCTGCGCCTGGACACACACTCGCACACACTCCAGATCTGATGAAGGACCTGCGCCTGGACACACACACACACACACACTCCAGATCTGATGAAGGACCTGCGCTGGACACACAAACACACACACACTTTGGATCTGATAAAGGACCTGCGCCTGGACACACACACACACTCCAGATCTGATGATGGACCTGCGCCTGGACACACAAACACACACACACACACACACACACACACACACACACACACACACACACACACACACACACACACACACACACACACACACACACACACACACACACACACACACACACACACACACACACAAACAAACACCCACACACACACAACCTCCAGATCTGATAAAGGACATGCGCCTGGACACACACACACACACACACACACACACACACACACACACTCCAGATCTCATGAAGGACCTGCGCCTGGACACACACACACACACACACACATACTCCAGATCTCATGAAGGACCTGCGCCTGGACACACACACACACACACACACACACTCCAGATCTCATGAAGGACCTGCGCCTGGACACACACACACACTCGCACACACTCCAGATCTGATGAAGGACCTGCGCCTGGACACACACACACACACTTTGGATCTGATAAAGGACCTGCGCCTGGACACACACTCGCACACACTCCAGATCTGATGAAGGACCTGCGCCTGGACACACACACACACACACACACACACACACACACACACACACACACACACACACACACACACACACACACACACACACACACACACACACACACACACACACACACACACACACTCCAGATCTCATAAAGGACCTGCGCCTGGACACACACACACACACACTCCAGATCTGATGAAGGACCTGCGCCTGGACACTCAAACACACACTCCAGATCTGATGAAGGACACACACACACAAACACACACACACACACTCCAGATATGATGAAGGACCTGCGCCTGGACACACACACACACACACACACACACACACACACACACACACACACACACACACACACACACACACACACTCCAGATCTGATGAAGGACACACACACACACACACACTACAGATCTGATGAAGGACCTCCGCCTGGACACACACACTCTCCAGATCTTATGAAGGACACACACACACACACACACACCAGATCTGATGAAGGAACTTCGCCTGGACACACACACACACACTCCAGATCTGATGAAGGACCTGCGCCTGGACACACACACACACACTCCAGATCTGATGAAGGACCTGCGCCTGGACACACACTCGCACACACTCCAGATCTGATGAAGGACCTGCGCCTGGACACACACACACACACACTTCAGATCTGATAAAGGACCTGCGCCTGGACACACACAAACTCCAGATCTGATGAAGGACCTGCGCCTGGACACACACAAACTCCAGATCTGATGAAGGACCTGCGCCTGGACACACACAAACTCCAGATATGATGAAGGCCCTGCGCCTGGACACACACACACAAACACACACACTCCAGATCTGATGAAGGACCTGCACCTGGACACACACACACACACACACACACACTCGCACACACTCCCGATCTGATGAAGGACCTGCACCTGGACACACACACTCCAGATCTCATGAAGGACCTGCGCCTGGACACACACTCGCACACACTGGATCTTATGGCTGATGAAGGACCTGCGCCTGGACACACACACACACACACACACACACTTCGGATCTGATAAAGGACCTGCGCCTGGACACACACACACACACACTCCAGATCTGATGAAGGACCTGCGCCTGGACACACACACACACACACACACCAGATCTGATGAAGGCCCTGCGCCTGGACACACACACACAAACACACACACTCCAGATCTGATGAAGGACCTGCACCTGGACACACACACACACACACACTCGCACACACTCCAGATCTGATGAAGGACCTGCGCCTGGACACACACACACACACACACTCCAGATCTCATAAAGGACCTGCGCCTGGACACACACTCGCACACACTCCAGATCTGATGAAGGACCTGCACCTGGACACACACACACACACACACTCGCACACACTCCAGATCTGATGAAGGACCTGCGCCTGGACACACACACACACACACTTCAGATCTGATAAAGGACCTGCGCCTGGACACACACACACTCCAGATCTGATGAAGGACCTGCGCCTGGACACACACACACACACACACACACACCCCAGATCTGATGATGGACCTGCGTCTGGACACACACACACACACACACACACACACACACACACACACACACACACACACACACACACACACACTCCAGATCTCATAAAGGACCTGCGCCTGGACACACACTCGCACACACTCCAGATCTGATGAAGTACCTGCGCCTGGACACACACACACACACACACTTCAGATCTGATAAAGGACCTGCGCCTGGACACACACAAACACACACTCCAGATCTGATGAAGGACCTCCGCCTGGACACACACACACACAAACACACACACTCCAGATCTGATGAAGGCCCTGCGCCTGGACACACACACACAAACACACACCAGATCTCATAAAGGACCTGCGCCTGGACACACACTCGCACACACTCCAGATCTGATGAAGGACCTGCGCCTGGACACACACACACACACTTTGGATCTGATAAAGGACCTGCGCCTGGACACACACTCGAACACACTCCAGATCTCATAAAGGACCTGCGCCTGGACACACACACACACAAACACACACACTCCAGATCTGATGAAGGCCCTGCGCCTGGACACACACACACACACACACTCCAGATCTCATAAAGGACCTGCGCCTGGACACACACACACACTCGCACACACTCCAGATCTGATGAAGGACCTGCGCCTGGACACACACACACACACTCCAGATCTGATGAAGGACCTGTGCCTGGACACACACACACACACACACACACACACACACACACTCCAGATCTGATGAAGGACACACACACACACACACACACACACACTCGCACACACTCCAGATCTCATGAAGGACCTGTGCCTGGACACACACACACACAAACACACACACTCCAGATCTGATGAAGGACCTGCGCCTGGACACACACACACACACCAGATCTCATAAAGGACCTGCGCCTGGACACACACACACACACACACCAGATCTCATAAAGGACCTGCGCCTGGATAAACACTCGCACACACTCCAGATCTGATGAAGGACCTGCGCCTGAACACACACACACACACACAGTCCAGATCTGATGAAGGACACACACACACACACACACACACTCCATCAGATCTGGAGTGTGTGTTTGAGTGCCTTCATCAGATCTGGAGTGTGTGTGTGTGTGTGTGTGTGTCCTTCATCAGATCTGTAGGACACACACACACACACACACACTCCAGATTTGATGAAGTGCGCCTGTGTCTGCGCGTGGACACACACTCGCACACACTCCAGATCTGATGAAGGACCTGCGCCTGGACACACACACACACACACACACACACACACACACACACACACACACACACACACTTCAGATCTGATAAAGGACCTGCGCCTGGACACACACACACACACTCCAGATCTCATGAAGGACACACACACACACACACACTCCAGATTTGGACACACACACACACACACACACACTCCAGATCTCGTGAAGGACCTGCTCCTGGACACACACACACACACACACACACACACACACACACTCCAGATCTCATGAAGGACCTGCGCCTGGACACACACTCGCACACACTCCAGATCTGATGAAGGACCTGCGACTGGACACACACACACACACACACTTCGGATCTGATAAAGGACCTGCGCCTGGACACACACACACACTCCAGATCTGATGAAGGACCTGCGCCTGGACACACACACATACACACTCCAGATCTGATGAAGGACCTGCGCCTGGACACACAAACACACACACACTTTGGATCTGATAAAGGACCTGCGCCTGGACACACAAACACACTCCAGATCTGATGATGGACCTGCGCCTGGACACACACACACACACACACACACACACACACACACACACACACACACACACACACACACACACACACACACACACACACACACAAACACACACACACACACAACCTCCAGATCTGATAAAGGACCTGCGCCTGGACACACACACACACACACACACACACACTCCAGATCTCATGAAGGACCTGCGCCTGGACACACACACACACACACACACACTCCAGATCTCATGAAGGACCTGCGCCTGGACACACACACACACACACACACACACTCCAGATCTCATGAAGGACCTGCGCCTGGACACACACACACACTCGCACACACTCCAGATCTGATGAAGGACCTGCGCCTGGACACACACACACACACTTTGGATCTGATAAAGGACCTGCACCTGGACACACACTCGCACACACTCCAGATCTGATGAAGGACCTGCGCCTGGACACACACACACACACAGACACACACACACACACACACACACACTCCAGATCTCATAAAGGACCTGCGCCTGGACACACACACACATACACTCCAGATCTGATGAAGGACACACACACAGACACACACACACACTCCAGATATGATGAAGGACCTGCGCCTGGACACACACACACACACACACACACACACACACACACACACACACACACACACACACACACACACACACACACACACACACACACACACACACTCCAGATCTGATGAAGGACACACACACACACACACACTACAGATCTGATGAAGGACCTCCGCCTGGACACACACACACACACACACACACACCAGATCTGATGAAGGAACTTCGCCTGGACACACACACACACACTCCAGATCTGATGAAGGACCTGCGCCTGGACACACACACACACACTCCAGATCTGATGAAGGACCTGCGCCTGGACACACATTCGCACACACTCCAGATCTGATGAAGGACCTGCGCCTGGACACACACACACACACACACACACACTTCAGATCTGATAAAGGACCTGCGCCTGGACACACACAAACACACAATCCAGATCTGATGAAGGACCTGCGCCTGGACACACACAAACTCCAGATCTGATGAAGGCCCTGCGCCTGGACACACACACACAAACACACACACTCCAGATCTGATGAAGGACCTGCACCTGGACACACACACACACACAGACACACACTCGCACACACTCCAGATCTGATGAAGGACCTGCGCCTGGACACACACACTCCAGATCTCATGAAGGACCTGCGCCTGGACACACACTCGCACACACTGGATCTTATGGCTGATGAAGGACCTGCGCCTGGACACACACACACACACACTCCAGATCTGATGAAGGACCTGCGCCTGGACACACACACACACACACACACCAGCTCTGATGAAGGCCCTGCGCCTGGACACACACACACAAACACACACACTCCAGATCTGATGAAGGACCTGCACCTGGACACACACACACACACACTCCAGATCTCATAAAGGACCTGCGCCTGGACACACACTCGCACACACTCCAGATCTGATGAAGGACCTGCACCTGGACACACACACACACACACACACACTCGCACACACTCCAGATCTGATGAAGGACCTGCGCCTGGACAAACACACACACACACACACACACCCCAGATCTGATGATGGACCTGCGTCTGGACACACACACACACACACACACACACACACACACACACACACTCCAGATCTCATAAAGGACCTGCGCCTGGACACACACTCGCACACACTCCAGATCTGATGAAGTACCTGCGCCTGGACACACACACACACACACACTTCAGATCTGATAAAGGACCTGCGCCTGGACACACACAAACACACACTCCAGATCTGATGAAGGACCTCCGCCTGGACACACACACACACAAACACACACACTCCAGATCTGATGAAGGCCCTGCGCCTGGACACACACACACACACACCAGATCTCATAAAGGACCTGCGCCTGGACACACACTCGCACACACTCCAGATCTGATGAAGGACCTGCGCCTGGACACACACACACACACTTTGGATCTGATAAAGGACCTGCGCCTGGACACACACTCGAACACACTCCAGATCTCATAAAGGACCTGCGCCTGGACACACACACACACAAACACACACACTCCAGATCTGATGAAGGCCCTGCGCCTGGACACACACACACACACACACTCCAGATCTCATAAAGGACCTGCGCCTGGACACACACACACACTCGCACACACTCCAGATCTGATGAAGGACCTGTGCCTGGACACACACACACACACACACACACACACACACTCCAGATCTGATGAAGGACACACACACACACACACACACACACACTCGCACACACTCCAGATCTCATGAAGGACCTGTGCCTTGACACACACACACACAAACACACACACTCCAGATCTGATGAAGGACCTGCGCCTGGACACACACACACACACCAGATCTCATAAAGGACCTGCGCCTGGACACACACACACACACACACCAGATCTCATAAAGGACCTGCGCCTGGATAAACACTCGCACACACTCCAGATCTGATGAAGGACCTGCTCCTGGACACACACACACACTTCAGATCTGATAAAGGACCTGCGCCTGGACACACACACACACACACAGTCCAGATCTGATGAAGGACACACACACACACACACACACACACACTCCATCAGATCTGGAGTGTGTGTTTGAGTGCCTTCATCAGATCTGGAGTGTGTGTGTGTGTGTGTGTGTGTGTGTGTCCTTCATCAGATCTGAAGGACACACACACACACACACACACTCCAGATTTGATGAAGTGCGCCTGTGTCTGCGCGTGGACACACACTCGCACACACTCCAGATCTGATGAAGGACCTGCGCCTGGACACACACACACACACACACACACACACACACACACACACACACTTCAGATCTGATAAAGGACCTGCGCCTGGACACACACACACACACTCCAGATCTCATGAAGGACACACACACACACACACACTCCAGATTTGGACACACACACACACACACACTCCAGATCTCGTGAAGGACCTGCTCCTGGACACACACACACACACACACACACACACACACACTCCAGATCTCATGAAGGACCTGCGCCTGGACACACACTCGTACACACTCCAGATCTGATGAAGGACCTGCGACTGGACACACACACACACACACACACACACTTCGGATCTGATAAAGGACCTGCGCCTGGACACACACACACACTCCAGATCTGATGAAGGACCTGCGCCTGGACACACACACATACACACTCCAGATCTGATGAAGGACCTGCGCCTGGACACACAAACACACACACACTTTGGATCTGATAAAGGACCTGCGCCTGGACACACAAACACACTCCAGATCTGATGATGGACCTGCGCCTGGACACACACACACACACACACACACACACACACACACACACACACACACACACACACACACACACACACACACACACACACACAAACACACACACACACACAACCTCCAGATCTGATAAAGGACCTGCGCCTGGACACACACACACACACACACACACACACTCCAGATCTCATGAAGGACCTGCGCCTGGACACACACACACACACACACACACTCCAGATCTCATGAAGGACCTGCGCCTGGACACACACACACACACACACACACACTCCAGATCTCATGAAGGACCTGCGCCTGGACACACACACACACTCGCACACACTCCAGATCTGATGAAGGACCTGCGCCTGGACACAAACACACACACTTTGGATCTGATAAAGGACCTGCACCTGGACACACACTCGCACACACTCCAGATCTGATGAAGGACCTGCGCCTGGACACACACACACACACACACACACACACACACACACAGACACACACACACACACACACACACTCCAGATCTCATAAAGGACCTGCGCCTGGACACACACACACATACACTCCAGATCTGATGAAGGACACACACACAGACACACACACACACTCCAGATATGATGAAGGACCTGCGCCTGGACACACACACACACACACACACACACACACACACACACACACACACACACACACACACACACACACACACACACACACACACACACACACACACACACACACTCCAGATCTGATGAAGGACACACACACACACACACACTACAGATCTGATGAAGGACCTCCGCCTGGACACACACACTCTCCAGATCTTATGAAGGACACACACACACACACACACCAGATCTGATGAAGGAACTTCGCCTGGACACACACACACACACTCCAGATCTGATGAAGGACCTGCGCCTGGACACACACACACACACTCCAGATCTGATGAAGGACCTGCGCCTGGACACACATTCGCACACACTCCAGATCTGATGAAGGACCTGCGCCTGGACACACACACACACACACACACACACACTTCAGATCTGATAAAGGACCTGCGCCTGGACACACACAAACACACAATCCAGATCTGATGAAGGACCTGCGCCTGGACACACACAAACTCCAGATCTGATGAAGGCCCTGCGCCTGGACACACACACACAAACACACACACTCCAGATCTGATGAAGGACCTGCACCTGGACACACACACACACAGACACACACTCGCACACACTCCAGATCTGATGAAGGACCTGCGCCTGGACACACACACTCCAGATCTCATGAAGGACCTGCGCCTGGACACACACTCGCACACACTGGATCTTATGGCTGATGAAGGACCTGCGCCTGGACACACACACACACACACACTTCGGATCTGATAAAGGACCTGCGCCTGGACACACACACACACACACTCCAGATCTGATGAAGGACCTGCGCCTGGACACACACACACACACACACACCAGCTCTGATGAAGGCCCTGCGCCTGGACACACACACACAAACACACACACTCCAGATCTGATGAAGGACCTGCACCTGGACACACACACACACACACTCCAGATCTCATAAAGGACCTGCGCCTGGACACACACTCGCACACACTCCAGATCTGATGAAGGACCTGCACCTGGACACACACACACACACACACTCGCACACACTCCAGATCTGATGAAGGACCTGCGCCTGGACACACACACACACACTTCAGATCTGATAAAGGACCTGCGCCTGGACACCTACACACTCCAGATCTGATGAAGGACCTGCGCCTGGACACACACACACACACACACCCCAGATCTGATGATGGACCTGCGTCTGGACACACACTCGCACACACTCCAGATCTGATGAAGGACCTGCGCCTGGACACACACACACACACACACACTTCAGATCTGATAAAGGACCTGCGCCTGGACACACACAAACTCCAGATCTGATGAAGGCCCTGCGCCTGGACACACACACACAAACACACACACTCCAGATCTGATGAAGGACCTGCGCCTGGACACACACACACAAACACACACACTCCAGATCTGATGAAGGCCCTGCGCCTGGACACACACACACAAACACACACACTCCAGATCTGATGAAGGACCTGCGCCTGGACACACAAACACACAAACACACACACTCCAGATCTGATGAAGGACCTGCGCCTGGACACACACACACAAACACACACACTCCAGATCTGATGAAGGCCCTGCGCCTGGACACACACACACAAACACACACACTCCAGATCTGATGAAGGACCTGCGCCTGGACACACACACACAAACACACACTCCAGATCTGATGAAGGACCTGCGCCTGGACACACACAAACTCCAGATCTGATGAAGGCCCTGCGCCTGGACACACACACACAAACACACACACTCCAGATCTGATGAAGGACCTGCACCTGGACACACACACACACACACACTCGCACACACTCCAGATATGATGAAGGACCTGCGCCTGGACACACACACTCCAGATCTCATGAAGGACCTGCGCCTGGACACACACTCGCACACACTGGATCTTATGGCTGATGAAGGACCTGCGCCTGGACACACACACACACACACACACACTTCGGATCTGATAAAGGACCTGAGCCTGGACACACACACACACACACTCCAGATCTGATGAAGGACCTGCGCCTGGACACACACACACACACACTCCAGATCTGATGAAGGACCTGCGCCTGGACACACACACACACACACACACACAGCAGATCTGATGAAGGCCCTGCGCCTGGACACACACACACAAACACACACACTTCGGATCTGATAAAGGACCTGAGCCTGGACACACACACACACACACTCCAGATCTGATGAAGGACCTGCGCCTGGACACACACACACACACACACACACAGCAGATCTGATGAAGGCCCTGCGCCTGGACACACACACACAAACACACACACTCCAGATCTGATGAAGGACCTGCACCTGGACACACACACACACACACACTCGCACACACTCCAGATCTGATGAAGGACCTGCGCCTGGACACACACACACACACACACTCCAGATCTCATAAAGGACCTGCGCCTGGACACACACTCGCACACACTCCAGATCTGATGAAGGACCTGCACCTGGACACACACACACACACTCGCACACACTCCAGATCTGATGAAGGACCTGCGCCTGGACACACACACACACACACTTCAGATCTGATAAAGGACCTGCGCCTGAACACACACACACTCCAGATCTGATGAAGGACCTGCGCCTGGACACACACACACACACACACCCCAGATCTGATGATGGACCTGCGTCTGGACACACACACACACACACACACACACTCCAGATCTCATAAAGGACCTGCGCCTGGACACACACTCGCACACACTCCAGATCTGATGAAGTACCTGCGCCTGGACACACACACACACACTTCAGATCTGATAAAGGACCTGCGCCTGGACACACACAAACACACACTCCAGATCTGATGAAGGACCTCCGCCTGGACACACACACACACAAACACACACACTCCAGATCTGATGAAGGCCCTGCGCCTGAACACACACACACACACACACCAGATCTCATAAAGGACCTGCGCCTGGACACACACACACACTCGCACACACTCCAGATCTGATGAAGGACCTGCGCCTGGACACACACACACACACACACACACACACACACACACACACACACACACACACACACACACACACACACACACACACACACACTCCAGATCTGATGAAGGACACACACACACACTCGCACACACTCCAGATCTCATGAAGGACCTGTGCCTGGACACACACACACACAAACCCACACACTCCAG
>NW_027508857.1:95000-120000 GCF_051911475.1 Siphateles boraxobius | reverse complement strand
CGTGACGTCTCGCCAGCTGCGAGTGGGCGGGGCTTGCTGCTATAAGGACGCCGAGATCAACATCCGATCTCTCTCACACCTAGTTGACGCTCTCACTTTCATTCCTGAGTCGTCTCTGATGGCAGCGCGCGCGCCCTTCAGAGTGCTCGCAGGCGCTCGTCTCCACAGAGGCGTCTACATGATCAGCGTCATGTTTCATGTTTCTTTCTTATGCCGTTCTTAGCGGGACGCTTGTGTATGTACTACGTCTTACCCGTTTTTCTTTTGTTTCGAGCTGGTGGTATTGGTGTTGGGTTATCACGTTGTTTAGTGTAGGTTTAGCTAGAACAGCAGTCAGCGGACCAGGAAGACTCACCGGAATATTGTCTTTCTTTTTGGACGGGAGGTAGGAGAGAACTTTGATCCGAAAGACAGCTGTGAGCAGGGTTTTTCTTTCTGTTTGTTTTACTATTCATTTTACCACCATGCTTTCTTTGTGACTCAATTATTTATCATTTAAACCATTGACAATAAATTGTTTTTGTATTGTCATTTGACGTTTGAGGTGTCGTTTTTATGTGTTATGTTGTCCCTGTTCAAACTCATTCAGTGGGCACGTAACATATAAATGGGGGCTCGTTTTGCCGGGTTTTGGACCATATTTATTTATTTGTTCTTCTCGATTTTTCCTTTCGTAAAAATCTTTTTCGGTGGTGGTTGTAGCCTACTGCGCGCTGTGGGAGAGCGCCTTTTGTTTTGTTTTCTCTTTCGACTTTTGCCCATTTAGGGAATTTGGAATCACTCGCAATGTTTGATTTAGACGCGTTTATCATCGCTCCTTCGCAAGAGTTGTTGTTAACGATTACACGTGATGACCTTGTTAGAATCGCGGGCCACTATAAACTTGAAGTGAGTGGTAGCCCTTCCAAGGCTGATCTGCAGGATATGCTTGTGGAAAAGTTGCGAGAACTGGGTGAGTTTGGAAAAGTGTCTCCTGAAGTATCTACATCACCTGATCTGGGTAAGCGTCTTCTTATTGACTCTTCACCTACTAAAGCAGCACTAGAATTGAAACGTTTACAGTTAAGAGAAAAGGAAATTGAATGGGAACGCGAGAAAACTAGATTAGAGGCTGATAGACAGACAGTACGAGAACGAGAAAAAAGAGAACACGAATTTAGATTGAAAGATCTTGAATTTGCACAAGCGTTACGCATTAAAGAACTTGAATTGAAGGCTCGTGAGGCTGGTGTTGCATTTAAGCCAGATCAGTTAGACATAACTCGTAACATTCGCCTCGTTCCACCTTTTAATGAGAGCGAAGTTGATAAGTTTTTTGCGCATTTCGAGCGCGTGGCTACAACATTTAAATGGCCTAAAGAAATTTGGACCATGACGTTACAATGTGTCTTCACTGGAAAAGCGCAGGAAGCTTATTCCTCATTAACTCTCGAAGACGCAGCAGATTACGAAAAAGTTAAACATGCTGTTTTACGCATTTATGCTCTTGTGCCTGAGGCTTATCGACAAAAGTTTCGCAGTTATCTTAAGCCTGAAGCTCTCACCTATGTCGAATATGTTAGGGAAAAAGAAATGTTATTTGATCGTTGGCTTAGTTCACAAGAAGTAACAACTTTTCAATCTCTTCGTGATTTGATTATTCTTGAAGATGTTAAAAACGGTCTTCCTCAAGCTGTCGCTACCCATGTTAGTGAGCATAAAAATCTGACTCCTGCTCGCGCAGCCGTGTTGGCTGACGAGTACGTGCTCACACATAAGCGTGTCCTTCCTAATTTAAAACTTTCGCAAAATGTCTCGGGTCATTCAAATATGTCTAAAATGTCTAAAGAGACCGTGCCTGCTTCTGCTCGCTCTCCAGACCGCCGTCCGTCGGGGTCTAGTGTTACCGTTCCGGCCTGCGCCTACTGTAAGAAACGAGGTCATGTTCTGTCTGAGTGTTATACTCTAAAGCGTAAAAACAGGGCGACAAGTCAGCCCGCTTCTTACAGATCAGAGGTGGGGTTGTGTGTTTCAAATTTATCGGTGAGTAGGAACGACACTAAGTTGGATAGGCACGGTTTTGGGCCGTTTATAATGGATGGTTTTGTCTCTTTGCCCGGTGAGCGTGTAAAAACTCCGGTAAAAATTCTGCGAGATACTGGCGCTTCACAGAGCTTTATTTTACGAGATGTATTGCCTTTCGGTGATGAGACTTTTACTGGTGATAGTATTTTGGTGCGTGGATTCGAAATGGGTCATGTTAATGTCCCTCTGCATGAGATTTTTCTTATGTCTGACTTAGTTACTGGCAACGTTACCGTGGGTGTACGGCCCTCCTTGCCCATTGAAAATGTAGCGATGATACTGGGTAATGATTTGTGTGGGGGAAAAGTTTTGCCTTGCCCCATAGTGTCTCATGCACTTCCAAAAACGTGTACAGATGACTTGTCCATTAGCTTCCCTGAAGTTTTTTCCTCTAGCGTCGTTACTCGAGCCATGGCGAGAAATGAACTAGAGAATGGAATTGAGGAACAGCTTGACCTTAGCGATACTTTTATTGCTCGACCTTCACTCTCAAGCGATAGTGAGTTACTTTTGAATTCTGGTTCACTGTCGTTTCCCTCTGATGTTCATAATTTGTCTATGAGTCGAGAGCAGCTCATTAAGGAACAGAAAAGTGACCCATCTCTGTCTTCTTTTTTTTCAGAAAGTTTGTCTGAAGAAGATATTGAGCATACGCCGTATGGCTATTTTTTACGAGATGGTGTCTTAATGCGCAAGTGGAGACCTCTGATGGCCTCAGCGCAAGATGAGTGGAGAGTTCTTTTTCAAGTTGTTGTCCCAGCTGCTTTTCGGGATAAGGTTCTGAGTTTGGCTCATGACCATCACTTGGCAGGTCATCTTGGCGTAAATAAAACTACTGATAGAGTTCAACGCCATTTTTTTTGGCCAGGTATTAAGAGAGACGTTGTGAGATACTGTAGAACATGTCACGTGTGTCAGGTTACTGGTAAACCTAACCAGGTGATTCCACCTGCGCCTTTACAGCCAATTCCGGTTGCTTTTGAGCCTTTTGAAAATATTATACTGGACTGTGTTGGTCCATTGCCTCGAACAAAGACTGGGAATCAATGGTTGCTCACCATAATGTGTAGCTCGACTCGTTTTCCAGAAGCTGTCCCGCTCCGCAAAATCACAGCTCCGGTCATTATAAAAGCCCTGATGGGTTTCTTCTCTCTTTTTGGCCTCCCAAAAACAGTTCAGACAGACCGCGGCACCAATTTTATGTCTCGTGTGTTCGCACAAGTTATGCGTCAGCTCGCGGTCCATCATGTTACATCCAGCCCGTACCGTCCGCAGACTCAAGGTGCACTCGAGAGGTTCCATCAAACTTTGAAGAGTATACTCAAGTGTTTTTGCCTCGAGTTCCAGCGTGATTGGGACGAAGGGGTTCCGTCTGCTCTTTTTGCTGTGCGCGAGGTGGTACAAGAGAGTTTGGGTTTTAGCCCGTCGGAGCTGGTTTTTGGGCACACAGTTCGGGGACCTTTAAAGCTGTTGAAGGAATCTTGGGTTGCTGAGCCTAAAGATTGTCTCAGTTTGACGAATTATGTGTCTAAGATGCATAGTAGACTCAGTCGTGCATGTCAGTTGGCTAGAGATAATTTAGGGGTCTGTCAGAAGAGAATGAAGCAGAGATTTGATCAGAGGGCTGTTTCTCGAAGTTTCAGTCCTGGGGATAGAGTTCTCGTGTTGATTCCTGGGTTGGGTTCTGCTTTGCAGGCTCGTTACAGTGGTCCCTATCGTGTCGAACGACGAGTGGGTGACTTAAACTATGTTATCTCTACTCCAGATCGAAGGAGAAAGACTACGTTGTGTCACATTAATCGTCTGAAGCTGTTTTGTGATCGAGGAGAAGGTTCAGTTACGGAGCTCAAATCGCCTTCCACTTCAGTTAACAGAACTGATGTTCGCTTGCCAAAAGTGGCGCTGTCCAAGAAGTGGGGTGCTGAAGTTGCTGCTTCGCTGGCGGTGACGGCGCATGTTGAGAATGTGTTTCCGTCGGTACAACAGGGCGCTGTGTTTAGTCCTTTGTTGGAAGATGAAGGTCGTATTCCCTCGAGGGAGGTTATTGAAGGAAGAATGAAGAATTCTGAGGTTCTTAATGATTTAGATTCATTTTTGTCTAACTTGTCCACCTTGGAACGTAACGACTTAGTCTCTCTGTTTAAGCAGTATGAGAACCTGATGTGCCGCATCGGACAACGAAAATTGAGCATGACATTGATGTGGGCGCTACATGCCCAATTAAACAACATCCGTATCGTGTAAATTCACATAAAAGGTTGTTGTTTTCAAATGAGGTGAAGTTCATGCTGAGAAACGGCATTGCAGAGTCTAGTAATAGTCCGTGGAGTTCGCCTTGTTTACTTGTTCCAAAGAGTGACGGCTCCACCCGGTTTTGCACGGATTTTAGGAGGGTGAATGCTGTCACAAGGCCTGACAGTTACCCATTACCGCGCATTGACGATTGTGTTGATCGTCTGGGTTCCGCTGTATTCGTCAGTAAAATTGACCTATTGAAGGGTTACTGGCAGTTTCCGTTGACGCTCCGTGCCAAGGAGATCTCAGCCTTTGTAACACCTGATCACACCACACACAGTACACCGCTATGGCCTTCGGCCTTCGTAACGCTCCTGCCACCTTTCAGAGGCTTATCAGTTCTTGAAGGGGTGTCCAACTGCGAGGCTTATTTAGATGATTTGATCATCTATAGTGACTCCTGGTTTTCGCATATGACCCATCTTTCTACTGTGTTTGGCAGGTTATCTGAAGCTAATTTGACCATTAACCTGGCAAAGTGTGAGTTTGGCCAGGCCACTGTGGTCTATCTGGGTAAAGTGGTTGGTCGGGGGCAGGTGCGCCCTGTCCAGTCTAAAGTGGAGGCGATTTTGAATTATCCTTCTCCAACAACCCGCCGCGAACTCCGCCGCTTCCTTGGCATGGTCGGCTACTATCGGTCGTTTTGTAAAAACTTCTCTGCTCTTGCCTCACCTCTCACTGATCTGCTGAGTCCGAAGGTGTCTTATATCTGGACTTCACGGAGTCAAGCTGCTTTCGACTCTATAAAAGCACTGTTGACTACTGCGCCTGTGCTAGCCGCTCCTAATTTTTCTCTGCCTTTTTCCATCGCTGTTGACGCGAGTGATCTGGGAGCGGGAGCCGTTCTTTTGCAACAGGACGGGGATGGTTTTGAACACCCTGTCTGTTTTTTTTCGCGTAAGTTCACCCGCTGTCAGCGTGCTTATTCGACAATAGAAAAGGAAGCCCTTGCTCTTGTGCTTGCCTTTCAGCACTTCGAGGTCTATGTCGGAGGTGCTTTGTGTCCGGTGGTGGTCTATACAGACCACAACCCTTTGGTTTTTCTTGATCGCATGAGAAATTCCAACCAACGTTTAATGCGGTGGAGTTTGATCCTTCAAGGTTGCAACTTGGAGATTAGACATATTCGAGGACGTGACAACGTAGTTGCAGATGCATTGTCTCGGTCCTGTTGAAAATTGCCAAATAAATTGCTTAATTTTTTTTCTCTTCCCTGTTTTAGTTCAGCATGTTTGGGAGTCCTTGCTGTTTGTGGGTTTGTAAATGTTATTTATAATCTGTTTATTGGTTATTGATTTAATCCCAATTTATTTTCTTTAAGGGTGGGGGTGTTACGTTGGTCAGCCTGTTGGGAACAAGGTCTGTGCTGTTCTTTCTCGGTGTCTCTCCCCATAGGTCACGTGACGTCTCGCCAGCTGCGAGTGGGCGAGGCTTGCTGCTATAAGGACGCCGAGATCAACATCCGCTCTCTCTCACACCTAGTTGACGCTCTCACTTTCATTCCTGAGTCGTCTCTGATGGCAGCGCGCGCGCCCTTCAGAGTGCTCGCAGGCGCTCGTCTCCACAGAGGCGTCTACATGATCAGCGTCATGTTTCATGTTTCTTTCTTATGCCGTTCTTAGCGGGACGCTTGTGTATGTACTA
Source organism: Siphateles boraxobius (assembly GCF_051911475.1). Taxonomy (NCBI): domain Eukaryota; kingdom Metazoa; phylum Chordata; class Actinopteri; order Cypriniformes; family Leuciscidae; genus Siphateles; species Siphateles boraxobius. Next base: position 113,997 of record NW_027508857.1, on the reverse strand, counting down.
CGTCTTACCCGTTTTTCTTTTGTTTCGAGCTGGTGGTATTGGTGTTGGGTAAACATTGTTTAATGTAGGTTTAGCTAGAACAGCAGTCAGCGGACCCGGAAGACTCAACGGAATATTGTCTTTCTTTTTGGACGGGAGGTAGGAGAGAACTTTGATCCGAAAGACAGCTGTGAGCAGGGTTTTTCTTTCTGTTTGTTTTACTATTCATTTTACCACCATGCTTTCTTTGTGACTCAATTATTTATCATTTAAACCATTGACAATAAATTGTTTTTGTATTGTCATTTGACGTTTGAGGTGTCGTTTTTATGTGTTATGTTGTCCCTGTTCAAACTAATTCAGTGGGCACTTAACACACACACACACACACACACACACACACACACACACACACACACACACACACACACACACACACACACACACACACACACACACACACACACACACACACACACACACACACTCGCACACACTCCAGATCTGATGAAGGACCTGCGCCTGGACACACACACTCCCGATCTCATGAAGGACCTGCGCCTGGACACACACACACACAAACACACACACTCCAGATCTGATGAAGGACCTGCGCTTGGACACACACACACACACACACTCCAGATCTCATAAAGGACCTGCGCCTGGACACACACTCGCACACACTCCAGATCTGATGAAGGACACACACACACACACACACACACTTCAGATCTGATAAAGGACCTGCGCCTGGACACACACACACACACACACACACACACACACACACACACACACACACACACACACACACACACACACACACACACACACACACACACACACTCCAGATCTGATGAAGGACACACACACACACACACACACACACTCCAGATCTGATGAAGGACCTGCGCCTGGACACACACACACACACTCCAGATCTGATGAAGGCCCTGCGCCTGGACACACACACACAAACACACACACTCCAGATCTGATGAAGGACCTGCACCTGGACACACACACACACACACACACACACACACACACACACACACACACACACACACACACACACACACACACACACACACACACACACTCGCACACACTCCAGATCTGATGAAGGACCTGCGCCTGGACACACACACTCCCGATCTCATGAAGGACCTGCGCCTGGACACACACACACAAACACACACACTCCAGATCTGATAAAGGACCTGCGCCTGGACACACACACACACACACACACACACACACACACACACACACACACACACACACACACACACACACACACACACACACACACACACACACACACACACACACACACACACACACACTCCAGATCTGATGAAGGACACACACACACACACACACACACACTCCAGATCTGATGAAGGACCTGCGCCTGGACACACACACACACACTCCAGATCTGATGAAGGCCCTGCGCCTGGACACACACACACAAACACACACACTCCAGATCTGATGAAGGACCTGCACCTGGACACACACACACACACACACACACACACACACACACACACACACACACACACACACACACACACACACACACACTCGCACACACTCCAGATCTGATGAAGGACCTGCGCCTGGACACACACACTCCCGATCTCATGAAGGACCTGCGCCTGGACACACACACACAAACACACACACTCCAGATCTGATGAAGGACCTGCGCCTGGACACACACACACACACACACCCCAGATCTGATGAAGGCCCTGCGCCTGGACACACACACATAAACACACACACTCCAGATCTGATGAAGGACCTGCGTCTGGACACACACACACACTCCAGATCTGATGAAGGACCTGCGCCTGGACACACAAACACACACACACACACACACACACACACACACACACACACACACACACACACACACACACACACACACACACACACACACACACACACACACACACACACACACACACACACACACACACTCACTCCAGATCTGATGAAGGACCTGCACCTGGAGACACACACACACACACACACACTCCAGATCTCATGAAGGACCTGCGCCTGGACACACACTCGCACACACTCCAGATCTGATGAAGGACCTGCGCCTGGACACACACACACACAAACACACACACTCCAGATCTGATGAAGGACCTGCACCTGGACACACACACACACACACTCCAGATCTGATGAAGGACCTGTGCCTGGACACACACACACACACACACACTTCAGATCTGATAAAGGACCTGCGCCTGGACACACACACACACACACACACTTCAGATCTGATAAAGGACCTGCGCCTGGACACACACACACACACACACTACAGATCTGATGAAGGACCTGCGCCTGGACACACACACACACACACTCCACATCTGATGAAGGACACACACACACACACTCCAGATCTGATGAAGGACACACACACACACACACACTCCAGATTTGATGAAGGACCTGCGCCTGGACACACACACACACACACTCCACATCTGATGAAGGACACACACACACACACTCCAGATCTGATGAAGGACACACACACACACACTCCAGATTTGATGAAGGACCTGCGCCTGGACACACACACACACACACTCCAGATCTGATGAAGGCCCTGCGCCTGGACACACACACACAAACACAAACACTCCAGATCTGATGAAGGACCTGCACCTGGACACACACACACACACACACACACACTCGCACACACTCCAGATCTGATGAAGGACCTGCGCCTGGACACACACACTCCAGATCTCATGAAGGACCTGCGCCTGGACACACACACACACACTCCAGATCTCATGAAGGACCTGCGCCTGGACACACACTCGCACACACTCCAGATCTGGACACACACACACACACACACACTCCAGATCTCATGAAGGACCTGCGCCTGGACACACACACACACACACACACACACTCCAGATCTCATGAAGGACCTGCGCCTGGACACACACACACACACACACACACACACACACACACACTCCAGATCTCATGAAGGACCTGCGCCTGGACACACACACACACACACACACTCCAGATCTCATGAAGGACCTGCGCCTGGACACACACACACACACTTCGGATCTGATAAAGGACCTGCGCCTGGACACACACACATACACACTCCAGATCTGATGAAGGACCTGCGCCTGGACACACAAACACACACACACACTCCAGATCTCATAAAGGACCTGCCCCTGGACACACACTCGCACACACTCCAGATCTGATGAAGGACACACACACACACACACACACTTCAGATCTGATAAAGGACCTGCACCTGGACACACACACACACACACACACTCCAGATCTGATGAAGGACCTGCGCCTGGACACACACACACACACACTCCAGATCTGATGAAGGACCTGCGCCTGGACACACACACACACAAACACACACACTCCAGATCTGATGAAGGACCTGCACCTGGACACACACACACACACACACACTCCAGATCTGATGAAGGACCTGCGCCTGGACACACACACACACACACTCCAGATCTGATGAAGGACCTGCGCCTGGACACACACACACACAAACACACACACTCCAGATCTGATGAAGGACCTGCGCCTGGACACACAAACACACACACACTTTGGATCTGATAAAGGACCTGCGCCTGGACACACACACACACACACACTCCAGATCTGATGAAGGACCTGCACCTGGACACACACACACACACACACACACTCGCACACACTCCAGATCTGATGAAGGACCTGCGCCTGGACACACACACTCCCGATCTCATGAAGGACCTGCGCCTGGACACACACACACACACACACACACACTCCAGATCTCATGAAGGACCTGCGCCTGGACACACACTCGCACACACTTCGGATCTGATAAAGGACCTGCGCCTGGACACACACACACACACACTCCAGATCTGATGAAGGACACACAAACACACACTAACACACTCCAGATCTGATGAAGGACAAACAGGTCCTGGACACACACACACACACACACACACTCCAGATCTGATGAAGGACCTGCGCCTGGACACACACACACACACACACACACATACACTCCAGATCTGATGAAGGACCTGCGCCTGGACAAACACACACACACACACACACTTCAGATCTGATAAAGGACCTGCGCCTGGACACACACACACACACACACACACACTCCAGATCTGATGAAGGACCTGCGCCTGGACACACACACACACAAACACACACACTCCAGATCTGATGAAGGACACACACACACACACACACACACACACACACACACACACACACACACACACACACACACACACACACACACACTCCAGATCTGATGAAGGACCTGCACTTGGACACACACACACACACAGTGTGTGTCCAGGCGCTGATAAAGGTCCTTCATGAGATCTGGAGTGTGTGTTGTGTGTGTGTGTGTCCAGGCGCAGGTCCTTCATGAGATCTGGAGTGTGTGTGTGTGTGTGTGTGTCCAGGCGCAGGTCCTTCATCAGATCTGGAGTGTGTGCGAGTGTGTGTGTGTGTGTGTGTGTGTCCAGGCGCAGGTCCTTCATCAGATCAGGAGTGTGTGTGTGTGTGTGTGTCCAGGTGCAGGTCCTTCATCAGATCTGGAGTGTGTGTGTGTGTGTGTGTGTGTGTCCAGGCTCAGGTCCTTCATCAGATCTGGAGTGTGTGTGTGTGTGTGTCCAGGCGCAGGTCCTTCATGAGATCTGGAGTGTGTGTGTGTGTCCAGGCGCAGGTCCTTCATCAGATCTGGGGTGTGTGTGTTTGTGTGTGTGTGTCCAGGCGCAGGGCCTTCATCAGATCTGGAGTGTGTGTGTGTGTGTGTGTGTGTGTATGTGTGTCCTTCATCAGATCTGGAGTGAGTGTGTGTGTGTGTGTATGTGTGTGTGTCTTTGTGTTTGTGTGTCCAGGCGCAGGTCCTTCATCAGATCTGGAGTGTGTTTGTGTGTCCAGGCGCAGGTCCTTCATCATATCTGGAGTGTGTGCGAGTGTGTGTCCAGGCGCTGATAAAGGTCCTTCATGAGATCTGGAGTGTGTGTTGTGTGTTTGTGTGTCCAGGCGCAGGTCCTTCATCAGATCTGGAGTTAGGGTGTGTGTGTGTGTACGTGTGTGTGTCCTTCATCAGATCTGGAGTGTGTGTGTGTGTGTGTATGTGTGTGTGTGTGTGTGTTTGTGTGTCCAGGCGCAGGTCCTTCATCAGATCTGGAGTGTGTATGTGTGTGTGTCCAGGCGCAGGTCCTTTATCAGATCCGAAGTGTGTGTGTGTGTGTGTCCAGGCGCAGGTCCTTTATCAGATCCGAAGTGTGTGTGTTTGTGTGTGTGTGTGTGTGTGTGTGTGTGTCCAGGCGCAGGTCCTTCATCAGATCGTGTGTGTGTGTGTGTGTGTGTGTGTCCAGACGCAGGTCCTTCATCAGATCTGGAGTGTGTGTGTTTGTGTGTGTGTGTCCAGGCGCAGGGCCTTCATCAGATCTGGGGTGTGTGTGTGTGTGTGTGTGTCCAGGCGCAGGTCCTTCATCAGATATGGGGTGTGTGTGTGTGTGTGTGTGTGTGTGTGTCCAGGCGCAGGTCCTTCATCCGATCTGAAGTGTGTGTGTGTGTGTGTGTGTGTGTGTGTGTGTGTGTGTGTGTGTGTGTGTCCAGGCGCAGGTCCTTTATGAGATCTGGAGTGTGTGTTTGTGTGTGTGTCCAGACGCAGGTCCTTCATCAGATCTGGAGTGTGTGCGCTTGTGTGTGTGTGTGTGTGTGTGTGTGTCCAGGATCCTTCATCAGATCTGGAGTGTGTGTGTTTGTGTGTGTGTGTCCAGACGCAGGGCCTTCATCAGATCTGGAGTGTGTGTGTGTGTGTCCAGGCGCAGGTCCTTCATCAGATATGGGGTGTGTGTGTGTGTGTGTGTGTGTGTGTGTGTGTGTCCAGGCGCAGGTCCTTCATCAGATCTGGAGTGTGTGCGCTTGTGTGTGTGTGTGTGTGTGTGTGTGTGTGTCCAGGATCCTTCATCAGATCTGGAGTGTGTGTGTTTTTGTGTGTGTGTCCAGACGCAGGGCCTTCATCAGATCTGGAGTGTGTGTGTGTGTGTCCAGGCGCAGGTCCTTCATCAGATCTGGGGTGTGTGTGTGTGTGTGTGTGTGTGTGTCCAGGCGCAGGTCCTTCATCAGATCTGTAGTGTGTGTGTGTGTGTGTGTCCTTCATCAGATCTGGAGTGTGTGTGTGTGTGTGTGTGTGTCCAGGCGCAGGGCCTTCATCAGATCTGGAGTGTGTGTGTGTGTGTGTGTGTGTGTGTGTGTGTGTGTGTGTGTGTGTGTGTGTGTGTGTGTCCAGGCGCAGGTCCTTCATCAGATCTGGAGTGTCTGTGTGTGTGTGTGTGTGTGTGTGTCCAGACGCAGGTCCTTCATCATATCTGGAGTGTGTGTGTTTGTGTGTGTGTGTGTCCAGGCGCAGGTCCTTCATCAGATCTGCAGTGTGTGTGTGTCCAGGCGCAGGTCCTTTATCAGATCTGAAGTGTGTGTGTGTGTGTGTGTGTGTGTGTGTGTCCAGGCGCAGGGCCTTCATCAGATCTGGAGTGAGTGTGTGTGTGTGAGTGTGTGTGTGTCCTTCATCAGATATGGAGTGTGTGTGTGTGTGTGTGTCCAGGCGCAGGTCCTTCATGAGATCTGGAGTGTGTGTGTGTGTGTGTGTGTGTGTGTGTGTGTGTGTGTGTGTGTCCAGGCGCAGGTCCTTCATCAGATCTGGAGTGTGTGCGAGTGTGTGTGTGTGTGTGTGTGTGTCCAGGAGCAGGTCCTTCATCATATCTGGAGTGTGTGTGTTTGTGTGTGTGTGTGTCCAGGCGCAGGGCCTTCATCAGATCTGGAGTGAGTGTGTGTGTGTGTGTGTGTGTGTGTGTGTGTGTGTGTGTGTGTGTGTGTGTGTGTGTGTGTGTGTTTGTGTGTCCAGGCACAGGTCCTTCATCAGATCTGGAGTGTGTGTGTGTGTGTGTGTGTCCAGGCGCAGGTCCTTTATCAGATCCAAAGTGTGTGTGTGTTTGTGTGTCCAGGCGCAGGTCCTTCATCAGATCTGGAGTTAGGGTGTGTGTGTGTGTACGTGTGTGTGTCCTTCATCAGATCTGGAGTGTGTGTGTGTGTGTGTGTGTGTGTGTGTGTGTGTGTGTGTGTGTGTGTTTGTGTGTCCAGGCACAGGTCCTTCATCAGATCTGGAGTGTGTGTGTGTGTGTGTGTGTCCAGGCGCAGGTCCTTTATCAGATCCAAAGTGTGTGTGTGTTTGTGTGTCCAGGCGCAGGTCCTTCATCAGATCTGGAGTTAGGGTGTGTGTGTGTGTACGTGTGTGTGTCCTTCATCAGATCTGGAGTGTGTGCGAGTGTGTGTCCAGGCGCAGGTTCTTTATGAGATCTGGAGTGTGTGTGTGTGTGTGTGTGTGTGTGTCCAGGCGCAGGTCCTTCATCAGATATGGGGTGTGTGTGTGTGTGTGTGTGTGTCCAGGCGCAGGTCCTTCATCAGATCTGAAGTGTGTGTGTGTGTGTGTGTGTGTGTGTGTGTGTGTGTGTGTTTGTGTATGTGTCCAGGCGCAGGTCCTTTATCAGATCCAAAGTGTGTGAGTGTGTGTGTGTGTCCAGGCGCAGGTCCTTTAAAGATCTGGAGTGTGTGCGAGTGTGTGTGTGTGTCCAGGCGCAGGTCCTTCATCAGATCTGGAGTGTGTGTTTGTGTGTCCAGGCGCAGGTCCTTTATGAGATCTGGAGTGTGTGTGTGTGTGTGTCCAGGCGCAGGTCCTTCATCAGATCTGGAGTGTGTGTGTTTGTGTGTGTGTGTGTGTCCAGGCGCAGGTCCTTTATCAGATCCGAGATGTGTGTGTGTGTGTGTGTGTGTGTGTGTGTGTCCAGGCGCAGGTCCTTCATCAGATTTGGAGTGTGTGCGAGTGTGTGTCCAGGCGCAGGTCCTTAATGAGATCTGGATTGTGTGTGTGTTTGTGTGTCCTTCATCTGATCTGGAGTGTGTGTGTGTGTGTGTCCAGGCGCAGGTGCTTTATCATATCTGAAGTGTGTGTGTGTGTGTGTGTGTGTCCAGGCGCAGGTCCTTCATCAGATCTGGAGTGTGTATGTGTGTGTGTCCAGGCGCAGGTCCTTTATGAGATCTGGAGTGTGTGTGTGTGTGTGTCCAGGCGCAGGTCCTTTTATCAGATCATGAGTGTGTGTGTTTGTGTGTGTGTGTCCAGGCGCAGGGCCTTCATCAGATCTGGGGTGTGTGTGTGTGTCCAGGCGGAGGTCCTTCATCAGATCTGGAGTGTGTGTGTGTGTGTCCAGGCTCAGGTCCTTCATCAGATCTGGAGTGTGTGTGTTTGTGTGTGTGTGTGTCCAGGCGCAGGTTCTTCATCAGATCTGGGGTGTGTGTGTGTGTCCAGGCGGAGGTCCTTCATCAGATCTGGAGTGTGTGCGAGTGTGTGTCTAGGCGCAGGTCCTTTATGAGATCTGGAGTGTGTGTGTTTGTGTGTGTGTCCAGACGCAGGTCCTTCATCAGATCTGGGTTGTGTGTGTGTGTGTGTGTGTCCAGGCGCAGGGCCTTCATCAGATCTGGGGTGTGTGTGTGTGTGTGTGTGTGTGTCCAGGCGCAGGGCCTTCATCAGCTCTGGGGTGTGTGTGTGTGTCCAGACGCAGGTCCTTTATCAGATCTGGGGTGTGTGTGTGTGTGTGTGTGTCCAGGCGCAGGGCCTTCATCAGATCTGGGGTGTGTGTGTGTGTGTGTGTGTGTGTGTGTGTGTCCAGGCGCAGGGCCTTCATCAGCTCTGGGGTGTGTGTGTGTGTCCAGGCGCAGGTCCTTCATCAGATCTGGAGTGTGTGTGTGTCCAGGCGCAGGTCCTTCATCAGATCTGGAGTGTGTGCGAGTGTGTGTGTGTGTCCAGGCGCAGGGCCTTCATCAGATCTGGGGTGTGTGTGTGTGTGTGTGTGTCCAGGCGCAGGGCCTTCATCAGATCTGGGGTGTGTGTGTGTGTGTGTGTGTGTGTGTGTGTGTCCAGGCGCAGGGCCTTCATCAGCTCTGGGGTGTGTGTGTGTGTCCAGGCGCAGGTCCTTCATCAGATCTGGAGTGTGTGTGTGTCCAGGCGCAGGTCCTTTATCAGATCTGAAGTGTGTGTGTGTGTGTCCAGGCGCAGGTCCTTCATCAGATCTGGAGTGTGTGCGAGTGTGTGTCCAGGCGCAGGGCCTTCATCAGATCTGGGGTGTGTGTGTGTGTGTGTGTCCAGGCGCAGGGTCTTCATCAGATCTGGGGTGTGTGTGTGTGTCCAGGCGCAGGTCCTTCATCAGATCTGGAGTGTGTGTGTGTCCAGGCGCAGGTCCTTTATCAGATCTGAAGTGTGTGTGTGTGTGTGTGTCCAGGCGCAGGTCCTTCATCAGATCTGGAGTGTGTGCGAGTGTGTGTCCAGGCGCAGGTCCTTTATGAGATCTGGAGTGTGTGTGTGTGTGTGTGTCCAGGCGCAGGTCCTTCATCAGATCATGAGTGTGTGTGTTTGTGTGTGTGTGTCCAGGCGCAGGGCCTTCATCAGATCTGGAGTGAGTGTGTGTGTGTGTGTGTGTGTGTGTGTGTGTGTGTGTGTGTGTGTGTGTGTGTGTGTGTGTGTGTGTGTGTGTGTGTGTGTGTGTGTGTGTGTTTGTGTGTGTTTGTGTGCGTGTGTGTGTGTGTGTGTGTGTGTGTGTGTGTGTGTGTGTGTGTGTGTGTGTGTGTGTGTGTGTGTGTGTGTGTGTGTGTGTGTGTGTGTGTGTGTGATTGTGTGTCCAGGCGCAGGTCCTTCATCAGATCTGGAGTGTGTGTGTGTGTGTCCAGGCGCAGGTCCTTTATCAGATCCAAAGTGTGTGTGTGTTTGTGTGTCCAGGCGCAGGTCCTTCATCAGATCTGGAGTGTGTGCGTGTGTGTGTGTGTGTGTGTCCAGGTGCAGGTCCTTCATCAGATCTGGGGTGTGTGTGTGTGTGTCCAGGCGCAGGTTCTTCATCAGATCTGGAGTGTGTGTGTGTGTGTGTGTGTGTGTGTGTGTGTACTAACAACACATTACTAACACCGTCTTCCAGATGAAGAACAGGCTTAAGACCACCTGGCAGCACCCCCGCTCAAAACACTGGCGTCTTCTTGACTATGTGATTGTCCGTCAAAAGGACAGACAAGAGGTCCTTACGACCCGTGTTATGCGCGGAGCTGAGTGCTGGACTGACCACCTCATGGTCAGATCCAAACTACTCATGAGCATTCAACCCCGTGGCCCGAGGATGGCTCCAAACAAGAAACTCAACTGTACAGCGCTGAATAGCCTTACCGCCAAAGATAACCTCCGACGGCTACTTGCTGAAAACCTCAACAAGATCCCAGAGGAATCAACCGACTGGCCAGCACTGCGCCAGGCTATTCATAGCGCAGCCACAGAGGCGCTAGGCCAATCAAGGAAACACCACCAGGACTGGTTTGACTGTAACTCAGCTGAGATACAGTCACTCTTAAAAACCAAACATGAGGCCCACAAAGCTCTCCTGTCCTGCCCTGGATCTCCCACCCTTAAAACCTCCTTCATTGCTGCAAGAACAGCAACCCAGCGAGCCCTCAGGACTATGGAGGACACCTGGTGGGTGCAAAAGGCGCGAGAAATCCAGAACCTGGCAGACTGCAACAACAGTCATGGCTTTTACGATGCCATAAAAGCATTGTACGGCCCCAGGAAGCGGGCGATTGCCCCAGTCCGATCAGCTGACGGCGCCATCCTCTTTAAGGACCGCCACGAGATTCTTGCCCGTTGGGCAAATCATTTTGACAGTCTCCTCAACCACGTCAACCCTGTCGACCCACATATTCTGGATAATCTCCCAGACCTGCCACCTACCATGCACCTGGACACCCCACCACTTTACTCAGAACTCCGGCAAGCTATTGCAGGGCTGAAGAACAACAAAAGCGAGTGGACTAACCCGATGGAATCCCTGCAGAGGTTTTTAAATACGGAGGATACCTCCTCACGCGTCGCCTGCACCTCCTGATCCAAAACATCTGGGAACATGGGACCCTCCCACAGGACTGGAAGGATGCTAACATCGTGGTAATTTACAAGCAGAAAGGAAACCGTGCAGTCTGCGGCAACAGCCGTGGGATATCTCTCCTCTCCATCGCAGGGAAAGTCCTGGCCAAGATCATGCTCAGCAGACTGGTTGATCACATCTCGGAAGCTGTGCTTCCGGAAACTCAGTGTGGCTTCCGGAAGACCAGATCCACGACAGACATGGTTTTTGTCTTGAGGCAGCTGTTGGAGAAGAGCCGAGAACATCACAAAGACCTTTACGTTGCCTTCATCGACCTCAGCAAAGCTTTTGACACCATCAACCGTGGAACTCTGGAAACACCTCTCCAAACTTGGGGTACCACCCAAGTTTCTCCGCATCCTACAGCAACTGCATGACGGAATGCAAGCCAGAGTGCTCACTGGAGAACTCCAGTCAGAGTCCTTCGAGGTAAATGTTGGGGTGAAGCAAGGCTGTGTCTTGGCTCCGGTGCTCTTTTAACATCCTCCTCTCTGCCATCACCTGCCTCTTCCACCGTGTCATGGGACATGAAGACGGTGTCCATGTGGAATACCGACTTGACGGAAGCCTCTTCAACATACGTCGGCTCCAGGCCCGCACAAAGACAAAGACCAGCCAAATCTGTGAGCTTCAGTATGCTGATGACTGTGCCGTCTTAGCTCACAGCCCAGACTCTATGCAGCACGCCCTCAACACAATATCCCGTCTGTACCAATCCTTTGGCCTACAGGTCAACATTAAAAAAACTGAGGTCATGTCCCATCTCACTACCTCCGCCCCCACACCCCCCAGTTTTCACATAAACGGTGTTCCACTTAAAACAGTGGACCACTTTACCTACCTCGGCTCCACTTTGTCCTCATTCTGCTCCCTGGACAAAGAAATACACACCCGGATAAATAAAGCCTCATCATCTTTTGGACGCCTACGCAACAGGGTTTTTGAAAACCGTAACCTGAAGGTCAGTACCAAGGTTGCTGTTTACAATGCGGTATGTGTCTCTACGGGGCAGAGTCATGGACCCCATACCGCCAGCACATCATCAACCTAGAGGCCTTCCATATTCGCTGCCTACAGAAGATCCTCAGGTTGTCCTGGGAAGACCGAATCCCCAATACAGTCATCCTTAGCAGCACTGACTCAATCTGTATGGAAGCAGCTTTTGCCAAAAAACATCTGCGCTGGATAGGGCACACCATACGCATGCCTGAACACCGATTGCCCCGTCAAGTCCTCTACAGTCAACTAATGGGCGCAAAGCGGTCCGCTGGAGGGCAAATGCAGCGCTTTAAGGACTACACCAGGGACATCCTAAAGAGAGCGAACATTCCCCCCACGCAGCTTGAATCACTGGCACTCGACAGACCTGCCTGGCATGTCACCTGTGCAACTGCAATCTCTCAAATACATCAAACCAACCAAGACCGACGATCCGAGAGGCGCATCAAGAGACACCAGTGGGCGGCTGGTACCCCCCTGGTGTCTGGTTTCCCCTGCTCCATCTGCGGACGAGTGTGCGGCTCAAGGATCGGACTCAACGCCCACGAGAAGTGGCACCAGCGGCAAGGTCGCTAAACCCACCCCCCTCCCACCCCCACCCCCTGGAGCAAGCGTCATCATCGTACACGATGGACAGCTAAGAGAGTGTCCAGGCGCAGGTCCTTCATCAGATCTGGAGTGTGTGTGTGTGTGTGGGTGTCCAGGCGCAGGGCCTTCATCAGATCTGGAGTGTGTGTGTGTGTGTGGGTGTCCAGGCGCAGGGCCTTCATCAGATCTGGGGTGTGTGTGTGTGTGTGTCCAGGCGCAGGTCCTTCATCAGATCTGGAGTGTGTGTGTGTGTGTGTGTATGTGTGTGTGTCCTTCATCAGATCTGGAGTGTACACACAGGTGTGTGTGTGTGTGTGTGTGTGTGTGTGTGTGTGTGTGTGTGTGTGTGTGTGTGTGTGATGAAGCCCGCTGGAGCAAGCGTCATCATCGTACACGATGGACAGCTAAGAGAGATCTGGGATCTGGGAGATGAGTGTGTGTTTGTGTGTCCAGGCGCAGGTCCTTCATCAGATCTGGAGTGTGTGTGTGTGTTTGTGTGTCCAGGCGCAGGTCCTTCATCAGATCTGGAGTGTGTGTGTGTGTGTCCAGGCGCAGGTCCTTTATCAGATCCGAAGTGTGTGTGTGTCCAGGCGCAGGTCCTTCAGCAGATCTGGAGTGTGTGCGAGTGTGTGTCCAGGCGCAGGTCCTTCATGAGATCTGGGGTGTGTGTGTGTGTGTGTGTGTGTGTCTCCAGGCGCAGGTCCTTCATCAGATCTGGAGTGTGTGTTGTGTGTCCAGGCGAAGGTCCTTTATGAGATCTGAAATGTGTGTGTGTGTGTGTGTGTGTGTGTCCAGGCGCAGGTCCCTCATCAGATCTGGAGTGTGTGTGTGTTTGTGTCCAGGCGCAGGTCCTCTATCAGATCTGAAGTGTGTGTGTGTGTGTGTCAAGGCGCAGGTCCTTTATCAGATCCGAAGTGTGTGTGTGTGTCCAGGCGCAGGTCCTTCATCAGATCTGGAGTGTGTGTGTGTGTGTCCTTCATCAGATCTGGAGTGTGTCTGTGTGTGTGTGTGTCCAGGCGCAGGTCCTTCATCAGATCTGGAGTGTGTGCGAGTGTGTGTCCAGGCGCAGGTCCTTCATCAGATCTGGAGTGTGTGTGTGTGTGTGTCCAGGCGCAGGTCCTTTATCAGATCTGAAGTGTGTGTGTGTGTGTCCTTCATCAGATCTGGACTGTGTGTGTGTGTGTGTGTGTCCAGGCGCAGGTCCTTCATCAAATCTGGAGTGTGTGTGTGTGTGTCCTTCATCAGATCTGGAGTGTGTCTGTGTGTGTGTGTGTCCAGGCGCAGGTCCTTCATCAGATCTGGAGTGTGTGCGAGTGTGTGTCCAGGCGCAGGTCCTTCATCAGATCTGGAGTGTGTGTGTGTGTATGTCCAGGCGCAGGTCCTTTATCAGATCTGAAGTGTGTGTGTGTGTGTGTGTGTGTGTGTGTCCTTCATCAGATCTGGAGTGTGTGCGAGTGTGTGTCCAGGCGCAGGTCCTTTATGAGATCTGGAGTGTGTGTGTGTGTGTGTGTGTGTGTGTCCAGGCGCAGGTCCTTCATCAGATCTGGTGTGTGTGTGTGTGTGTGTGTGTGTCCAGGCGTAGATCCTTCATCAGATCTGAAGTGTGTGTGTGTGTGTGTGTGTGTGTGTGTGTGTGTCCAGGCGCAGGTCCTTTATCAGATCCGAAGTGTGTGTGTGTGTGTGTGTCCAGGCGCAGGTCCTTCATGAGATCTGGAGTGTGTGTGTGTGTGTGTGTGTCCAGGCGCAGGTCCTTCATCAGATCTGGAGTGTGTGTGTGTGTCCAGGCGCAGGTCCTTTATCAGATCCGAAGTGTGTGTGTGTGTGTGTGTGTCCAGGTGCAGGTCCTTCACGAGATCTGGAGTGTGTGTGTGTGTGTGTGTCCAGATCTGGTGTGTGTGCGAGTGTGTGTCCAGGCGCAGGTCCTTCATGAGATCTGGAGTGTGTGTGTGTGCGAGTGTGTGTCCAGGCGCAGGTCCTTCATGAGATCTGGAGTGTGTGTGTGTGTGTGTGTGTGTCCAGGCGCAGGTCCTTCATGAGATCTGGAGTGTGTGTGTCCAGGCGCAGGTCCTTCATCAGATCTGGAGTGTGTGTGTGTCAAGTCAAGTCAAGTCAAATATATTTATATAGCGCTTTTCACAATACAGATTGTATCAAAGCTGCTTCACAGTATCAATCAAAACAACTTAATGTTTGTTTATTACTGGAAAAAAGACATCCAAGTTTGGTAGAGCTGATCAATGGTATGATTGGTTAATTAATTTGAATATCCCCAACTGAGCAAGCCAAAGGCAACAGTGGCAAGGAACCGAAAAACTCCATCCAGTGACCTAATGGTGTCCTAACACCCCATCAGGTGACCCAATGGAGAAAAAAAAAAAAACCTTGGGAGAACCCAGGCTCAGTCGGGGGCCAGTTCTCCTCTGGCGTTTATGAACTAGAGGCCGAATTTACAGTAACTGTAAGATAAAAAATTTATATGAATGCCTGGCTAAATAGATGCGTCTTCAGTCTAGTTTTAAACTGGGAGAGCGAGTCTGAGCAACGAACAATATCAGGAAGACTATTCCAGAGCTTCGGAGCTAAATGTGAAAATGCTCTGCCTCCTTTGGTGGATCTGGATATCCTAGGAATGACCAGAAACCTCGAATCTAGTGATCTTAAAGAGCGCGATGGATTGTAAGGCGATAGAAGATCCGTTAAATAGACTGGAGCTAAACCATTTAGAGCTTTATAAGTCAAAAGCAATACCTTGTAATTAATACGGAACTTTATAGGTAACCAATGAAGTGATGATAAAATCGGTGTTATATGATCATATTTTCTTAATCTAAGAAGTGTGTGTGTGTGTGTGTGTGTGTGTGTGTGTGTGTGTGTGTGTCCAGGTGCAGGTCCTTCATCAGATCTAGAGTGTAATGTGAAGCGTGTGTGTGTGTGTGTGTGTGTCCTTCATCAGATCTGGAGTGTGTGCGAGTGTGTGTGCAGGCGCAGGTCCTTTATGAGATCTGGAGTGTGTGTGTGTGTGTGTGTGTGTGTGTGTCCTTCATCAGATCTGGAGTGTGTGCGAGTGTGTGTGCAGTGAAAGTGAAAGTGAAAGTGAAAGTGAAAGTGAAAGTGACACGTGATGGCCAAGTATGGTAACCCATACTTGGAATTTGACCTCTGCATTTAACCCATCCAAGTAAGTGCACACACATTAACTGCAAACGTGGATACACACACCCGGAGCAGCGGGCAGCCTTGAGTGGCGCCCGGGGAGCGATTGGGGGTTAGGTGCCTTGCTCAAGGACACCTCAGTCATATTCCTGGAATTGAACCAGCAACCTTTGGGTCACCAGTCCAACTCTGCTACCATTAGGCCATGACTGCCCCCCTGCAGGCGCAGGTCCTTCATCAGATCTGGAGTGTGTATGTGTGTGTGTCCAGGCGCAGGTCCTTTATCAGATCCGAAGTGTGTGTGTGTGTCCAGGCGCAGGTCCTTCATCAGATCTGGAGTGTGTGTGTGTGCAGGCGCAGGTCCTTCATCAGATCTGGAGTGTGTGCGAGTGTGTGTCCAGGCGCAGGTCCTTCATGAGATCTGGAGTGTGTGTGTGTGTGTGTGTGTCCAGGCGCAGGTCCTTCATGAGATCTGTAGTGTGTGTGTGTGTGTGTGTGTGTGTGTGTCCAGGCGCAGGTCCTTCATGAGATCTGGAGTGTGTGTGTGTGTGTCCAGGCGCAGGTCCTTCATCAGATCTGGAGTGTGTGTGTGTGTGTGTGTGTGTCCAGGCGCAGGTCCTTCATCAAATCTGGAGTATGTGTGTGTGTGTGTGTGTGTGTGTGTGTCCTTCATCAGATCTGGAGTGTGTGCGAGTGTGTGTCTGGAGTGTGTGTGTGTGTGTGTTCAGGCGCAGGTCCTTTATCAGATCTGAAGTGTGTGTGTGTGTGTGTGTGTGTGTGTCCTTCATCAGATCTGGAGTGTGTGCGAGTGTGTGTCTGGAGTGTGTGTGTGTGTGTGTGTGTCCTTCATCAGATCTGGAGTGTGTGCGAGTGTGTGTGCAGGTCCTTCATGAGATCTGGAGTGTGTGTGTCCAGGCGCAGGTCCTTCATCAGATCTGGAGTGTGTGCGAGTGTGTGTGTGTGTGTGTGTGTGTGTGTGTCCAGGTGCAGGTCCTTCATCAGATCTGGAGTGTGTGTGTGTGTGTCCAGGCGCAGGTCCTTCATCAGATCTAGAGTGTGTGTGTGTGTGTGTGTGTGTGTCCAGGCGCAGGTCCTTCATGAGATCTGGAGTGTGTGTGTGTGTGTGTGTGTGTCTGGCGCAGGTCCTTCATGAGATCTGGAGTGTGTGTGTGTGTGTGTGTGTGTGTGTGTGTGTGTGTCCAGGCGCAGGTCCTTCATCAGATCTGGAGTTTGTGTGTGTGTGTGTCCAGGCGCAGGTCCTTCATCAAATCTGGAGTGTGTGTGTGTGTGTGTGTGTGTCCTTCATCAGATCTGGAGTGTGTGTGTGTGTGTGTGTGTGTGTGTCCAGGCGCAGGTCCTTCATCAAATCTGGAGTGTGTGTGTGTGTGTGTGTGTCCATTATCAGATCTGGAGTGTGTGTTTGAGTGTCCAGGCGCAGGTCCTTCATCAGATCTGAAGTGTGTGTGTGTGTGTGTGTGTCCAGGCGCAGGTCCTTCATCAGATCTGGAGTGTGTATGTGTGTGTGTGTGTGTGTGTGTGTGTCCAGACGCAGGTCCTTTATCAGATCCGAAGTGTGTGTGTGTGTCCAGGCGTAGGTCCTTCATCAGATCTGGAGTGTGTGCGAGTGTGTGTCCAGGCGCAGGTCCTTCATGAGATCTGGAGTGTGTGTGTGTGTGTTTGTGTGTGTGTGTGTCTCCAGGCGCAGGACCTTCATCAGATCTGGAGTGTGTGTGTGTGTGTGTGTGTCCAGGCGCAGGTCCTTTATGAGATCTGAAATGTGTGTGTGTGTGTGTGTGTGTGTGTGTCCAGGCGCAGGTCCTTCATCAGATCTGGAGTGTGTGTGTGTTTGTGTCCAGGCGCAGGTCCTTTATCAGATCTGAAGTGTGTGTGTGTGTGTGTGTGTGTGTCCAGGCGCAGGTCCTTTATCAGATCTGGAGTGTGTGTGTGTGTGTGTCCAGGCGCAGGTCCTTTATCAGATCCAAAGTGTGTGTGTGTTTGTGTGTCCAGGCGCAGGTCCTTTATCAGATCCGAAGTGTGTGTGTGTGTGTGTATCCAGGCGCAGGTCCTTCATCAGATCTGGAGTGTGTGTGTGTGTGTGTGTCCATACGCAGGTCCTTCATCAGATCTGGAGTGTGTGTGTTTGTGTGTGTGTGTCCAGGCACAGGGCCTTCATCAGATCTGGGGTGTGTGTGTGTGTCCAGGCGCAGGTCCTTCATCAGATCTGGAGTTAGGGTGTGTGTGTGTGTATGTGTGTGTGTCCTTCATCAGATCTGGAGTGTGTGTGTGTGTGTGTATGTGTGTGTGTGTGTGTTTGTGTGTCCAGGCGCAGGTCCTTCATCAGATCTGGAGTGTGTATGTGTGTGTGTCCAGGCGCAGGTCCTTTATCAGATCCGAAGTGTGTGTGTGTGTGTCCAGGCGCAGGTCCTTTATCAGATCCGAAGTGTGTGTGTGTGTGTGTGTGTCCAGGCGCAGGTCCTTCATCAGATCTGGAGTGTGTGTGTGTGTGTGTGTCCAGACGCAGGTCCTTCATCAGATCTGGAGTGTGTGTGTTTGTGTGTGTGTGTGTCCAGGCGCAGGGCCTTCATCAGATCTGGGGTGTGTGTGTGTGTGTGTGTGTGTGTGTGTGTGTGTCCAGGCGCAGGTCCTTCATCAGATCTGGGGTGTGTGTGTGTGTGTGTGTCCAGACGCAGGTCCTTCATCAGATCTGAAGTGTGTGTGTGTGTGTGTGTGTGTGTGTGTGTGTGTGTGTGTGTGTCCAGGCGCAGGTCCTTTATGAGATCTGGAGTGTCTGTGTGTGTGTGTGTGTGTGTCCAGACGCAGGTCCTTCATCAGATCTGGAGTGTGTGTGTTTGTGTGTGTGTGTGTCCAGGCGCAGGGCCTTCATCAGATCTGGGGTGTGTGTGTGTGTGTCCAGGCGCAGGTCCTTCATCAGATCTGGAGTGTGTGTGTGTCCAGGCGCAGGTCCTTCATCAGATCTGGAGTGTGTGTGTGTCCAGGCGCAGGGCCTTCATCAGATCTGGGGTGTGTGTGTGTGTGTCCAGGCGCAGGTCCTTCATCAGATCTGGAGTGTGTGTGTGTCCAGGCG
This sequence comes from Siphateles boraxobius, assembly GCF_051911475.1. Classification (NCBI taxonomy): domain Eukaryota; kingdom Metazoa; phylum Chordata; class Actinopteri; order Cypriniformes; family Leuciscidae; genus Siphateles; species Siphateles boraxobius. The sequence goes on along the minus strand of NW_027508857.1, from coordinate 95,079 downwards.
CAGGTCCTTCATCAGATCTGGAGTGTGTGCGAGTGTGTGTCCAGGCGCAGGTCCTTTATGAGATCTGGAGTGTGTGTGT
>NW_027508857.1:82500-85000 GCF_051911475.1 Siphateles boraxobius | reverse complement strand
GAGTGTGTGCGAGTGTGTCCAGGCGCAGGTCCCTTATGAGATCTGGAGTGTGTGTGTGTGTGTGTGTCCAGGCGCAGGTCCTTCATCAGATCTGGAGTGTGTGTGTGTGTGTCCAGGCGCAGGTCCTTCATCAGATCTGGAGTGTGTGTGTGTGTGTCCAGGCACAGGTCCTTCATCAGATCTGGAGTGTGTGCGAGTGTGTGTGTGTCCAGGCGCAGGTCCTTCATCAGATCTGGAGTGTGTGTGTGTCTGTCCAGGCGAAGGTCCTTCATCAGATCTGGAGTGTGTGTGTGTGTCCTTCATAAGATCTGGAGAGTGTGTGTGTATGTCCAGGCGGAGGTCCTTCATCAGATCTGTAGTGTGTGTGTGTGTGTGTCCTTCATCAGATCTGGAGTGTGTGTGTGTGTGTGTGTGTGTGTGTCCAGGCGCAGGTCCTTCATCATATCTGGAGTGTGTGTGTGTGTGTGTGTGTGTGTGTCCTTCATCAGATCTGGAGTGTGTGTTTGAGTGTCCAGAGGCAGGTCCTCCATCAGATCTGGAGTGTGTGTGTGTGTGTGTCCAGGCGCAGGTCCTTTATCAGATCTGAAGTGTGTGTGTGTGTGTGTGTGTGTGTGTGTCCTTCATCAGATCTGGAGTGTGTGCGAGTGTGTGTCCAGGTGCAGGTTCTTTATGAGATCTGGAGTGTGTGTGTGTGTGTGTGTGTGTGTCCAGGCGCAGGTCCTTCATCAGATATGGGGTGTGTGTGTGTGTGTGTGTGTGTCCAGGCGCAGGTCCTTCATCAGATCTGAAGTGTGTGTGTGTGTGTGTGTTTGTGTATGTGTCCAGGCGCAGGTCCTTTATCAGATCCAAAGTGTGTGTGTGTGTGTGTGTGTCCAGGCGCAGGTCCTTCATCAGATCTGGACTGTGTGTGTGTGTGTCCAGGAGCAGGTCCTTTATGAGATCTGGAGTGTGTGTGTGTGTGTGTCCAGGCGCAGGTCCTTCATCAGATCTGGAGTGTGTGTGTTTGTGTGTGTGTGTGTCCAGGCGCAGGTCCTTTAACAGATCCGAGATGTGTGTGTGTGTGTGTGTGTGTGTGTCCAGGCGCAGGTCCTTCATCAGATCTGGAGTGTGTGCGAGTGTGTGTCCAGGCGCAGGTCCTTTATCAGATCTGGATTGTGTGTGTGTTTGTGTGTCCTTCATCTGATCTGGAGTGTGTGTGTGTGTGTGTCCAGGCGCAGGTGCTTTATCAGATCTGAAGTGTGTGTGTGTGTGTGTGTGTGTGTGTCCAGGCGCAGGTCCTTTATCAGATCTGGAGTGTGTATGTGTGTGTGTCCAGGCGCAGGTCCTTTATCAGATCCGAAGTGTGTGTGTGTGTGTCCAGGCGCAGGTCCTTTATCAGATCATGAGTGTGTGTGTGTGTGTGTCCAGGCGGAGGTCCTTCATCAGATCTGGAGTGTGTGCGAGTGTGTGTGTGTATAGGTGTGTGTGTGTCCAGGCGCAGGCGCTTTATGAGATCTGGAGTGTGTGTGTGTGTGTGTCCAGGCGCAGGTCCTTCATCAGATCTGGAGTGTGTGTGTTTGTGTGTGTGTGTGTCCAGGCGCAGGTCCTTTATCAGATCCGAGATGTGTGTGTGTGTGTGTGTGTGTGTGTGTCCAGGCGCAGGTCCTTTATCAGATCCGAGATGTGTGTGTGTGTGTGTGTGTGTGTCCAGGCGCAGGTCCTTCATCAGATCTGGAGTGTGTGCGAGTGTGTGTCCAGGCACAGGTCCTTAATGAGATCTGGATTGTGTGTGTGTTTGTGTGTCCTTCATCTGATCTGGAGTGTGTGTGTGTGTGTGTCCAGGCGCAGGTGCTTTATCAGATCTGAAGTGTGTGTGTGTGTGTGTGTGTCCAGGCGCAGGTCCTTCATCAGATCTGGAGTGTGTATGTGTGTGTGTCCAGGCGCAGGTCCTTTATCAGATCCGAAGTGTGTGTGTGTCTGTCCAGGCGCAGGTCCTTTATCAGATCATGAGTGTGTGTGTTTGTGTGTGTGTGTGTCCAGGCGCAGGGCCTTCATCAGATCTGGAGTGTGTGTGTGTGTGTCCAGGCGGAGGTCCTTCATCAGATCTGGAGTGTGTGCGAGTGTGTCCAGGCGCAGGTCCCTTATGAGATCTGGAGTGTGTGTGTGTGTGTGTGTGTGTGTGTGTCCAGGCGCAGGTCCTTCATCAGATCTGGAGTGTGTGTGTGTGTGTCCAGGCGCAGGTCTTTCATCAGATCTGGAGTGTGTGCGAGTGTGTGTGTGTGTCCAGGCGCAGGTCCTTCATCAGATCTGGAGTGTGTGTGTGTGTGTCCAGGCGAAGGTCCTTCATCAGATCTGGAGTGTGTGTGTGTGTCCTTCATAAGATATGGAGTGTGTGTGTGTATGTCCAGGCGGATGTACTTCATCAGATCTGTAGTGTGTGTGTGTGTGTGTCCTTCATCAGATCTGGAGTGTGTGTGTGTGTGTGTGTGTGTGTGTGTGTGTGTGTGTGTGTCCAGGCGCA
>NW_027508857.1:65000-77500 GCF_051911475.1 Siphateles boraxobius | reverse complement strand
GTGTGCGAGTGTGTGTGTGTGTCCAGGCGCAGGTCCTTCATCAGATCTGGAGTGTGTGTGTGTGTGTCCAGGCGAAGGTCCTTCATCAGATCTGGAGTGTGTGTGTGTGTGTCCTTCATAAGATCTGGAGAGTGTGTGTGTATGTCGAGGCGGAGGTCCTTCAGATCTGTAGTGTGTGTGTGTGTGTGTCCTTCATCAGATCTGGAGTGTGTGTGTGTGTGTGTGTGTGTGTGTGTCCAGGCGCAGGTCCTTCATCATATCTGGAGTGTGTGTGTGTGTGTGTGTCCTTCATCAGATCTGGAGTGTGTGTTTGAGTGTCCAGAGGCAGGTCCTCCATCAGATCTGGAGTGTGTGTGTGTGTGTGTGTGTGTCCAGGCGCAGGTCCTTTATCAGATCTGAAGTGTGTGTGTGTGTGTGTGTGTCCTTCATCAGATCTGGAGTGTGTGCGAGTGTGTGTCCAGGCGCAGGTTCTTTATGAGATCTGGAGTGTGTGTGTGTGTGTGTGTGTGTGTGTCCAGGCGCAGGTCCTTCATCAGATCTGGAGTGTGTGCGAGTGTGTGTGTGTGTCCAGGCGCAGGTCCTTCATCAGATCTGGACTGTGTGTGTGTGTGTCCAGGCGCAGGTCCTTTATGAGATCTGGAGTGTGTGTGTGTGTGTGTCCAGGCGCAGGTCCTTCATCAGATCTGGAGTGTGTGTGTTTGTGTGTGTGTGTGTCCAGGCGCAGGTCCTTTATCAGATCCGAGATGTGTGTGTGTGTGTGTGTGTGTCCAGGCGCAGGTCCTTCATCAGATCTGGAGTGTGTGCGAGTGTGTGTCCAGGCGCAGGTCCTTAATGAGATCTGGATTGTGTGTGTGTTTGTGTGTCCTTCATCTGATCTGGAGTGTGTGTGTGTGTGTGTCCAGGCACAGGTGCTCTATCAGATCTGAAGTGTCTGTGTGTGTGTGTGTGTGTCCAGGCGCAGGTCCTTCATCAGATCTGGAGTGTGTATGTGTGTGTGTCCAGGCGCAGGTCCTTCATCAGATCTGGAGTGTGTGTGTGTGTGTGTGTGTCCAGGCTCATGTACTTTATCAGATCCAAAGTGTGTGTGTGTTTGTGTGTCCAGGCGCAGGGCCTTCATCAGATCTGGGGTGTGTGTGTGTGTGTGTGTCAAGACGCAGGTCCTTCATCAGATCTGGAGTGTGTGTGTGTGTGTGTGTGTGTGTGTGTGTGTGTGTGTGTGTGTGTGTGTGTATGTGTGTGTGTCCTTCATCAGATCTGGAGTGAGTGTGTGTGTGTGTGTGTGTGTGTGTGTGTGTGTGTGTGTGTGTGTGTGTGTGTGTGTGTGTGTGTGTGTGTGTGTGTGTGTGTGTGTTTGTGTGTCCAGGAGCAGGGCCTTCATCAGATCTGGAGTGTGTATGTGTGTGTGTCCAGGCGCAGGTCCTTTATCAGATCTGAAGTGTGTGTGTGTGTGTCCAGGCGCAGGTCCTTCATCAGATCTGGAGTGTGTGCGAGTGCGTGTCCAGGCACAGGTCCTTTATGAGATCTGGAATGTGTGTGTGTGTGTGTCCAGGCGCAGGTCCTTCATCAGATCTGGAGTGTGTGTGTTTGTGTGTGTGTGTGTCCAGGCGCAGGGCCTTCATCAGATCTGGGGTGTGTGTGTGTGTGTATGTGTGTGTGTGTGTCCAGGCGCAGGTCCTTCATGAGATCGGGAGTGTGTTTGTCCAGGCGCAGGTCCTTCATCAGATCTGGAGTGTGTGCGAGTGTGTGTGTGTGTGTGTGTGTGTGTGTCCAGGTGCAGGTCCTTCATCAGATCTGGAGTGTGTGTGTTTGTGTGTGTGTGTCCAGGCGCAGGGCCTTCATCAGATCTGGAGTGTGTGTGTGTGTGTCCAGGCGCAGGTCCTTCATCAGATCTGGAGTGTGTGTGTGTGTGTGTGTGTCCAGGCGCAGGTCCTTCATCAAATCTGGAGTGTGTGTCCAGGCGCAGGTCCTTTATGAGATCTGGAGTGTGTGTGTGTGTGTCCTTCATCAGATCTGGAGTGTGTGTGTGTGTGTGTTTGTGTGTCCTTCATCAGATCTGGAGTGTGTGTGTGTGTGTGTCCAGGCGCAGGTCCTTTATCAGATCTGAAGTGTGTGTGTGTGTCTGTGTGTCCTTCATCAGATCTGGAGTGTGTGCGAGTGTGTGTCCAGGCGCAGGTCCTTTATGAGATCTGGAGTGTGTGTGTGTGTGTGTGTGTGTGTGTGTGTGTGTGTGTGTCCAGGCGCAGGTCCTTCAACAGATCTGGGGTGTGTGTGTGTGTGTGTGTGTGTCCAGGCGCAGGTCCTTCATCAGATCTGAAGTGTGTGTGTGTGTGTGTGTGTGTGTGTGTGTGTGTGTGTGTGTGTGTGTGTGTGTGTGTGTGTGTGTGTGTGTGTGTGTCCAGGCGCAGGTCCTTTATCAGATCCGAAGTGTGTGTGTGTGTGTGTGTGTCCAGGCGCAGGTCCTTCATCAGATCTGGAGTGTGTGCGAGTGTGTGTCCAGGCGCAGGTCCTTCATGAGATCTGGAGTGTGTGTGTGTGTGTGTGTGTCCAGGCGCAGGTCCTTCATCAGATCTGGAGATTGTGTGTGTGTGTGAGTGTGTCCAGGCGTAGGTCCTTCATCAGATCTGGAGTGTGTGTGTGTGTGTCCAGGCGCAGGTCCTTCATCAGATCTGGAGTGTGTGTGTGTGTGTCCAGGTGCAGGTCCTTCATCAGATCTGGAGTGTGTGTGTGTGTGTGTGTCCAGGCGCAGGTCCTTCATCAGATCTGGAGTGTGTGTGTGTGTCCAGGCGCAGGTCCTTTATGAGATCTGGAGTGTGTGTGTGTGTGTGTCCAGGCGCAGGTCCTTCATCAGATCATGAGTGTGTGTGTTTGTGTGTGTGTGTGTCCAGGCGCAGGGCCTTCATCAGATCTGGAGTGTGTGTGTGTGTGTCCTGGTGGAGGTCCTTCATCAGATCTGGAGTGTGTGCGAGTGTGTCCAGGCGCAGGTCCCTTATGAGATCTGGAGTGTGTGTGTGTGTGTGTGTGTCTCCAGGCGCAGGTCCTTCATCAGATCTGGAGTTTGTGTGTGTGTGTCCAGGCGCAGGTCCTTCATCAGATCTGGAGTGTGTGTGTGTGTGTCCAGGCGCAGGTCCTTCATCAGATCTGGAGTGTGTGCGAGTGTGTGTGTGTGTCCAGGCGCAGGTCCTTCATCAGATCTGGAGTGTGTGTGTGTGTGTCCAGGCGAAGGTCCTTCATCAGATCTGGAGTGTGTGTGTGTGTCCTTCATAAGATCTGGAGAGTGTGTGTGTATGTCGAGGCGGAGGTCCTTCAGATCTGTAGTGTGTGTGTGTGTGTGTCCTTCATCAGATCTGGAGTGTGTGTGTGTGTGTGTGTGTGTGTCCAGGCGCAGGTCCTTCATCATATCTGGAGTGTGTGTGTGTGTGTGTGTCCTTCATCAGATCTGGAGTGTGTGTTTGAGTGTCCAGAGGCAGGTCCTCCATCAGATCTGGAGTGTGTGTGTGTGTGTGTGTGTGTCCAGGCGCAGGTCCTTTATCAGATCTGAAGTGTGTGTGTGTGTGTGTGTGTCCTTCATCAGATCTGGAGTGTGTGCGAGTGTGTGTCCAGGCGCAGGTTCTTTATGAGATCTGGAGTGTGTGTGTGTGTGTGTGTGTGTGTGTCCAGGCGCAGGTCCTTCATCAGATCTGGAGTGTGTGCGAGTGTGTGTGTGTGTCCAGGCGCAGGTCCTTCATCAGATCTGGACTGTGTGTGTGTGTGTCCAGGCGCAGGTCCTTTATGAGATCTGGAGTGTGTGTGTGTGTGTGTCCAGGCGCAGGTCCTTCATCAGATCTGGAGTGTGTGTGTTTGTGTGTGTGTGTGTCCAGGCGCAGGTCCTTTATCAGATCCGAGATGTGTGTGTGTGTGTGTGTGTGTCCAGGCGCAGGTCCTTCATCAGATCTGGAGTGTGTGCGAGTGTGTGTCCAGGCGCAGGTCCTTAATGAGATCTGGATTGTGTGTGTGTTTGTGTGTCCTTCATCTGATCTGGAGTGTGTGTGTGTGTGTGTCCAGGCACAGGTGCTCTATCAGATCTGAAGTGTCTGTGTGTGTGTGTGTGTGTCCAGGCGCAGGTCCTTCATCAGATCTGGAGTGTGTATGTGTGTGTGTCCAGGCGCAGGTCCTTCATCAGATCTGGAGTGTGTGTGTGTGTGTGTGTGTCCAGGCTCATGTACTTTATCAGATCCAAAGTGTGTGTGTGTTTGTGTGTCCAGGCGCAGGGCCTTCATCAGATCTGGGGTGTGTGTGTGTGTGTGTGTCAAGACGCAGGTCCTTCATCAGATCTGGAGTGTGTGTGTGTGTGTGTGTGTGTGTGTGTGTGTGTGTGTGTGTGTGTGTGTGTGTGTGTGTATGTGTGTGTGTCCTTCATCAGATCTGGAGTGAGTGTGTGTGTGTGTGTGTGTGTGTGTGTGTGTGTGTGTGTGTGTGTGTGTGTGTGTGTGTGTGTGTGTCCAGGAGCAGGGCCTTCATCAGATCTGGAGTGTGTATGTGTGTGTGTCCAGGCGCAGGTCCTTTATCAGATCTGAAGTGTGTGTGTGTGTGTCCAGGCGCAGGTCCTTCATCAGATCTGGAGTGTGTGCGAGTGCGTGTCCAGGCACAGGTCCTTTATGAGATCTGGAATGTGTGTGTGTGTGTGTCCAGGCGCAGGTCCTTCATCAGATCTGGAGTGTGTGTGTTTGTGTGTGTGTGTGTCCAGGCGCAGGGCCTTCATCAGATCTGGGGTGTGTGTGTGTGTGTATGTGTGTGTGTGTGTCCAGGCGCAGGTCCTTCATGAGATCGGGAGTGTGTTTGTCCAGGCGCAGGTCCTTCATCAGATCTGGAGTGTGTGCGAGTGTGTGTGTGTGTGTGTGTGTGTGTGTCCAGGTGCAGGTCCTTCATCAGATCTGGAGTGTGTGTGTTTGTGTGTGTGTGTCCAGGCGCAGGGCCTTCATCAGATCTGGAGTGTGTGTGTGTGTGTCCAGGCGCAGGTCCTTCATCAGATCTGGAGTGTGTGTGTGTGTGTGTGTGTCCAGGCGCAGGTCCTTCATCAAATCTGGAGTGTGTGTCCAGGCGCAGGTCCTTTATGAGATCTGGAGTGTGTGTGTGTGTGTCCTTCATCAGATCTGGAGTGTGTGTGTGTGTGTTTGTGTGTCCTTCATCAGATCTGGAGTGTGTGTGTGTGTGTGTCCAGGCGCAGGTCCTTTATCAGATCTGAAGTGTGTGTGTGTGTCTGTGTGTCCTTCATCAGATCTGGAGTGTGTGCGAGTGTGTGTCCAGGCGCAGGTCCTTTATGAGATCTGGAGTGTGTGTGTGTGTGTGTGTGTGTGTGTGTGTGTGTGTGTCCAGGCGCAGGTCCTTCAACAGATCTGGGGTGTGTGTGTGTGTGTGTGTGTGTGTCCAGGCGCAGGTCCTTCATCAGATCTGAAGTGTGTGTGTGTGTGTGTGTGTGTGTGTGTGTGTGTGTGTGTGTGTGTGTGTGTGTGTGTGTGTGTGTGTGTGTGTCCAGGCGCAGGTCCTTTATCAGATCCGAAGTGTGTGTGTGTGTGTGTGTGTCCAGGCGCAGGTCCTTCATCAGATCTGGAGTGTGTGCGAGTGTGTGTCCAGGCGCAGGTCCTTCATGAGATCTGGAGTGTGTGTGTGTGTGTGTGTGTCCAGGCGCAGGTCCTTCATCAGATCTGGAGATTGTGTGTGTGTGTGAGTGTGTCCAGGCGTAGGTCCTTCATCAGATCTGGAGTGTGTGTGTGTGTGTCCAGGCGCAGGTCCTTCATCAGATCTGGAGTGTGTGTGTGTGTGTCCAGGTGCAGGTCCTTCATCAGATCTGGAGTGTGTGTGTGTGTGTGTGTCCAGGCGCAGGTCCTTCATCAGATCTGGAGTGTGTGTGTGTGTCCAGGCGCAGGTCCTTTATGAGATCTGGAGTGTGTGTGTGTGTGTGTCCAGGCGCAGGTCCTTCATCAGATCATGAGTGTGTGTGTTTGTGTGTGTGTGTGTCCAGGCGCAGGGCCTTCATCAGATCTGGAGTGTGTGTGTGTGTGTCCAGGTGGAGGTCCTTCATCAGATCTGGAGTGTGTGCGAGTGTGTCCAGGCGCAGGTCCCTTATGAGATCTGGAGTGTGTGTGTGTGTGTGTGTGTCTCCAGGCGCAGGTCCTTCATCAGATCTGGAGTTTGTGTGTGTGTGTCCAGGCGCAGGTCCTTCATCAGATCTGGAGTGTGTGTGTGTGTGTCCAGGCGCAGGTCCTTCATCAGATCTGGAGTGTGTGCGAGTGTGTGTGTGTGTCCAGGCGCAGGTCCTTCATCAGATCTGGAGTGTGTGTGTGTGTGTCCAGGCGAAGGTCCTTCATCAGATCTGGAGTGTGTGTGTGTGTCCTTCATAAGATCTGGAGAGTGTGTGTGTATGTCGAGGCGGAGGTCCTTCAGATCTGTAGTGTGTGTGTGTGTGTGTCCTTCATCAGATCTGGAGTGTGTGTGTGTGTGTGTGTGTGTGTCCAGGCGCAGGTCCTTCATCATATCTGGAGTGTGTGTGTGTGTGTGTGTCCTTCATCAGATCTGGAGTGTGTGTTTGAGTGTCCAGAGGCAGGTCCTCCATCAGATCTGGAGTGTGTGTGTGTGTGTGTGTGTGTCCAGGCGCAGGTCCTTTATCAGATCTGAAGTGTGTGTGTGTGTGTGTGTGTCCTTCATCAGATCTGGAGTGTGTGCGAGTGTGTGTCCAGGCGCAGGTTCTTTATGAGATCTGGAGTGTGTGTGTGTGTGTGTGTGTGTGTGTCCAGGCGCAGGTCCTTCATCAGATCTGGAGTGTGTGCGAGTGTGTGTGTGTGTCCAGGCGCAGGTCCTTCATCAGATCTGGACTGTGTGTGTGTGTGTCCAGGCGCAGGTCCTTTATGAGATCTGGAGTGTGTGTGTGTGTGTGTCCAGGCGCAGGTCCTTCATCAGATCTGGAGTGTGTGTGTTTGTGTGTGTGTGTGTCCAGGCGCAGGTCCTTTATCAGATCCGAGATGTGTGTGTGTGTGTGTGTGTGTCCAGGCGCAGGTCCTTCATCAGATCTGGAGTGTGTGCGAGTGTGTGTCCAGGCGCAGGTCCTTAATGAGATCTGGATTGTGTGTGTGTTTGTGTGTCCTTCATCTGATCTGGAGTGTGTGTGTGTGTGTGTCCAGGCACAGGTGCTCTATCAGATCTGAAGTGTCTGTGTGTGTGTGTGTGTGTCCAGGCGCAGGTCCTTCATCAGATCTGGAGTGTGTATGTGTGTGTGTCCAGGCGCAGGTCCTTTATCAGATCCGAAGTGTGTGTGTGTGTGTCCAGGCGCAGGTCCTTTATCAGATCTGGAGTGTGTGCGAGTGTGTCCAGGCGCAGGTCCTTCATCAGATCTGGAGGGTGTGTGTGTGTGTCCAGGCGCAGGTCCTTCATCAGATCTGGAGCGTGTGTGTGTGTGTCCAGGCGCAGGTCCTTCATCAGATCTGGAGTGTGTGCGAGTGTTTGTGTGTGTCCAGGCGCAGGTCCTTCATCAGATCTGGAGTGTGTGTGTGTGTGTCCAGGCGAAGGTCCTTCATCAGATCTGGAGTGTGTGTGTGTGTCCTTCATAAGATCTGGAGAGTGTGTGTGTATGTCCAGGCGGAGGTCCTTCATCAGATCTGTAGTGTGTGTGTGTGTGTGTCCTTCATCAGATCTGGATTGTGTGTGTGTGTGTGTGTGTGTGTGTGTGTGTGTGTGTCCAGGCGCAGGTCCTTCATCATATCTGGAGTGTGTGTGTGTGTGTGTGTGTGTGTGTCCTTCATCAGATCTGGAGTGTGTGTTTGAGTGTCCAGGCGCAGGTCCTTCATCAGATCTGAAGTGTGTGTGTGTGTGTGTGTCCAGGCGCAGGGCCTTCATCAGATCTGGGGTGTGTGTGTGTGTGTGTGTCCAGGCGCAGGGCCTTCATCAGATCTGGGGTGTGTGTGTGTGTGTGTGTGTGTCCAGGCGCAGGGCCTTCATCAGCTCTGGGGTGTGTGTGTGTGTCCAGGCGCAGGTCCTTCATCAGATCTGGAGTGTGTGTGTGTCCAGGCGAAGGTCCTTTATCAGATCTGAAGTGTGTGTGTGTGTGTCCAGGCGCAGGTCCTTCATCAGATCTGGAGTGTGTGCGAGTGTGTGTCCAGGCGCAGGTCCTTTATGAGATCTGGAGTGTGTGTGTGTCTGTGTGTGTCCAGACGCAGGTCCTTCATCAGATCTGGAGTGTGTGTGTTTGTGTGTGTCCAGGCGCAGGGCCTTCATCAGATCTGGGGTGTGTGTGTGTGTGTGTGTGTGTCCAGGCGCAGGGCCTTCATCAGATCTGGGGTGTGTGTGTGTGTGTGTGTCCAGGCGCAGGGTCTTCATCAGATCTGGGGTGTGTGTGTGTGTCCAGGCGCAGGTCCTTCATCAGATCTGGAGTGTTTGTGTTTCCAGGCGCAGGTCCTTTATCAGATCTGAAGTGTGTGTGTCCAGGCGCAGGTCCTTCATCAGATCTGGAGTGTGTGCGAGTGTGTATCCAGGCGCAGGTCCTTTATGAGATCTGGAGTGTGTGTGTGTGTGTGTGTGTCCAGGCGCAGGTCCTTCATCAGATCATGAGTGTGTGTGTTTGTGTGTGTGTGTCCAGGCGCAGGGCCTTCATCAGATCTGGAGTGTGTGTGTGTGTGTGTGTGTGTGTGTGTGTGTGTGTGTGTGTGTGTGTGTGTGTGTGTGTGTGTGTGTGTGTGTGTGTGTGTGTGTGTGTGTGTGTGTGTGTGTGTGTGTGTGATTGTGTGTCCAGGCGCAGGTCCTTCATCAGATCTGGAGTGTGTGTGTGTGTGTCCAGGCGCAGGTCCTTCATCAGATCCAAAGTGTGTGTGTGTTTGTGTGTCCAGGCGCAGGTCCTTTATCAGTTCCAAAGTGTGTGTGTGTGTGTGTGTCCAGGCGCAGGTCCTTCATCAGATCTGGGGTGTGTGTGTGTGTGTCCAGGCGCAGGTTCTTCATCAGATCTGGAGTGTGTGTGTGTGTGTGTGTGTGTGTGTGTACTAACAACACATTACTAACACCGTCTTCCAGATGAAGAACAGGCTTAAGACCACCTGGCAGCACCCCCGCTCAAAACACTGGCATCTTCTTGACTATGTGATTGTCCGTCAAAAGGACAGACAAGAGGTCCTTACGACCCGTGTTATGCGCGGAGCTGAGTGCTGGACTGACCACCTCATGGTCAGATCCAAACTACTCATGAGCATTCAACCCCGTGGCCCGAGGATGGCTCCAAACAAGAAACTCAACTGTACAGCGCTGAATAGCCTTACCGCCAAAGATAACCTCCGACGGCTACTTGCTGAAAACCTCAACAAGATCCCAGAGGAATCAACCGACTGGCCAGCACTGTGCCAGGCTATTCATAGCGCAGCCACAGAGGCGCTAGGCCAATCAAGGAAACACCACCAGGACTGGTTTGACTGTAACTCAGCTGAGATACAGTCACTCTTAAAAACCAAACATGAGGCCCACAAAGCTCTCCTGTCCTGCCCTGGATCTCCCACCCTTAAAACCTCCTTCATTGCTGCAAGAACAGCAACCCAGCGAGCCCTCAGGACTATGGAGGACACCTGGTGGGTGCAAAATGCGCGAGAAATCCAGAACCTGGCAGACTGCAACAACAGTCATGGCTTTTACGATGCCATAAAAGCATTGTACGGCCCCAGGAAGCGGGCGATTGCCCCAGTCCGATCAGCTGACGGCGCCATCCTCTTTAAGGACCGCCACGAGATTCTTGCCCGTTGGGCAAATCATTTTGACAGTCTCCTCAACCCTGTCGACCCACATATTCTGGATAATCTCCCAGACCTGCCACCTACCATGCACCTGGACACCCCACCACTTTACTCAGAACTCCGGCAAGCTATTGCAGGGCTGAAGAACAACAAAAGCGAGTGGACTAACCCGATGGAATCCCTGCAGAGGTTTTTAAATACGGAGGATACCTCCTCACGCGTCGCCTGCACCTCCTGATCCAAAACATCTGGGAACATGGGACCCTCCCACAGGACTGGAAGGATGCTAACATCGTGGTAATTTACAAGCAGAAAGGAAACCGTGCAGTCTGCGGCAACAGCCGTGGGATATCTCTCCTCTCCATCGCAGGGAAAGTCCTGGCCAAGATCATGCTCAGCAGACTGGTTGATCACATCTCGGAAGCTGTGCTTCCGGAAACTCAGTGTGGCTTCCGGAAGACCAGATCCACGACAGACATGGTTTTTGTCTTGAGGCAGCTGTTGGAGAAGAGCCGAGAACATCACAAAGACCTTTACGTTGCCTTCATCGACCTCAGCAAAGCTTTTGACACCATCAACCGTGAACTGCTCTGGAAACACCTCTCCAAACTTGGGGTACCACCCAAGTTTCTCCGCATCCTACAGCAACTGCATGACGGAATGCAAGCCAGAGTGCTCACTGGAGAACTCCAGTCAGAGTCCTTCGAGGTAAATGTTGGGGTGAAGCAAGGCTGTGTCTTGGCTCCGGTGCTCTTTTAACATCCTCCTCTCTGCCATCACCTGCCTCTTCCACCGTGTCATGGGACATGAAGACGGTGTCCATGTGGAATACTGACTTGACGGAAGCCTCTTCAACATACGTCGGCTCCAGGCCCGCACAAAGACAAAGACCAGCCAAATCTGTGAGCTTCAGTATGCTGATGACTGTGCCGTCTTAGCTCACAGCCCAGACTCTATGCAGCACGCCCTCAACACAATATCCCGTCTGTACCAATCCTTTGGCCTACAGGTCAACATTAAAAAAACTGAGGTCATGTCCCATCTCACTACCTCCGCCCCCACACCCCCCAGTTTTCACATAAACGGTGTTCCACTTAAAACAGTGGACCACTTTACCTACCTCGGCTCCACTTTGTCCTCATTCTGCTCCCTGGACAAAGAAATACACACCCGGATAAATAAAGCCTCATCATCTTTTGGACGCCTACGCAACAGGGTTTTTGAAAACCGTAACCTGAAGGTCAGTACCAAGGTTGCTGTTTACAATGCGGTATGTGTCTCTACTCTGCTCTACGGGGCAGAGTCATGGACCCCATACCGCCAGCACATCATCAACCTAGAGGCCTTCCATATTCGCTGCCTACAGAAGATCCTCAGGTTGTCCTGGGAAGACCGAATCCCCCATACAGTCATCCTCAGCAGCACTGACTCAATCTGTATGGAAGCAGCTGTTTCCAAAAAACATCTGCGCTGGATAGGGCACACCATACGCATGCCTGAACACCGATTGCCCCGTCAAGTCCTCTACAGTCAACTAATGGGCGCAAAGCGGTCCGCTGGAGGGCAAATGCAGCGCTTTAAGGACTACACCAGGGACATCCTAAAGAGAGCGAACATTCCCCCCACGCAGCTTGAATCACTGGCACTCGACAGACCTGCCTGGCATGTCACCTGTGCAACTGCAATCTCTCAAATACATCAAACCAACCAAGACCGTCGATCCGAGAGGCGCATCAAGAGACACCAGTGGGCGGCTGGTACCCCCCTGGTGTCTGGTTTCCCCTGCTCCATCTGCGGACGAGTGTGCGGCTCAAGGATCGGACTCAACGCCCACGAGAAGTGGCACCAGCGGCAAGGTCGCTAAACCCACCCCCCTCCCACCCCCACCCCCTGGAGCAAGCGTCATCATCGTACACGATGGACAGCTAAGAGAGTGTCCAGGCGCAGGTCCTTCATCAGATCTGGAGTGTGTGTGTGTGTGTGGGTGTCCAGGCGCAGGGCCTTCATCAGATCTGGAGTGTGTGTGTGTGTGTGGGTGTCCAGGCGCAGGTCCTTCATCAGATCTGGAGTGTGTGTGTGTGTGTGTGTGTATGTGTGTGTGTCCTTCATCAGATCTGGAGTGTACACACAGGTGTGTGTGTGTGTGTGTGTGTGTGTGTGTGTGTGTGTGTGTGTGATGAAGCCCGCTGGAGCAAGCGTCATCATCGTACACGTACTCCAGATCTGGAGTGTGTGCGAGTGTGTGTGTGTGTGTGTGTGTGTCCAGGTGCAGGTCCTTCATCAGATCTGGAGTGTGTGTGTTTGTGTTTGTGTGTCCAGGCGCAGGTCCTTCATCAGATCTGGAGTGTGTTGTGTGTTTGTGTGTCCAGGCGCAGGTCCTTCATCAGATCTGGAGTGTGTATGTGTGTGTGTCCAGGCGCAGGTCCTTTATCAGATCCGAAGTGTGTGTGTGTGTGTCCAGGCGCAGGTCCTTTATCAGATCCGAAGTGTGTGTGTGTCCAGGCGCAGGTCCTTCAGCAGATCTGGAGTGTGTGCGAGTGTGTGTCCAGGCGCAGGTCCTTTATCAGATCCGAAGTGTGTGTGTGTGTGTGTGTGTCCAGGCGCAGGTCCTTCATCAGCCATAAGATCCAGTGTGTGCGAGTGTTTGTCCAGGCGCAGGTCCTTCATGAGATCTGGAGTGTGTGTGTGTGTGTGTGTGTGTGTGTGTGTGTCCAGGCGCAGGTCCTTCATGAGATCTGGAGTGTGTGTGTCCAGGCGCAG
>NW_027508857.1:45000-52500 GCF_051911475.1 Siphateles boraxobius | reverse complement strand
GTGTCCAGGCGCAGGTCCTTTATCAGATCTGAAGTGTGTGTGTGTGTGTGTGTGTGTCCTTCATCAGATCTGGAGTGTGTGTGTGTGTGTGTCCAGGCGCAGGTCCTTTATCAGATCCGAAGTGTGTGTGTGTGTGTGTGTGTGTGTGTCCAGGCGCAGGTCCTTCATCAGATCTGGAGTGTGTGCGAGTGTGTGTCCAGGCGCAGGTCCTTCATGAGAACTGGAGTGTGTGTGTGTGTGTCCAGGCGCAGGTCCTTCATCAGATCTGGAGATTGTGTGTGTGTGTGTGTGTGTCCAGGCGCAGGTCCTTCATCAGATCTGGAGTGTGTGTGTGTGTGTCCAGGCGCAGGTCCTTCATCAGATCTGGAGTGTGTGTGTGTGTGTCCAGGCGCAGGTCCTTCATCAGATCTGGAGTGTGTGTGTGTGTGTCCAGGCGCAGGTCCTTTATGAGATCTGGAGTGTGTGTGTGTGTGTGTCCAGGCGCAGGTCCTTCATCAGATCATGAGTGTGTGTGTGTTTGTGTGTGTGTGTGTCCAGGCGCAGGGCCTTCATCAGATCTGGGGTGTGTGTGTGTGTCCAGGCGGAGGTCCTTCATCAGATCTGGAGTGTGTGTGTGTGTGTCCAGGCGCAGGTCCTTCATCAGATCTGGAGTGTGTGTGTGTGTGTCCAGGCGGAGGTCCTTCATCAGATCTGGACTGTGTGCGAGTGTGTCCAGGCGCAGGTCCCTTATGAGATCTGGAGTGTGTGTGTGTGTGTCCAGGCGCAGGTCCTTCATCAGATCTGGAGTGTGTGTGTGTGTGTACAGGCGCAGGTCCTTCATCAGATCTGGAGTGTGTGTGTGTGTGTCCAGGCGCAGGTCCTTCATCAGATCTGGAGTGTGTGTGTGTGTGTCCAGGCGAAGGTCCTTCATCAGATCTGGAGTGTGTGTGTGTGTCCTTCATAAGATCTGGAGAGTGTGTGTGTATGTCCAGGCGGAGGTCCTTCATCAGATCTGTAGTGTGTGTGTGTGTGTGTCCTTCATCAGATCTGGAGTGTGTGTGTGTGTGTGTGTGTGTGTGTGTGTGTGTGTGTGTGTGTGTGTGTGTGTGTGTGTGTGTCCAGGCGCAGGTCCTTCATCATATCTGGAGTGTGTGTGTGTGTGTGTGTGTGTCCTTCATCAGATCTGGAGTGTGTGTTTGAGTGTCCAGAGGCAGGTAATTCATCAGATCTGGAGTGTGTGTGTGTGTGTGTCCAGGCGCAGGTCCTTTATCAGATCTGAAGTGTGTGTGTGTGTGTGTGTGTGTGTGTGTGTGTGTGTGTGTGTGTGTGTGTGTGTGTGTGTGTGTGTGTGTGTGTGTGTGTGTGTGTGTGTGTGTGTGTGTGTCCTTCATCAGATCTGGAGTGTGTGCGAGTGTGTGTCCAGGCGCAGGTTCTTTATGAGATCTGGAGTGTGTGTGTGTGTGTGTGTGTGTGTGTGTGTGTGTGTGTGTGTGTGTGTGTGTGTGTGTGTGTCCAGGCGCAGGTCCTTCATCAGATATGGGGTGTGTGTGTGTGTGTGTGTGTGTGTGTCCAGGCGCAGGTCCTTCATCAGATCTGAAGTGTGTGTGTGTGTGTGTGTGTGTGTGTGTGTGTGTGTGTGTGTGTGTGTGTGTGTGTGTTTGTGTATGTGTCCAGGCGCAGGTCCTTTATCAGATCCAAAGTGTGTGTGTGTGTGTGTGTGTGTCCAGGCGCAGGTCCTTTAAAGATCTGGAGTGTGTGCGAGTGTGTGTGTGTGTCCAGGCGCAGGTCCTTCATCAGATCTGGAGTGTGTGTGTGTGTGTGTCCAGGCGCAGGTCCTTTATGAGATCTGGAGTGTGTGTGTGTGTGTGTCCAGGTGCAGGTCCTTCATCAGATCTGGAGTGTGTGTGTTTGTGTGTGTGTGTGTCCAGGCGTAGGTCCTTTATCAGATCCGAGATGTGTGTGTGTGTGTGTGTGTGTGTCCAGGCGCAGGTCCTTCATCAGATCTGGAGTGTGTGCGAGTGTGTGTCCAGGCGCAGGTCCTTAATGAGATCTGGATTGTGTGTGTGTTTGTGTGTCCTTCATCTGATCTGGAGTGTGTGTGTGTGTGTCCAGGCGCAGGTGCTTTATCAGATCTGAAGTGTGTGTGTGTGTGTGTCCAGGCGCAGGTCCTTCATCAAATCTGGAGTGTGTGTGTGTGTGTGTGTGTGTGTGTGTGTGTGTGTGTGTGTGTGTGTGTGTGTGTGTGTGTGTGTGTGTGTGTGTGTGTCCTTCATCAGATCTGGAGTGTGTGCGAGTGTGTGTCCAGGCGCAGGTTCTTTATGAGATCTGGAGTGTGTGTGTGTGTGTGTGTGTGTGTGTGTGTGTGTGTGTGTGTGTGTGTGTGTGTGTGTGTGTGTCCAGGCGCAGGTCCTTCATCAGATATGGGGTGTGTGTGTGTGTGTGTGTGTGTGTGTCCAGGCGCAGGTCCTTCATCAGATCTGAAGTGTGTGTGTGTGTGTGTGTGTGTGTGTGTGTGTGTGTGTGTGTGTGTGTGTGTGTTTGTGTATGTGTCCAGGCGCAGGTCCTTTATCAGATCCAAAGTGTGTGTGTGTGTGTGTGTGTGTCCAGGCGCAGGTCCTTTAAAGATCTGGAGTGTGTGCGAGTGTGTGTGTGTGTCCAGGCGCAGGTCCTTCATCAGATCTGGAGTGTGTGTGTGTGTGTGTCCAGGCGCAGGTCCTTTATGAGATCTGGAGTGTGTGTGTGTGTGTGTCCAGGTGCAGGTCCTTCATCAGATCTGGAGTGTGTGTGTTTGTGTGTGTGTGTGTCCAGGCGTAGGTCCTTTATCAGATCCGAGATGTGTGTGTGTGTGTGTGTGTGTGTCCAGGCGCAGGTCCTTCATCAGATCTGGAGTGTGTGCGAGTGTGTGTCCAGGCGCAGGTCCTTAATGAGATCTGGATTGTGTGTGTGTTTGTGTGTCCTTCATCTGATCTGGAGTGTGTGTGTGTGTGTCCAGGCGCAGGTGCTTTATCAGATCTGAAGTGTGTGTGTGTGTGTGTGTGTGTGTCCAGGCGCAGGTCCTTCATCAGATCTGGAGTGTGTATGTGTGTGTGTCCAGGCGCAGGTCCTTTATCAGATCCGAAGTGTGTGTGTGTGTGTCCAGGCGCAGGTCCTTTATCAGATCCGAAGTGTGTGTGTGTGTGTGTGTGTGTCCAGGCGCAGGTCCTTTATGAGATCTGGAGTGTGTGTGTGTGTGTGTGTGTCCAGGTGCAGGTCCTTCATCAGATCATGAGTGTGTGTGTTTGTGTGTGTGTGTGTCCAGGCGCAGGGCCTTCATCAGATCTGGGGTGTGTGTGTGTGTCCAGGCGGAGGTCCTTCATCAGATCTGGAGTGTGTGTGTGTGTGTCCAGGCGCAGGTCCTTCATCAGATCTGGAGTGTGTGTGTTTGTGTGTGTCCAGGCGCAGGGCCTTCATCAGATCTGGGGTGTGTGTGTGTGTCCAGGCGGAGGTCCTTCATCAGATCTGGAGTGTGTGTGTGTTTGTGTCCAGGCGCAGGTCCTTTATCAGATCTGAAGTGTGTGTGTGTGTGTGTGTCCAGGCGCAGGTCCTTCATCAGATCTGGAGTGTGTGCGAGTGTGTGTCTAGGCGCAGGTCCTTTATGAGATCTGGAGTGTGTGTGTTTTTGTGTGTGTCCAGACGCAGGTCCTTCATCAGATCTGGAGTGTGTGTGTTTGTGTGTGTGTGTGTCCAGGCGCAGGGCCTTCATCAGATCTGGTGTGTGTGTGTGTGTGTGTGTCCAGGCACAGGGCCTTCATCAGATCTGGGGTGTGTGTGTGTGTGTGTGTGTGTGTGTGTGTGTGTGTGTGTGTGTGTGTGTGTGTGTCCAGGCGCAGGGCCTTCATCAGCTCTGGGGTGTGTGTGTGTGTGTCCAGGCGCAGGTCCTTCATCAGATCTGGAGTGTGTGTGTGTCCAGGCGCAGGTCCTTTATCAGATCTGAAGTGTGTGTGTGTCCAGGCGCAGGTCCTTCATCAGATCTGGAGTGTGTGCGAGTGTGTGTCCAGGCGCAGGGCCTTCATCAGATCTGGGGTGTGTGTGTGTGTGTGTGTCCAGGCGCAGGGTCTTCATCAGATCTGGGGTGTGTGTGTGTGTCCAGGCGCAGGTCCTTCATCAGATCTGGAGTGTGTGTGTGTCCAGGCGCAGGTCCTTTATCAAATCTGAAGTGTGTGTGTGTGTGTCCAGGCGCAGGTCCTTCATCAGATCTGGAGTGTGTGCGAGTGTGTGTCCAGGCGCAGGTCCTTTATGAGATCTGGAGTGTGTGTGTGTGTGTGTGTCCAGGCGCAGGTCCTTCATCAGATCATGAGTGTGTTTGTTTGTGTGTGTGTGTCCAGGCGCAGGGCCTACATCAGATCTGGAGTGAGTGTGTGTGTGTGTGTGTGTGTGTGTGTGTGTGTGTGTGTGTGTGTGTGTGTGTGTGTGTGTGTGTGTGTGTGTGTGTGTGTGTGTGTGTGTGTGTGTGATTGTGTCCAGGCGCAGGTTCTTTATGAGATCTGGAGTGTGTGTGTGTGTGTGTGTGTGTGTGTGTGTGTCCAGGCGCAGGTCCTTCATCAGATCTGGAGTGTGTGTGTGTGTGTCCAGGCGCAGGTCCTTTATCAGATCTGGAGTGTGTGCGTGTGTGTGTGTGTGTGTGTGTGTGTGTGTGTGTGTGTGTGTCCAGGTGCAGGTCCTTCATCAGATCTGGGGTGTGTGTGTGTGTGTCCAGGCGCAGGTTCTTCATCAGATCTGGAGTGTGTGTGTGTGTGTGTGTGTGTGTGTGTGTGTGTACTAACAACACATTACTAACACCGTCTTCCAGATGAAGAACAGGCTTAAGACCACCTGGCAGCACCCCCGCTCAAAACACTGGCATCTTCTTGACTATGTGATTGTCCGTCAAAAGGACAGACAAGAGGTCCTTACGACCCGTGTTATGCGCGGAGCTGAGTGCTGGACTGACCACCTCATGGTCAGATCCAAACTACTCATGAGCATTCAACCCCGTGGCCCTAGGATGGCTCCAAACAAGAAACTCAACTGTACAGCGCTGAATAGCCTTACCGCCAAAGATAACCTCCGACGGCTACTTGCTGAAAACCTCAACAAGATCCCAGAGGAATCAACCGACTGGCCAGCACTGCGCCAGGCTATTCATAGCGCAGCCACAGAGGCGCTAGGCCAATCAAGGAAACACCACCAGGACTGGTTTGACTGTAACTCAGCTGAGATACAGTCACTCTTAAAAACCAAACATGAGGCCCACAAAGCTCTCCTGTCCTGCCCTGGATCTCCCACCCTTAAAACCTCCTTCATTGCTGCAAGAACAGCAACCCAGCGAGCCCTCAGGACTATGGAGGACACCTGGTGGGTGCAAAAGGCGCGAGAAATCCAGAACCTGGCAGACTGCAACAACAGTCATGGCTTTTACGATGCCATAAAAGCATTGTACGGCCCCAGGAAGCGGGCGATTGCCCCAGTCCGATCAGCTGACGGCGCCATCCTCTTTAAGGACCGCCACGAGATTCTTGCCCGTTGGGCAAATCATTTTGACAGTCTCCTCAACCACGTCAACCCTGTCGACCCACATATTCTGGATAATCTCCCAGACCTGCCACCTACCATGCACCTGGACACCCCACCACTTTACTCAGAACTCCGGCAAGCTATTGCAGGGCTGAAGAACAACAAAAGCGAGTGGACTAACCCGATGGAATCCCTGCAGAGGTTTTTAAATACGGAGGATACCTCCTCACGCGTCGCCTGCACCTCCTGATCCAAAACATCTGGGAACATGGGACCCTCCCACAGGACTGGAAGGATGCTAACATCGTGGTAATTTACAAGCAGAAAGGAAACCGTGCAGTCTGCGGCAACAGCCGTGGGATATCTCTCCTCTCCATCGCAGGGAAAGTCCTGGCCAAGATCATGCTCAGCAGACTGGTTGATCACATCTCGGAAGCTGTGCTTCTGGAAACTCAGTGTGGCTTCCGGAAGACCAGATCCACGACAGACATGGTTTTTGTCTTGAGGCAGCTGTTGGAGAAGAGCCGAGAACATCACAAAGACCTTTACGTTGCCTTCATCGACCTCAGCAAAGCTTTTGACACCATCAACCGTGAACTGCTCTGGAAACACCTCTCCAAACTTGGGGTACCACCCAAGTTTCTCCGCATCCTACAGCAACTGCATGACGGAATGCAAGCCAGAGTGCTCACTGGAGAACTCCAGTCAGAGTCCTTCGAGGTAAATGTTGGGGTGAAGTAAGGCTGTGTCTTGGCTCCGGTGCTCTTTTAACATCCTCCTCTCTGCCATCACCTGCCTCTTCCACCGTGTCATGGGACATGAAGACGGTGTCCATGTGGAATACCGACTTGACGGAAGCCTCTTCAACATACGTCGGCTCCAGGCCCGCACAAAGACAAAGACCAGCCAAATCTGTGAGCTTCAGTATGCTGATGACTGTGCCGTCTTAACTCACAGCCCAGACTCTATGCAGCACGCCCTCAACACAATATCCCGTCTGTACCAATCCTTTGGCCTACAGGTCAACATTAAAAAAACTGAGGTCATGTCCCATCTCACTACCTCCGCCCCCACACCCCCCAGTTTTCACATAAACGGTGTTCCACTTAAAACAGTGGACCACTTTACCTACCTCGGCTCCACTTTGTCCTCATTCTGCTCCCTGGACAAAGAAATACACACCCGGATAAATAAAGCCTCATCATCTTTTGGACGCCTACGCAACAGGGTTTTTGAAAACCGTAACCTGAAGGTCAGTACCAAGGTTGCTGTTTACAATGCGGTATGTGTCTCTACTCTGCTCTACGGGGCAGAGTCATGGACCCCATACCGCCAGCACATCATCAACCTAGAGGCCTTCCATATTCGCTGCCTACAGAAGATCCTCAGGTTGTCCTGGGAAGACCGAATCCCCCATACAGTCATCCTCAGCAGCACTGACTCAATCTGTATGGAAGCAGCTGTTGCCAAAAAACATCTGCGCTGGATAGGGCACACCATACGCATGCCTGAACACCGATTGCCCCGTCAAGTCCTCTACAGTCAACTAATGGGCGCAAAGCGGTCCGCTGGAGGGCAAATGCAGCGCTTTAAGGACTACACCAGGGACATCCTAAAGAGAGCGAACATTCCCCCCACGCAGCTTGAATCACTGGCACTCGACAGACCTGCCTGGCATGTCACCTGTGCAACTGCAATCTCTCAAATACATCAAACCAACCAAGACCGACGATCCGAGAGGCGCATCAAGAGACCGCAGTGGGCGGCTGGTACCCCCCTGGTGTCTGGTTTCCCCTGCTCCATCTGCGGACGAGTGTGCGGCTCAAGGATCGGACTCAACACCCACGAGAAGTGGCACCAGCGGCAAGGTCGCTAAACCCACCCCCCTCCCACCCCCACCCCCTGGAGCAAGCGTCATCATCGTACACGATGGACAGCTAAGAGAGTGTCCAGGCGCAGGTCCTTCATCAGATCTGGAGTGTGTGTGTG
>NW_027508857.1:32500-40000 GCF_051911475.1 Siphateles boraxobius | reverse complement strand
AGATCTGAAGTGTGTGTGTGTGTGTGTCCAGGCGCAGGTCCTTTATGAGATCTGGAGTGTGTTTGTGTGTGTGTGTCCAGGCGCAGGTCCTTCATCAGATCTGGAGTGTGTGTGTTTGTGTGTGTGTGTGTCCAGGCGCAGGGCCTTCATCAGATCTGGAGTGAGTGTGTGTGTGTGTGTGTGTTTGTGTGTCCAGGCGCAGGTCCTTCATCAGATCTGGAGTGTGTGTGTGTGTGTTTCCAGGCGCAGGTCCTTTATCAGATCCAAAGTGTGTGTGTGTTTGTGTGTCCAGGCGCAGGTCCTTCATCAGATCTGGAGTGTGTGTGTGTGTGTCCATTATCAGATCTGGAGTGTGTGTTTGAGTGTCCAGGCGCATGTCCTTCATCAGATCTGGGGTTGTGTGTGTGTGTGTCCAGGCGCAGGTCCTTTATCAGATCTGAAGTGTGTGTGTGTGTGTGTGTGTGTGTGTGTGTGTGTGTCCTTCATCAGATCTGGAGTGTGTGTGTGTGTGTGTGTGTGTGTGTCCTTCATCAGATCTGGAGTGTGTGTGTGTGTGTGTGTGTCCAGGCGCAGGTCCTTCATCAAATCTGGAGTGTGTGTGTGTGTGTCCTTCATCAGATCTGGAGTGTGTGTGTGTGTGTGTGTGTGTGTGTGTGTGTGTGTGTGTGTGTGTGTGTGTGTCCAGCCGCAGGTCCGTCATCAAATCTGGAGTGTGTGTGTGTGTGTGTGTGTGTGTCCATTATCAGATCTGGAGTGTGTGTTTGAGTGTCCAGGCGCATGTCCTTCATCAGATCTGGGGTTGTGTGTGTGTGTGTCCAGGCGTAGGTCCTTTATCAGATCTGAAGTGTGTGTGTGTGTGTGTGTGTGTGTGTGTGTGTCCTTCATCAGATCTGGAGTGTGTGTGTGTGTGTGTGTGTGTTTCCTTCATCAGATCTGGAGTGTGTGTGTGTGTGTGTGTCCAGGCGCAGGTCCTTCATCAAATCTGGAGTGTGTGTGTGTGTGTGTGTGTGTCCTTCATCAGATCTGGAGTGTGTGTGTGTGTGTGTTTGTGTTTCCTTCATCAGATCTGGAGTGTGTGTGTGTGTGTGTGTGTGTCCAGGCGCAGGTCCTTTATCAGGTTTGAAGTGTGTGTGTGTGTCCTTCATCAGATCTGGAGTGTGTGCGAGTGTGTGTCCAGGCGCAGGTCCTTCATCAGATCTGGGGTGTGTGTGTGTGTGTGTGTGTGTGTGTGTCCAGGCGCAGGTCCTTCATCAGATCTGGGGTGTGTGTGTGTGTGTGTGTGTGTCCAGGCGCAGGTCCTTCATCAGATCTGAAGTGTGTGTGTGTGTGTGTGTGTGTGTGTGTGTCCAGGCGCAGGTCCTTTATCAGATCCGAAGTGTGTGTGTGTGTGTGTGTGTCCAGGTGCAGGTCCTTCATCAGATCTGGAGTGTGTGCGAGTGTGTGTCCAGGCGCAGGTCCTTTATCAGATCTGAAGTGTGTGTGTGTGTGTGTGTGTGTGTGTGTGTGTGTGTCCTTCATCAGATCTGGAGTGTGTGCGAGTGTGTGTCCAGGCGCAGGTCCTTCATCAAATCTGGAGTGTGTGTGTGTGTGTGTGTCCATTATCAGATCTGGAGTGTGTGTGTGTGTGTGTGTCCAGGCGCAGGTCCTTTATCAGATCTGAAGTGTGTGTGTGTGTGTGTGTGTGTGTGTGTGTGTGTGTGTGTGTGTGTGTGTGTGTGTTTGTCCATCAGATCTGGAGTGTGTGCGAGTGTGTGTCCAGGCGCAGGTCCTTTATGAGATCTGGAGTGTGTGTGTGTGTGTGTGTGTCCAGGCTCAGGTCCTTCATCAGATCTGAAGTGTGTGTGTGTGTGTGTGTGTGTGTGTCCAGGCGCAGGTCCTTTATCAGATCCGAAGTGTGTGTGTATGTGTGTGTCCAGGCGCAGGTCCTTCATCAGATCTGGAGTGTGTGCGAGTGTGTGTCCAGGCGCAGGTCCTTCATGAGATCTGGAGTGTGTGTGTGTGTGTGTGTGTGTGTGTGTGTGTGTGTGTGTGTGTGTGTCCAGGCGCAGGTCCTTCATGAGATCTGGAGTGTGTGTGTGTGTGTGTGTGTGTCCAGACGCAGGTCCTTCATCAGATCTGGAGTGTGTGCGAGAGTGTGTGTGTGTGTCCAGGCGCAGGTCCTTCATCAGATCTGGAGTGTGTGTGTGTGTGTCCAGGCGCAGGTCCTTTATGAGATCTGGAGTGTGTGTGTGTGTGTGTCCAGGCGCAGGGCAATCATCAGATCTGGGGTGTGTTTGTGTGTCCAGGCGGAGGTCCTTCATCAGATCTGGGGTGTGTTTGTGTGTCCAGGCGCAGGTCCTTCATGAGATCTGGAGTGTGTGTGTGTGTGTGTGTGTGTGTGTCGAGGCGCAGGTCCTTCATGAGATCTGGAGTGTGTGTGTGTGTGTTTGTGTGTCCAGGCGCAGGTCCTTCATCAGATCTCGAGTGTGTGCGAGTGTGTGTGTGTGTCCAGGCGCAGGTCCTTCATCAGATCTGGAGTGTGTGTGTGTCCAGGCGCAGGTCCTTCATCAGATCTGGAGTGTGTGTGTGTGTGTCCAGGCGCAGGTCCTTCATCAGATCATGAGTGTGTGTGTTTGTGTGTGTGTGTGTCCAGGCACAGGGCCTTCATCAGATCTGGGGTGTGTTTGTGTGTCCAGGCGCAGGTCCTTCATCAGATCTGGAGTGTGTGCGAGTGTGTGTGTGTGTGTGTGTGTGTGTCCAGGTGCAGGTCCTTCATCAGATCTGGAGTGTGTGTGTGTGTGTGTGTGTCCAGACGCAGGTCCTTCATCAGATCTGGAGTGTGTGTGTGTGTGTGTCCAGGCGCAGGTCCTTTATGAGATCTGGAGTGTGTGTGTGTGTGTGTCCAGGCGCAGGTCCTTTATCAGATCTGAAGTGTGTGTGTGTGTGTGTCCAGGCGCAGGTCCTTTATGAGATCTGGAGTGTGTTTGTGTGTGTGTGTCCAGGCGCAGGTCCTTCATCAGATCTGGAGTGTGTGTGTTTGTGTGTGTGTGTGTCCAGGCGCAGGGCCTTCATCAGATCTGGAGTGAGTGTGTGTGTGTGTGTGTGTTTGTGTGTCCAGGCGCAGGTCCTTCATCAGATCTGGAGTGTGTGTGTGTGTGTTTCCAGGCGCAGGTCCATTAATCAGATCCAAAGTGTGTGTGTGTTTGTGTGTCCAGGCGCAGGTCCTTCATCAGATCTGGAGTGTGTGTGTGTGTGTCCATTATCAGATCTGGAGTGTGTGTTTGAGTGTCCAGGCGCATGTCCTTCATCAGATCTGGGGTTGTGTGTGTGTGTGTCCAGGCGCAGGTCCTTTATCAGATCTGAAGTGTGTGTGTGTGTGTGTGTGTGTGTGTGTGTGTGTGTGTGTGTGTGTGTGTGTGTCCTTCATCAGATCTGGAGTGTGTGTGTGTGTGTCCTTCATCAGATCTGGAGTGTGTGTGTGTGTGTGTGTGTCCAGGCGCAGGTCCTTCATCAAATCTGGAGTGTGTGTGTGTGTGTGTGTGTGTGTCCTTCATCAGATCTGGAGTGTGTGTGTGTGTGTTTGTGTTTCCTTCATCAGATCTGGAGTGTGTGTGTGTGTGTGTCCAGGCGCAGGTCCTTTATCAGATTTGAAGTGTGTGTGTGTGTGTGTCCTTCATCAGATCTGGAGTGTGTGCGAGTGTGTGTCCAGGCGCAGGTCCTTCATCAGATCTGGGGTGTGTGTGTGTGTGTGTGTCCAGGCGCAGGTCCTTCATCAGATCTGGGGTGTGTGTGTGTGTGTGTGTGTGTGTGTGTGTGTGTCCAGGCGCAGGTCCTTCATCAGATCTGAAGTGTGTGTGTGTGTGTGTGTGTGTGTGTGTGTGTGTCCAGGCGCAGGTCCTTTATCAGATCCGAAGTGTGTGTGTGTGTGTGTGTGTGTGTGTCCAGGCGCAGGTCCTTCATCAGATCTGGAGTGTGTGTGAGTGTGTGTCCAGGCGCAGGTCCTTTATCAGATCTGAAGTGTGTGTGTGTGTGTGTGTGTGTGTGTGTGTGTGTGTCCTTCATCAGATCTGGAGTGTGTGCGAGTGTGTGTCCAGGCGCAGGTCCTTCATCAAATCTGGAGTGTGTGTGTGTGTGTGTGTCCATTATCAGATCTGGAGTGCGTGTGTGTGTGTGTGTCCAGGCGCAGGTCCTTTATCAGATCTGAAGTGTGTGTGTGTGTGTGTGTGTGTGTGTGTGTGTGTGTGTGTGTGTGTGTGTGTGTGTGTGTGTGTGTGTGTCCTTCATCAGATCTGGAGTGTGTGCGAGTGTGTGTCCAGGCGCAGGTCCTTTATGAGATCTGGAGTGTGTGTGTGTGTGTGTGTGTCCAGGCTCAGGTCCTTCATCAGATCTGAAGTGTGTGTGTGTGTGTGTGTGTGTGTGTGTCCAGGCGCAGGTCCTTTATCAGATCCGAAGTGTGTGTGTGTGTGTGTGTCCAGGCGCAGGTCCTTCATCAGATCTGGAGTGTGTGCGAGTGTGTGTCCAGGCGCAGGTCCTTCATGAGATCTGGAGTGTGTGTGTGTGTGTGTGTGTGTGTGTGTGTGTGTGTGTGTCCAGGCGCAGGTCCTTCATGAGATCTGGAGTGTGTGTGTGTGTGTATGTGTCCAGACGCAGGTCCTTCATCAGATCTGGAGTGTGTGCGAGAGTGTGTGTGTGTCCAGGCGCAGGTCCTTCATCAGATCTGGAGTGTGTGTGTGTCCAGGCGCAGGTCCTTCATCAGATCTGGAGTGTGTGCGAGTGTGTGTCCAGGCGCAGGTCCTTCATCAGATCTGGGGTGTGTGTGTGTGTGTGTGTCCAGGCGCAGGTCCTTCATCAGATCTGGGGTGTGTGTGTGTGTGTGTGTGTGTGTGTGTGTCCAGGCGCAGGTCCTTCATCAGATCTGAAGTGTGTGTGTGTGTGTGTGTGTGTGTGTGTGTGTGTGTGTGTCCAGGCGCAGGTCCTTTATCAGATCCGAAGTGTGTGTGTGTGTGTGTGTGTGTGTCCAGGCGCAGGTCCTTCATCAGATCTGGAGTGTGTGTGAGTGTGTGTCCAGGCGCAGGTCCTTTATCAGATCTGAAGTGTGTGTGTGTGTGTGTGTGTGTGTGTGTGTGTGTGTGTGTGTGTGTGTGTGTGTGTGTCCTTCATCAGATCTGGAGTGTGTGCGAGTGTGTGTCCAGGCGCAGGTCCTTCATCAAATCTGGAGTGTGTGTGTGTGTGTGTGTCCATTATCAGATCTGGAGTGCGTGTGTGTGTGTGTGTCCAGGCGCAGGTCCTTTATCAGATCTGAAGTGTGTGTGTGTGTGTGTGTGTGTGTGTGTGTGTGTGTGTGTGTGTGTGTGTGTGTGTGTGTGTCCTTCATCAGATCTGGAGTGTGTGCGAGTGTGTGTCCAGGCGCAGGTCCTTTATGAGATCTGGAGTGTGTGTGTGTGTGTGTGTGTCCAGGCTCAGGTCCTTCATCAGATCTGAAGTGTGTGTGTGTGTGTGTGTGTGTGTGTCCAGGCGCAGGTCCTTTATCAGATCCGAAGTGTGTGTGTGTGTGTGTGTCCAGGCGCAGGTCCTTCATCAGATCTGGAGTGTGTGCGAGTGTGTGTCCAGGCGCAGGTCCTTCATGAGATCTGGAGTGTGTGTGTGTGTGTGTGTGTGTGTGTGTGTCCAGGCGCAGGTCCTTCATGAGATCTGGAGTGTGTGTGTGTGTGTATGTGTCCAGACGCAGGTCCTTCATCAGATCTGGAGTGTGTGCGAGAGTGTGTGTGTGTCCAGGCGCAGGTCCTTCATCAGATCTGGAGTGTGTGTGTGTCCAGGCGCAGGTCCTTCATCAGATCTGGAGTGTGTGTGTGTGTGTCCAGGCGCAGGTCCTTTATGAGATCTGGAGTGTGTGTGTGTGTGTGTGTGTGTGTGTCCAGGCGCAGGGCAATCATCAGATCTGGGGTGTGTTTGTGTGTCCAGGCGGAGGTCCTTCATCAGATCTGGGGTGTGTTTGTGTGTCCAGGCGCAGGTCCTTCATGAGATCTGGAGTGTGTGTGTGTGTGTGTGTCGAGGCGCAGGTCCTTCATGAGATTTGGAGTGTGTGTGTGTGTGTTTGTGTGTCCAGGCGCAGGTCCTTCATCAGATCTGGAGTGTGTGCGAGTGTGTGTGTGTGTCCAGGCGCAGGTCCTTCATCAGATCTGGAGTGTGTGTGTGTCCAGGCGCAGGTCCTTCATCAGATCTGGAGTGTGTGTGTGTGTGTCCAGGCGCAGGTCCTTCATCAGATCATGAGTGTGTGTGTTTGTGTGTGTGTGTGTCCAGGCGCAGGGCCTTCATCAGATCTGGGGTGTGTTTGTGTGTCCAGGCGCAGGTCCTTCATCAGATCTGGAGTGTGTGCGAGTGTGTGTGTGTGTGTGTGTGTGTCCAGGTGCAGGTCCTTCATCAGATCTGGAGTGTGTGTGTGTGTGTGTCCAGACGCAGGTCCTTCATCAGATCTGGAGTGTGTGTGTTTGTGTGTGTGTGTGTCCAGGCGCAGGGCCTTCATCAGATCTGGGCTGTGTGTGTGTGTGTGTGTGTGTCCAGGCGCAGGTCCTTCATCAGATCTGGAGTGTGTGTGTGTGTGTGTCCAGGCGCAGGTCCTTTATGAGATCTGGTGTGTGTGTGTGTGTGTGTCCAGGCGCAGGTCCTTTATCAGATCTGAAGTGTGTGTGTGTGTGTCCAGGCGCAGGTCCTTTATGAGATCTGGAGTGTGTTTGTGTGTGTGTGTCCAGGCGCAGGTCCTTCATCAGATCTGGAGTGTGTGTGTTTGTGTGTGTGTGTGTCCAGGCGCAGGGCCTTCATCAGATCTGGAGTGAGTGTGTGTGTGTGTGTGTGTGTTTGTGTGTCCAGGCGCAGGTCCTTCATCAGATCTGGAGTGTGTGTGTGTGTGTGTGTGTCCAGGCGCAGGTCCTTTATCAGATCCAAAGTGTGTGTGTGTTTGTGTGTCCAGGCGCAGGTCCTTCATCAGATCTGGAGTGTGTGTGTTTGTCTGTGTGTGTGTCCAGGCGCAGGGCCTTCATCAGATCTGGGGTGTGTGTGTGTGTCCAGGCGCAGGTGCTTCATCAGATCTGGAGTTAGGGTGTGTGTGTGTATGTGTGTGTGTCCAGGCGCAGGTCCTTCATCAGATCTGGAGTGTGTATGTGTGTCCAGGCGCAGGTCCTTCATGAGATCTGGAGTGTGTGTGTCCAGGCGCAGGTCCTTCATCAGATCTGGAGTGTGTGTGTGTGTGTGTGTGTGTGTCCTTCATCAGATCTGGAGTGTGTGTGTGTGTGTGTTTTTCCAGGCCCAGGTCCCTCATCAAATCTGGAGTATGTGTGTGTGTGTCCTTCATCAGATCTGGAGTGTGTGTGTGTGTGTGTGTGTGTGTGTGTGTGTCCAGGCGCAGGTCCTTCATCAAATCTGGAGTGTGTGTGTGTGTGTCCATTATCAGATCTGGAGTGTGTGTTTGAGTGTCCAGGCGCATGTCCTTCATCAGATCTGGAGTGTGTGTGTGTGTCCAGGCGC
>NW_027508857.1:2500-27500 GCF_051911475.1 Siphateles boraxobius | reverse complement strand
CATAGGCCTAGATCCAACCACACTAGGGAAAAAGCAGGCATAGGCCTAGATCCAACCAGACTAGGTGTGTAATCCACAAAGACTGATATGGGTAGGTTTAGGGAAAAAGCAGGCATAGGCCTAGATCAAACCAGACTAGGTGTGTAATCCACAAAGACTACTATGGGTAGGTTTAGGGAAAAAGCAGGCATAGGCCTAGATCCAACCAGACTAGGTGTGTAATCCACAAAGACTACTATGGGTAGGGTTAGGGAAAAAACAGGCATAGGCCTAGATCCAACCAGACTAGGTGTGTAATCCATAAAGACTACTATGGGTAGGTTTGAGGGAAAAAGCAGACATAGGCATAGATCCAACCAAACTAGGTGTGTAATCCACAGGCACTACTATGGGTAGATTTAAAAGAGTAGGCATAGGCCTAAAGTACTTCCATAATCCAAACACGACTAGGTTTAACTCTTCCTACTCCCTCAAAGAAGATGTGAGGGAAATATTTAAGACACTCTCATCAGTAGTGTTCCTCAAGCTCATTGGGTGTTTCAGCCTTTCCAACACTATACACCCTCCCTTGAGGCAGGCCATCCTGGATGATCGGTCCAGGACGAGTGTCTCATGACCAATTGCTAATCGAGCTAGACCAGATCCTTCAAGACGCTGTGGTTGGGTTCTGGTAACAGGCTTATTACCGATACGATCAGACTAACTTCTGAGTCGGAAACTCCTACCAGGCAAGAAAACGTGACCCTATGTAGATCCCCGACACCAAACCAGACATTCCTTCTTTTACAGGGCAACCGCTGACAAGGCTGACTCTTGAAATCGGAAAACATCTCACTGGTAAGAGGAA
This sequence comes from Siphateles boraxobius, assembly GCF_051911475.1. Taxonomy (NCBI): domain Eukaryota; kingdom Metazoa; phylum Chordata; class Actinopteri; order Cypriniformes; family Leuciscidae; genus Siphateles; species Siphateles boraxobius. The sequence goes on along the minus strand of NW_027508857.1, from coordinate 26,653 downwards.
CATAACCCTCCCTTGATCATTTTCCAAAACACTCTCAACAGCGCTGACTACCGAATCCGAACTACCAGGTAAGATCACCGGAAAACGAGAAGTCTGCACTCTAACTTCACAAAACGTTCCCCAAGCTCTTCACCCGGTCAAAAGAAAACTCACAATGCTGCGGGCATCGAGACTGGCGGATGCGGTGCATCAGGCTTCTACCAGTCCTTCGCCCTAAGAGTCAAGACTAACCAGACCGACATCATCCCATTACAGGACAACCGCTGGCAGTACCGACTCCTGAATTGGAGCTTCCAGGTAAGAGATCCCATCCCTTTTACCGAAACCGATACCACCATCAGTGTGTGAGTATGTTGTTGCAAAAGGTGCTGTTGCATGGAGGGTGCTGACCACCCATAGAAACTTGGGCGCCATTTAAGACCTGTTCGCCCCAGGCCACCTTCCCTGCGTGCTGTCCAAGTGGACCCAGGGGGGCTGGATACTTACCGCCCTCCCAAGTAACCCTTCGTTAACACCGCAAGGTATCCAGGTTACTCGAGAAAAGGCCTGCGAGGAATGGTTTACTTCTTCTGGGCCCTATGTCAGCCCTGCTGACTTCACCAAAGAAGCCTTGTCCAGGAAGTCCCCAAATAGCAACAAATTGTTGCCAGGTCCTTCTAATTCCAAAGACAAGACCCCCTGAATCTACTCCAAATCGAGGGTCGAGATTAGCGGATGCACATATTTGTACACCAGGCTTCTACCAACCTCTCTCCTCGAGAGCAGAATGGACTGAACAGAAATAATCCTTACCAAAAAGGATGAAATCATCAGTCGCAGATACCACTAGATGGCACCACTCCGATGTATGCCTTTTTTGACGCGGCTACCTCCCCCGCGGTGAGAAGAAAAAAAAACTTAAAAATTTCCAATTCTTGCTCAGACAGACTTAGACTCATTTTCAAAAGAAGAACAGAAACCGTTTCTCCATTCTCAAAACGTCCACGCAGAATCCCTTGTAATCCCATCTGATTTTAAACAAAAAGGATGAACCAGAAGATGCCGGACCTGCTTAGGACCGACACCCCCCTAAGAGTCTGCTTAGACCCGTGTTCATCCTCCTCGTCCGGTCCCACCCCGACCCAATGAGTCGGAGAGGGACCGGAGAGGATGTGTCTTTGTAATTCTGTTGATCCAACAACCTCCGTTCTTCCCTAAATTCCGTTCTCCAATGAGCTGTTTCCATGCAGAATCCAATTCTCCAAATTATGTTACCGATACCTCTCTTCTCTCATTCAGACCATTTGGGAACCAAGCTTTTAATTTTTCAATCCAAATGTATTCCTTGCACAGTCTCTGTCTTAAAGTCCACTTTGGGCTATGTTCCAAGCCTCTTATTCTCAGCTTCTGTAAGCCATGTTGCCTGAAATGCTGAATTTCTGTTCCCACTCAAACTGATTACTGGGTTTAAAATCCATAGGGATTACTATGGGTAGGTTTAGAATGGAAATTGATATGGGTTTAGATCTGTATTGATCTAGCTAAAACCATCCACAACATATATCAACCTCTAGGCGAGCCTACCTTGACCCACAATGCGCGGTTCTTAACTTAACCTGGTCCAGACCAGCGAATCTGACAGGAACCCAAAGGGGCCCCGCCAAATAATCCTGGCCCAGCAACGCATCCCTGCACCATACTTAGTACACCCTAGAGCGGATCCAACTTGATCCAAAACCTTTTTAATTACTCCAGACCAGAATGAGAGATGTTGATGATGATGATGATGATGACTGCGATGACGAGGATGACGGTGTTGATGATGCCGACGATGATGAAGATGATAATATATTTTATCCCCAACTGGGTCAAAAAAAACCCGGGTCCCCAATATCCACCTACTGGATACACCCCGGTATGTCATGTCCGATGGCTCTGGCTAGGTTAGGTTTTTGAGGATATTACAACAGCCCTTCCCCCTCCTGGTTTTTCAAAAGGGTTCAGGGACTGAGGAAATGCACTGGCCGACGCTTGTCTGACTACCTTGACGGGTTAGAACTTTGGGACTATATAGGAAGAATCTGTCTCCCCTGTGGGTATTGGATCACTGTACTCTTGTGATTCCATCATTGAATCAGGTAGGACCCCATTACACTTGGACAAGGGCCCCCCCAATTCGACTTTTTTTAGGGTTAAGCTTCAGTCTGAATGGATAAAGCGAATAACCAACAAGCCTATTTGACTCTGTATGCCAACCTCCGAGTTGCCCCTAATTCGGTTAGCCGCAACAGGTATACGCCTACATCTGAATTACTATGGGTAGGTTTTAAGGAAAAAACAGGCCTTTAGGCCTAGATCCAACCAGACTAGGTGTATAATCCACAGGAAATACTATGGGTAGGTTTAGGGAAAGAGCAGGTATAGGCCTAGATCTAACCAGACTAGGTGTTTAATCCACAGAGACTACTATGGGTAGGCTTAGGGAAAGAGCAGGCATAGGCCTAGATCCAACCAGACTAGGTGTGTAATCCACAAAGACTGATATGGGTAGGTTTAGGGAAAAAGCAGGCATAGGCCTAGATCAAAACCAGGCTCGGTGTTAGGTTTACCAGACTAGGTGTGTAATCCACAGAGACTACTATGGGTAGGTTTAGAGAAAAAGCCGGCATAGGCCTAGATCAAAACCAGACTAGGTGTTAGGTTTACCAGACTAGGTGTGTAATCCACAGAGACTACTATGGGTAGGTTTAGAGAAAAAGCCGGCCTAGGCCTAGATCAAAACCAGACTAGGTGTTGGGTTTACCAGACTAGGTGTGTAATCCACAGAGACTACTATGGGTAGGTTTAGAGAAAAAGCCGGCATAGGCCTAGATCAAAACCAGACTAGGTGTTGGGTTTACCAGACTAGGTGTGTAATCCACAGAGACTACTATGGGTAGGTTTAGAGAAAAAGCCGGCATAGGCCTAGATCAAAACCAGACTAGGTGTTGGGTTTACCAGACTAGGTGTGTAATCCACAGAGACTACTATGGGTAGGTTTAGAGAAAAAGCCGGCATAGGCCTAGATCAAAACCAGACTAGGTGTTGGGTTTACCAGACTAGGTGTGTAATCCACAGAGACTACTATGGGTAGGTTTAGAGAAAAAGCCGGCATAGGCCTAAATCAAAACCAGACTAGGTGTTGGGTTTACCAGACTAGGTGTGTAATCCACAGAGACTACTATGGGTAGGTTTAGAGAAAAAGCCGGCCTAGGCCTAGATCAAAACCAGACTAGGTGTTGGGTTTACCAGACTAGGTGTGTAATCCACAGAGACTATTATTGGTAGGTTTAGGTTTAGGGTTAGTTAGGTTTTTGAGGATATTACAACAGCCCTTCCCCCTCCTGGTTTTTCAAAAGGGTTCAGGGACTGAGGAAATGCACTGGCCGACGCTTGTCTGACTACCTTGACGGGTTAAAACTTTGGGACTATATAGGAAGAATCTGTCTCCCCTGTGGGTATTGGATCACTGTACTCTTGTGATTCCATCATTGAATCAGGTAGGACCCCATTACACTTGGACAAGGGCCCCCCCAATTCGACTTTTTTTAGGGTTAAGCTTCAGTCTGAATGGATAAAGCGAATAACCAACAAGCCTATTTGACTCTGTATGCCAACCTCCGAGTTGCCCCTAATTCGGTTAGCCGCAACAGGTATACGCCTACATCTGAATTACTATGGGTAGGTTTTAAGGAAAAAACAGGCCTTTAGGCCTAGATCCAACCAGACTAGGTGTATAATCCACAGGAAATACTATGGGTAGGTTTAGGGAAAGAGCAGGTATAGGCCTAGATCTAACCAGACTAGGTGTTTAATCCACAGAGACTACTATGGGTAGGCTTAGGGAAAGAGCAGGCATAGGCCTAGATCCAACCAGACTAGGTGTGTAATCCACAAAGACTGATATGGGTAGGTTTAGGGAAAAAGCAGGCATAGGCCTAGATCAAACCAGACTAGGTGTGTAATCCACAAAGACTACTATGGGTAGGTTTAGGGAAAAAGCAGGCATAGGCCTAGATCCAACCAGACTAGGTGTGTAATCCACAGAGACTACTATAGGTAGGTTTAGGGAAAAGCAGGCATAGGCCTAGATCCAACCACACTAGGGAAAAAGCAGGCATAGGCCTAGATCCAACCAGACTAGGTGTGTAATCCACAAAGACTGCTATGGGTAGGTTTAGGGAAAAAGCAGGCATAGGCCTAGATCAAACCAGACTAGGTGTGTAATCCACAAAGACTACTATGGGTAGGTTTAGGGAAAAAGCAGGCATAGGCCTAGATCCAACCAGACTAGGTGTGTAATCCACAACGACTACTATGGGTAGGTTTAGGGAAAAACCAGGCATAGGCCTAGATCCAACCAGACTAGGTGTGTAATCCACAAAGACTACTATGGGTAGGTTTAGGGAAAAAGCAGGCATAGGCCTAGATCCAACCAGACTAGGTGTGTAATCCACAAAGACTACTATGGGTAGGTTTAGGGAAAAAGCAGGCATAGGCCTAGATCCAACCAGACTAGGTGTGTAATCCACAAAGACTACTATGGGTAGGGTTAGGGAAAAGCAGGCATAGGCCTAGATCCAACCACACTAGGGAAAAAGCAGGCATAGGCCTAGATCCAACCAGACTAGGTGTGTAATCCACAAAGACTGATATGGGTAGGTTTAGGGAAAAAGCAGGCATAGGCCTAGATCAAACCAGACTAGGTGTGTAATCCACAAAGACTACTATGGGTAGGTTTAGGGAAAAAGCAGGCATAGGCCTAGATCCAACCAGACTAGGTGTGTAATCCACAAAGACTACTATGGGTAGGGTTAGGGAAAAAACAGGCATAGGCCTAGATCCAACCAGACTAGGTGTGTAATCCATAAAGACTACTATGGGTAGGTTTGAGGGAAAAAGCAGACATAGGCATAGATCCAACCAAACTAGGTGTGTAATCCACAGGCACTACTATGGGTAGATTTAAAAGAGTAGGCATAGGCCTAAAGTACTTCCATAATCCAAACACGACTAGGTTTAACTCTTCCTACTCCCTCAAAGAAGATGTGAGGGAAATATTTAAGACACTCTCATCAGTAGTGTTCCTCAAGCTCATTGGGTGTTTCAGCCTTTCCAACACTATACACCCTCCCTTGAGGCAGGCCATCCTGGATGATCGGTCCAGGACGAGTGTCTCATGACCAATTGCTAATCGAGCTAGACCAGATCCTTCAAGACGCTGTGGTTGGGTTCTGGTAACAGGCTTATTACCGATACGATCAGACTAACTTCTGAGTCGGAAACTCCTACCAGGCAAGAAAACGTGACCCTATGTAGATCCCCGACACCAAACCAGACATTCCTTCTTTTACAGGGCAACCGCTGACAAGGCTGACTCTTGAAATCGGAAAACATCTCACTGGTAAGAGGAACATAACCCTCCCTTGATCATTTTCCAAAACACTCTCAACAGCGCTGACTACCGAATCCGAACTACCAGGTAAGATCACCGGAAAACGAGAAGTCTGCACTCTAACTTCACAAAACGTTCCCCAAGCTCTTCACCCGGTCAAAAGAAAACTCACAATGCTGCGGGCATCGAGACTGGCGGATGCGGTGCATCAGGCTTCTACCAGTCCTTCGCCCTAAGAGTCAAGACTAACCAGACCGACATCATCCCATTACAGGACAACCGCTGGCAGTACCGACTCCTGAATTGGAGCTTCCAGGTAAGAGATCCCATCCCTTTTACCGAAACCGATACCACCATCAGTGTGTGAGTATGTTGTTGCAAAAGGTGCTGTTGCATGGAGGGTGCTGACCACCCATAGAAACTTGGGCGCCATTTAAGACCTGTTCGCCCCAGGCCACCTTCCCTGCGTGCTGTCCAAGTGGACCCAGGGGGGCTGGATACTTACCGCCCTCCCAAGTAACCCTTCGTTAACACCGCAAGGTATCCAGGTTACTCGAGAAAAGGCCTGCGAGGAATGGTTTACTTCTTCTGGGCCCTATGTCAGCCCTGCTGACTTCACCAAAGAAGCCTTGTCCAGGAAGTCCCCAAATAGCAACAAATTGTTGCCAGGTCCTTCTAATTCCAAAGACAAGACCCCCTGAATCTACTCCAAATCGAGGGTCGAGATTAGCGGATGCACATATTTGTACACCAGGCTTCTACCAACCTCTCTCCTCGAGAGCAGAATGGACTGAACAGAAATAATCCTTACCAAAAAGGATGAAATCATCAGTCGCAGATACCACTAGATGGCACCACTCCGATGTATGCCTTTTTTGACGCGGCTACCTCCCCCGCGGTGAGAAGAAAAAAAAACTTAAAAATTTCCAATTCTTGCTCAGACAGACTTAGACTCATTTTCAAAAGAAGAACAGAAACCGTTTCTCCATTCTCAAAACGTCCACGCAGAATCCCTTGTAATCCCATCTGATTTTAAACAAAAAGGATGAACCAGAAGATGCCGGACCTGCTTAGGACCGACACCCCCCTAAGAGTCTGCTTAGACCCGTGTTCATCCTCCTCGTCCGGTCCCACCCCGACCCAATGAGTCGGAGAGGGACCGGAGAGGATGTGTCTTTGTAATTCTGTTGATCCAACAACCTCCGTTCTTCCCTAAATTCCGTTCTCCAATGAGCTGTTTCCATGCAGAATCCAATTCTCCAAATTATGTTACCGATACCTCTCTTCTCTCATTCAGACCATTTGGGAACCAAGCTTTTAATTTTTCAATCCAAATGTATTCCTTGCACAGTCTCTGTCTTAAAGTCCACTTTGGGCTATGTTCCAAGCCTCTTATTCTCAGCTTCTGTAAGCCATGTTGCCTGAAATGCTGAATTTCTGTTCCCACTCAAACTGATTACTGGGTTTAAAATCCATAGGGATTACTATGGGTAGGTTTAGAATGGAAATTGATATGGGTTTAGATCTGTATTGATCTAGCTAAAACCATCCACAACATATATCAACCTCTAGGCGAGCCTACCTTGACCCACAATGCGCGGTTCTTAACTTAACCTGGTCCAGACCAGCGAATCTGACAGGAACCCAAAGGGGCCCCGCCAAATAATCCTGGCCCAGCAACGCATCCCTGCACCATACTTAGTACACCCTAGAGCGGATCCAACTTGATCCAAAACCTTTTTAATTACTCCAGACCAGAATGAGAGATGTTGATGATGATGATGATGATGACTGCGATGACGAGGATGACGGTGTTGATGATGCCGACGATGATGAAGATGATAATATATTTTATCCCCAACTGGGTCAAAAAAAACCCGGGTCCCCAATATCCACCTACTGGATACACCCCGGTATGTCATGTCCGATGGCTCTGGCTAGGTTAGGTTTTTGAGGATATTACAACAGCCCTTCCCCCTCCTGGTTTTTCAAAAGGGTTCAGGGACTGAGGAAATGCACTGGCCGACGCTTGTCTGACTACCTTGACGGGTTAGAACTTTGGGACTATATAGGAAGAATCTGTCTCCCCTGTGGGTATTGGATCACTGTACTCTTGTGATTCCATCATTGAATCAGGTAGGACCCCATTACACTTGGACAAGGGCCCCCCCAATTCGACTTTTTTTAGGGTTAAGCTTCAGTCTGAATGGATAAAGCGAATAACCAACAAGCCTATTTGACTCTGTATGCCAACCTCCGAGTTGCCCCTAATTCGGTTAGCCGCAACAGGTATACGCCTACATCTGAATTACTATGGGTAGGTTTTAAGGAAAAAACAGGCCTTTAGGCCTAGATCCAACCAGACTAGGTGTATAATCCACAGGAAATACTATGGGTAGGTTTAGGGAAAGAGCAGGTATAGGCCTAGATCTAACCAGACTAGGTGTTTAATCCACAGAGACTACTATGGGTAGGCTTAGGGAAAGAGCAGGCATAGGCCTAGATCCAACCAGACTAGGTGTGTAATCCACAAAGACTGATATGGGTAGGTTTAGGGAAAAAGCAGGCATAGGCCTAGATCAAACCAGACTAGGTGTGTAATCCACAAAGACTACTATGGGTAGGTTTAGGGAAAAAGCAGGCATAGGCCTAGATCCAACCAGACTAGGTGTGTAATCCACAGAGACTACTATAGGTAGGTTTAGGGAAAAGCAGGCATAGGCCTAGATCCAACCACACTAGGGAAAAAGCAGGCATAGGCCTAGATCCAACCAGACTAGGTGTGTAATCCACAAAGACTGCTATGGGTAGGTTTAGGGAAAAAGCAGGCATAGGCCTAGATCAAACCAGACTAGGTGTGTAATCCACAAAGACTACTATGGGTAGGTTTAGGGAAAAAGCAGGCATAGGCCTAGATCCAACCAGACTAGGTGTGTAATCCACAACGACTACTATGGGTAGGTTTAGGGAAAAACCAGGCATAGGCCTAGATCCAACCAGACTAGGTGTGTAATCCACAAAGACTACTATGGGTAGGTTTAGGGAAAAAGCAGGCATAGGCCTAGATCCAACCAGACTAGGTGTGTAATCCACAAAGACTACTATGGGTAGGTTTAGGGAAAAAGCAGGCATAGGCCTAGATCCAACCAGACTAGGTGTGTAATCCACAAAGACTACTATGGGTAGGGTTAGGGAAAAGCAGGCATAGGCCTAGATCCAACCACACTAGGGAAAAAGCAGGCATAGGCCTAGATCCAACCAGACTAGGTGTGTAATCCACAAAGACTGATATGGGTAGGTTTAGGGAAAAAGCAGGCATAGGCCTAGATCAAACCAGACTAGGTGTGTAATCCACAAAGACTACTATGGGTAGGTTTAGGGAAAAAGCAGGCATAGGCCTAGATCCAACCAGACTAGGTGTGTAATCCACAAAGACTACTATGGGTAGGGTTAGGGAAAAAACAGGCATAGGCCTAGATCCAACCAGACTAGGTGTGTAATCCATAAAGACTACTATGGGTAGGTTTTAGGGAAAAAGCAGACATAGGCATAGATCCAACCAAACTAGGTGTGTAATCCACAGGCACTACTATGGGTAGATTTAAAAGAGTAGGCATAGGCCTAAAGTACTTCCATAATCCAAACACGACTAGGTTTAACTCTTCCTACTCCCTCAAAGAAGATGTGAGGGAAATATTTAAGACACTCTCATCAGTAGTGTTCCTCAAGCTCATTGGGTGTTTCAGCCTTTCCAACACTATACACCCTCCCTTGAGGCAGGCCATCCTGGATGATCGGTCCAGGACGAGTGTCTCATGACCAATTGCTAATCGAGCTAGACCAGATCCTTCAAGACGCTGTGGTTGGGTTCTGGTAACAGGCTTATTACCGATACGATCAGACTAACTTCTGAGTCGGAAACTCCTACCAGGCAAGAAAACGTGACCCTATGTAGATCCCCGACACCAAACCAGACATTCCTTCTTTTACAGGGCAACCGCTGACAAGGCTGACTCTTGAAATCGGAAAACATCTCACTGGTAAGAGGAACATAACCCTCCCTTGATCATTTTCCAAAACACTCTCAACAGCGCTGACTACCGAATCCGAACTACCAGGTAAGATCACCGGAAAACGAGAAGTCTGCACTCTAACTTCACAAAACGTTCCCCAAGCTCTTCACCCGGTCAAAAGAAAACTCACAATGCTGCGGGCATCGAGACTGGCGGATGCGGTGCATCAGGCTTCTACCAGTCCTTCGCCCTAAGAGTCAAGACTAACCAGACCGACATCATCCCATTACAGGACAACCGCTGGCAGTACCGACTCCTGAATTGGAGCTTCCAGGTAAGAGATCCCATCCCTTTTACCGAAACCGATACCACCATCAGTGTGTGAGTATGTTGTTGCAAAAGGTGCTGTTGCATGGAGGGTGCTGACCACCCATAGAAACTTGGGCGCCATTTAAGACCTGTTCGCCCCAGGCCACCTTCCCTGCGTGCTGTCCAAGTGGACCCAGGGGGGCTGGATACTTACCGCCCTCCCAAGTAACCCTTCGTTAACACCGCAAGGTATCCAGGTTACTCGAGAAAAGGCCTGCGAGGAATGGTCTACTTCTTCTGGGCCCTATGTCAGCCCTGCTGACTTCACCAAAGAAGCCTTGTCCAGGAAGTCCCCAAATAGCAACAAATTGTTGCCAGGTCCTTCTAATTCCAAAGACAAGACCCCCTGAATCTACTCCAAATCGAGGGTCGAGATTAGCGGATGCACATATTTGTACACCAGGCTTCTACCAACCTCTCTCCTCGAGAGCAGAATGGACTGAACAGAAATAATCCTTACCAAAAAGGATGAAATCATCAGTCGCAGATACCACTAGATGGCACCACTCCGATGTATGCCTTTTTTGACGCGGCTACCTCCCCCGCGGTGAGAAGAAAAAAAACCTTAAAAATTTCCAATTCTTGCTCAGACAGACTTAGACTCATTTTCAAAAGAAGAACAGAAACCGTTTCTCCATTCTCAAAACGTCCACGCAGAATCCCTTGTAATCCCATCTGATTTTAAACAAAAAGGATGAACCAGAAGATGCCGGACCTGCTTAGGACCGACACCCCCCTAAGAGTCTGCTTAGACCCGTGTTCATCCTCCTCGTCCGGTCCCACCCCGACCCAATGAGTCGGAGAGGGACCGGAGAGGATGTGTCTTTGTAATTCTGTTGATCCAACAACCTCCGTTCTTCCCTAAATTCCGTTCTCCAATGAGCTGTTTCCATGCAGAATCCAATTCTCCAAATTATGTTACCGATACCTCTCTTCTCTCATTCAGACCATTTGGGAACCAAGCTTTTAATTTTTCAATCCAAATGTATTCCTTGCACAGTCTCTGTCTTAAAGTCCACTTTGGGCTATGTTCCAAGCCTCTTATTCTCAGCTTCTGTAAGCCATGTTGCCTGAAATGCTGAATTTCTGTTCCCACTCAAACTGATTACTGGGTTTAAAATCCATAGGGATTACTATGGGTAGGTTTAGAATGGAAATTGATATGGGTTTAGATCTGTATTGATCTAGCTAAAACCATCCACAACATATATCAACCTCTAGGCGAGCCTACCTTGACCCACAATGCGCGGTTCTTAACTTAACCTGGTCCAGACCAGCGAATCTGACAGGAACCCAAAGGGGCCCCGCCAAATAATCCTGGCCCAGCAACGCATCCCTGCACCATACTTAGTACACCCTAGAGCGGATCCAACTTGATCCAAAACCTTTTTAATTACTCCAGACCAGAATGAGAGATGTTGATGATGATGATGATGATGACTGCGATGACGAGGATGACGGTGTTGATGATGCCGACGATGATGAAGATGATAATATATTTTATCCCCAACTGGGTCAAAAAAAACCCGGGTCCCCAATATCCACCTACTGGATACACCCCGGTATGTCATGTCCGATGGCTCTGGCTAGGTTAGGTTTTTGAGGATATTACAACAGCCCTTCCCCCTCCTGGTTTTTCAAAAGGGTTCAGGGACTGAGGAAATGCACTGGCCGACGCTTGTCTGACTACCTTGACGGGTTAGAACTTTGGGACTATATAGGAAGAATCTGTCTCCCCTGTGGGTATTGGATCACTGTACTCTTGTGATTCCATCATTGAATCAGGTAGGACCCCATTACACTTGGACAAGGGCCCCCCCAATTCGACTTTTTTTAGGGTTAAGCTTCAGTCTGAATGGATAAAGCGAATAACCAACAAGCCTATTTGACTCTGTATGCCAACCTCCGAGTTGCCCCTAATTCGGTTAGCCGCAACAGGTATACGCCTACATCTGAATTACTATGGGTAGGTTTTAAGGAAAAAACAGGCCTTTAGGCCTAGATCCAACCAGACTAGGTGTATAATCCACAGGAAATACTATGGGTAGGTTTAGGGAAAGAGCAGGTATAGGCCTAGATCTAACCAGACTAGGTGTTTAATCCACAGAGACTACTATGGGTAGGCTTAGGGAAAGAGCAGGCATAGGCCTAGATCCAACCAGACTAGGTGTGTAATCCACAAAGACTGATATGGGTAGGTTTAGGGAAAAAGCAGGCATAGGCCTAGATCAAACCAGACTAGGTGTGTAATCCACAAAGACTACTATGGGTAGGTTTAGGGAAAAAGCAGGCATAGGCCTAGATCCAACCAGACTAGGTGTGTAATCCACAGAGACTACTATAGGTAGGTTTAGGGAAAAGCAGGCATAGGCCTAGATCCAACCACACTAGGGAAAAAGCAGGCATAGGCCTAGATCCAACCAGACTAGGTGTGTAATCCACAAAGACTGCTATGGGTAGGTTTAGGGAAAAAGCAGGCATAGGCCTAGATCAAACCAGACTAGGTGTGTAATCCACAAAGACTACTATGGGTAGGTTTAGGGAAAAAGCAGGCATAGGCCTAGATCCAACCAGACTAGGTGTGTAATCCACAACGACTACTATGGGTAGGTTTAGGGAAAAACCAGGCATAGGCCTAGATCCAACCAGACTAGGTGTGTAATCCACAAAGACTACTATGGGTAGGTTTAGGGAAAAAGCAGGCATAGGCCTAGATCCAACCAGACTAGGTGTGTAATCCACAAAGACTACTATGGGTAGGTTTAGGGAAAAAGCAGGCATAGGCCTAGATCCAACCAGACTAGGTGTGTAATCCACAAAGACTACTATGGGTAGGGTTAGGGAAAAGCAGGCATAGGCCTAGATCCAACCACACTAGGGAAAAAGCAGGCATAGGCCTAGATCCAACCAGACTAGGTGTGTAATCCACAAAGACTGATATGGGTAGGTTTAGGGAAAAAGCAGGCATAGGCCTAGATCAAACCAGACTAGGTGTGTAATCCACAAAGACTACTATGGGTAGGTTTAGGGAAAAAGCAGGCATAGGCCTAGATCCAACCAGACTAGGTGTGTAATCCACAAAGACTACTATGGGTAGGGTTAGGGAAAAAACAGGCATAGGCCTAGATCCAACCAGACTAGGTGTGTAATCCATAAAGACTACTATGGGTAGGTTTGAGGGAAAAAGCAGACATAGGCATAGATCCAACCAAACTAGGTGTGTAATCCACAGGCACTACTATGGGTAGATTTAAAAGAGTAGGCATAGGCCTAAAGTACTTCCATAATCCAAACACGACTAGGTTTAACTCTTCCTACTCCCTCAAAGAAGATGTGAGGGAAATATTTAAGACACTCTCATCAGTAGTGTTCCTCAAGCTCATTGGGTGTTTCAGCCTTTCCAACACTATACACCCTCCCTTGAGGCAGGCCATCCTGGATGATCGGTCCAGGACGAGTGTCTCATGACCAATTGCTAATCGAGCTAGACCAGATCCTTCAAGACGCTGTGGTTGGGTTCTGGTAACAGGCTTATTACCGATACGATCAGACTAACTTCTGAGTCGGAAACTCCTACCAGGCAAGAAAACGTGACCCTATGTAGATCCCCGACACCAAACCAGACATTCCTTCTTTTACAGGGCAACCGCTGACAAGGCTGACTCTTGAAATCGGAAAACATCTCACTGGTAAGAGGAACATAACCCTCCCTTGATCATTTTCCAAAACACTCTCAACAGCGCTGACTACCGAATCCGAACTACCAGGTAAGATCACCGGAAAACGAGAAGTCTGCACTCTAACTTCACAAAACGTTCCCCAAGCTCTTCACCCGGTCAAAAGAAAACTCACAATGCTGCGGGCATCGAGACTGGCGGATGCGGTGCATCAGGCTTCTACCAGTCCTTCGCCCTAAGAGTCAAGACTAACCAGACCGACATCATCCCATTACAGGACAACCGCTGGCAGTACCGACTCCTGAATTGGAGCTTCCAGGTAAGAGATCCCATCCCTTTTACCGAAACCGATACCACCATCAGTGTGTGAGTATGTTGTTGCAAAAGGTGCTGTTGCATGGAGGGTGCTGACCACCCATAGAAACTTGGGCGCCATTTAAGACCTGTTCGCCCCAGGCCACCTTCCCTGCGTGCTGTCCAAGTGGACCCAGGGGGGCTGGATACTTACCGCCCTCCCAAGTAACCCTTCGTTAACACCGCAAGGTATCCAGGTTACTCGAGAAAAGGCCTGCGAGGAATGGTCTACTTCTTCTGGGCCCTATGTCAGCCCTGCTGACTTCACCAAAGAAGCCTTGTCCAGGAAGTCCCCAAATAGCAACAAATTGTTGCCAGGTCCTTCTAATTCCAAAGACAAGACCCCCTGAATCTACTCCAAATCGAGGGTCGAGATTAGCGGATGCACATATTTGTACACCAGGCTTCTACCAACCTCTCTCCTCGAGAGCAGAATGGACTGAACAGAAATAATCCTTACCAAAAAGGATGAAATCATCAGTCGCAGATACCACTAGATGGCACCACTCCGATGTATGCCTTTTTTGACGCGGCTACCTCCCCCGCGGTGAGAAGAAAAAAAACCTTAAAAATTTCCAATTCTTGCTCAGACAGACTTAGACTCATTTTCAAAAGAAGAACAGAAACCGTTTCTCCATTCTCAAAACGTCCACGCAGAATCCCTTGTAATCCCATCTGATTTTAAACAAAAAGGATGAACCAGAAGATGCCGGACCTGCTTAGGACCGACACCCCCCTAAGAGTCTGCTTAGACCCGTGTTCATCCTCCTCGTCCGGTCCCACCCCGACCCAATGAGTCGGAGAGGGACCGGAGAGGATGTGTCTTTGTAATTCTGTTGATCCAACAACCTCCGTTCTTCCCTAAATTCCGTTCTCCAATGAGCTGTTTCCATGCAGAATCCAATTCTCCAAATTATGTTACCGATACCTCTCTTCTCTCATTCAGACCATTTGGGAACCAAGCTTTTAATTTTTCAATCCAAATGTATTCCTTGCACAGTCTCTGTCTTAAAGTCCACTTTGGGCTATGTTCCAAGCCTCTTATTCTCAGCTTCTGTAAGCCATGTTGCCTGAAATGCTGAATTTCTGTTCCCACTCAAACTGATTACTGGGTTTAAAATCCATAGGGATTACTATGGGTAGGTTTAGAATGGAAATTGATATGGGTTTAGATCTGTATTGATCTAGCTAAAACCATCCACAACATATATCAACCTCTAGGCGAGCCTACCTTGACCCACAATGCGCGGTTCTTAACTTAACCTGGTCCAGACCAGCGAATCTGACAGGAACCCAAAGGGGCCCCGCCAAATAATCCTGGCCCAGCAACGCATCCCTGCACCATACTTAGTACACCCTAGAGCGGATCCAACTTGATCCAAAACCTTTTTAATTACTCCAGACCAGAATGAGAGATGTTGATGATGATGATGATGATGACTGCGATGACGAGGATGACGGTGTTGATGATGCCGACGATGATGAAGATGATAATATATTTTATCCCCAACTGGGTCAAAAAAAACCCGGGTCCCCAATATCCACCTACTGGATACACCCCGGTATGTCATGTCCGATGGCTCTGGCTAGGTTAGGTTTTTGAGGATATTACAACAGCCCTTCCCCCTCCTGGTTTTTCAAAAGGGTTCAGGGACTGAGGAAATGCACTGGCCGACGCTTGTCTGACTACCTTGACGGGTTAGAACTTTGGGACTATATAGGAAGAATCTGTCTCCCCTGTGGGTATTGGATCACTGTACTCTTGTGATTCCATCATTGAATCAGGTAGGACCCCATTACACTTGGACAAGGGCCCCCCCAATTCGACTTTTTTTAGGGTTAAGCTTCAGTCTGAATGGATAAAGCGAATAACCAACAAGCCTATTTGACTCTGTATGCCAACCTCCGAGTTGCCCCTAATTCGGTTAGCCGCAACAGGTATACGCCTACATCTGAATTACTATGGGTAGGTTTTAAGGAAAAAACAGGCCTTTAGGCCTAGATCCAACCAGACTAGGTGTATAATCCACAGGAAATACTATGGGTAGGTTTAGGGAAAGAGCAGGTATAGGCCTAGATCTAACCAGACTAGGTGTTTAATCCACAGAGACTACTATGGGTAGGCTTAGGGAAAGAGCAGGCATAGGCCTAGATCCAACCAGACTAGGTGTGTAATCCACAAAGACTGATATGGGTAGGTTTAGGGAAAAAGCAGGCATAGGCCTAGATCAAACCAGACTAGGTGTGTAATCCACAAAGACTACTATGGGTAGGTTTAGGGAAAAAGCAGGCATAGGCCTAGATCCAACCAGACTAGGTGTGTAATCCACAGAGACTACTATAGGTAGGTTTAGGGAAAAGCAGGCATAGGCCTAGATCCAACCACACTAGGGAAAAAGCAGGCATAGGCCTAGATCCAACCAGACTAGGTGTGTAATCCACAAAGACTGCTATGGGTAGGTTTAGGGAAAAAGCAGGCATAGGCCTAGATCAAACCAGACTAGGTGTGTAATCCACAAAGACTACTATGGGTAGGTTTAGGGAAAAAGCAGGCATAGGCCTAGATCCAACCAGACTAGGTGTGTAATCCACAACGACTACTATGGGTAGGTTTAGGGAAAAACCAGGCATAGGCCTAGATCCAACCAGACTAGGTGTGTAATCCACAAAGACTACTATGGGTAGGTTTAGGGAAAAAGCAGGCATAGGCCTAGATCCAACCAGACTAGGTGTGTAATCCACAAAGACTACTATGGGTAGGTTTAGGGAAAAAGCAGGCATAGGCCTAGATCCAACCAGACTAGGTGTGTAATCCACAAAGACTACTATGGGTAGGGTTAGGGAAAAGCAGGCATAGGCCTAGATCCAACCACACTAGGGAAAAAGCAGGCATAGGCCTAGATCCAACCAGACTAGGTGTGTAATCCACAAAGACTGATATGGGTAGGTTTAGGGAAAAAGCAGGCATAGGCCTAGATCAAACCAGACTAGGTGTGTAATCCACAAAGACTACTATGGGTAGGTTTAGGGAAAAAGCAGGCATAGGCCTAGATCCAACCAGACTAGGTGTGTAATCCACAAAGACTACTATGGGTAGGGTTAGGGAAAAAACAGGCATAGGCCTAGATCCAACCAGACTAGGTGTGTAATCCATAAAGACTACTATGGGTAGGTTTTAGGGAAAAAGCAGACATAGGCATAGATCCAACCAAACTAGGTGTGTAATCCACAGGCACTACTATGGGTAGATTTAAAAGAGTAGGCATAGGCCTAAAGTACTTCCATAATCCAAACACGACTAGGTTTAACTCTTCCTACTCCCTCAAAGAAGATGTGAGGGAAATATTTAAGACACTCTCATCAGTAGTGTTCCTCAAGCTCATTGGGTGTTTCAGCCTTTCCAACACTATACACCCTCCCTTGAGGCAGGCCATCCTGGATGATCGGTCCAGGACGAGTGTCTCATGACCAATTGCTAATCGAGCTAGACCAGATCCTTCAAGACGCTGTGGTTGGGTTCTGGTAACAGGCTTATTACCGATACGATCAGACTAACTTCTGAGTCGGAAACTCCTACCAGGCAAGAAAACGTGACCCTATGTAGATCCCCGACACCAAACCAGACATTCCTTCTTTTACAGGGCAACCGCTGACAAGGCTGACTCTTGAAATCGGAAAACATCTCACTGGTAAGAGGAACATAACCCTCCCTTGATCATTTTCCAAAACACTCTCAACAGCGCTGACTACCGAATCCGAACTACCAGGTAAGATCACCGGAAAACGAGAAGTCTGCACTCTAACTTCACAAAACGTTCCCCAAGCTCTTCACCCGGTCAAAAGAAAACTCACAATGCTGCGGGCATCGAGACTGGCGGATGCGGTGCATCAGGCTTCTACCAGTCCTTCGCCCTAAGAGTCAAGACTAACCAGACCGACATCATCCCATTACAGGACAACCGCTGGCAGTACCGACTCCTGAATTGGAGCTTCCAGGTAAGAGATCCCATCCCTTTTACCGAAACCGATACCACCATCAGTGTGTGAGTATGTTGTTGCAAAAGGTGCTGTTGCATGGAGGGTGCTGACCACCCATAGAAACTTGGGCGCCATTTAAGACCTGTTCGCCCCAGGCCACCTTCCCTGCGTGCTGTCCAAGTGGACCCAGGGGGGCTGGATACTTACCGCCCTCCCAAGTAACCCTTCGTTAACACCGCAAGGTATCCAGGTTACTCGAGAAAAGGCCTGCGAGGAATGGTCTACTTCTTCTGGGCCCTATGTCAGCCCTGCTGACTTCACCAAAGAAGCCTTGTCCAGGAAGTCCCCAAATAGCAACAAATTGTTGCCAGGTCCTTCTAATTCCAAAGACAAGACCCCCTGAATCTACTCCAAATCGAGGGTCGAGATTAGCGGATGCACATATTTGTACACCAGGCTTCTACCAACCTCTCTCCTCGAGAGCAGAATGGACTGAACAGAAATAATCCTTACCAAAAAGGATGAAATCATCAGTCGCAGATACCACTAGATGGCACCACTCCGATGTATGCCTTTTTTGACGCGGCTACCTCCCCCGCGGTGAGAAGAAAAAAAACCTTAAAAATTTCCAATTCTTGCTCAGACAGACTTAGACTCATTTTCAAAAGAAGAACAGAAACCGTTTCTCCATTCTCAAAACGTCCACGCAGAATCCCTTGTAATCCCATCTGATTTTAAACAAAAAGGATGAACCAGAAGATGCCGGACCTGCTTAGGACCGACACCCCCCTAAGAGTCTGCTTAGACCCGTGTTCATCCTCCTCGTCCGGTCCCACCCCGACCCAATGAGTCGGAGAGGGACCGGAGAGGATGTGTCTTTGTAATTCTGTTGATCCAACAACCTCCGTTCTTCCCTAAATTCCGTTCTCCAATGAGCTGTTTCCATGCAGAATCCAATTCTCCAAATTATGTTACCGATACCTCTCTTCTCTCATTCAGACCATTTGGGAACCAAGCTTTTAATTTTTCAATCCAAATGTATTCCTTGCACAGTCTCTGTCTTAAAGTCCACTTTGGGCTATGTTCCAAGCCTCTTATTCTCAGCTTCTGTAAGCCATGTTGCCTGAAATGCTGAATTTCTGTTCCCACTCAAACTGATTACTGGGTTTAAAATCCATAGGGATTACTATGGGTAGGTTTAGAATGGAAATTGATATGGGTTTAGATCTGTATTGATCTAGCTAAAACCATCCACAACATATATCAACCTCTAGGCGAGCCTACCTTGACCCACAATGCGCGGTTCTTAACTTAACCTGGTCCAGACCAGCGAATCTGACAGGAACCCAAAGGGGCCCCGCCAAATAATCCTGGCCCAGCAACGCATCCCTGCACCATACTTAGTACACCCTAGAGCGGATCCAACTTGATCCAAAACCTTTTTAATTACTCCAGACCAGAATGAGAGATGTTGATGATGATGATGATGATGACTGCGATGACGAGGATGACGGTGTTGATGATGCCGACGATGATGAAGATGATAATATATTTTATCCCCAACTGGGTCAAAAAAAACCCGGGTCCCCAATATCCACCTACTGGATACACCCCGGTATGTCATGTCCGATGGCTCTGGCTAGGTTAGGTTTTTGAGGATATTACAACAGCCCTTCCCCCTCCTGGTTTTTCAAAAGGGTTCAGGGACTGAGGAAATGCACTGGCCGACGCTTGTCTGACTACCTTGACGGGTTAGAACTTTGGGACTATATAGGAAGAATCTGTCTCCCCTGTGGGTATTGGATCACTGTACTCTTGTGATTCCATCATTGAATCAGGTAGGACCCCATTACACTTGGACAAGGGCCCCCCCAATTCGACTTTTTTTAGGGTTAAGCTTCAGTCTGAATGGATAAAGCGAATAACCAACAAGCCTATTTGACTCTGTATGCCAACCTCCGAGTTGCCCCTAATTCGGTTAGCCGCAACAGGTATACGCCTACATCTGAATTACTATGGGTAGGTTTTAAGGAAAAAACAGGCCTTTAGGCCTAGATCCAACCAGACTAGGTGTATAATCCACAGGAAATACTATGGGTAGGTTTAGGGAAAGAGCAGGTATAGGCCTAGATCTAACCAGACTAGGTGTTTAATCCACAGAGACTACTATGGGTAGGCTTAGGGAAAGAGCAGGCATAGGCCTAGATCCAACCAGACTAGGTGTGTAATCCACAAAGACTGATATGGGTAGGTTTAGGGAAAAAGCAGGCATAGGCCTAGATCAAACCAGACTAGGTGTGTAATCCACAAAGACTACTATGGGTAGGTTTAGGGAAAAAGCAGGCATAGGCCTAGATCCAACCAGACTAGGTGTGTAATCCACAGAGACTACTATAGGTAGGTTTAGGGAAAAGCAGGCATAGGCCTAGATCCAACCACACTAGGGAAAAAGCAGGCATAGGCCTAGATCCAACCAGACTAGGTGTGTAATCCACAAAGACTGCTATGGGTAGGTTTAGGGAAAAAGCAGGCATAGGCCTAGATCAAACCAGACTAGGTGTGTAATCCACAAAGACTACTATGGGTAGGTTTAGGGAAAAAGCAGGCATAGGCCTAGATCCAACCAGACTAGGTGTGTAATCCACAACGACTACTATGGGTAGGTTTAGGGAAAAACCAGGCATAGGCCTAGATCCAACCAGACTAGGTGTGTAATCCACAAAGACTACTATGGGTAGGTTTAGGGAAAAAGCAGGCATAGGCCTAGATCCAACCAGACTAGGTGTGTAATCCACAAAGACTACTATGGGTAGGTTTAGGGAAAAAGCAGGCATAGGCCTAGATCCAACCAGACTAGGTGTGTAATCCACAAAGACTACTATGGGTAGGGTTAGGGAAAAGCAGGCATAGGCCTAGATCCAACCACACTAGGGAAAAAGCAGGCATAGGCCTAGATCCAACCAGACTAGGTGTGTAATCCACAAAGACTGATATGGGTAGGTTTAGGGAAAAAGCAGGCATAGGCCTAGATCAAACCAGACTAGGTGTGTAATCCACAAAGACTACTATGGGTAGGTTTAGGGAAAAAGCAGGCATAGGCCTAGATCCAACCAGACTAGGTGTGTAATCCACAAAGACTACTATGGGTAGGGTTAGGGAAAAAACAGGCATAGGCCTAGATCCAACCAGACTAGGTGTGTAATCCATAAAGACTACTATGGGTAGGTTTGAGGGAAAAAGCAGACATAGGCATAGATCCAACCAAACTAGGTGTGTAATCCACAGGCACTACTATGGGTAGATTTAAAAGAGTAGGCATAGGCCTAAAGTACTTCCATAATCCAAACACGACTAGGTTTAACTCTTCCTACTCCCTCAAAGAAGATGTGAGGGAAATATTTAAGACACTCTCATCAGTAGTGTTCCTCAAGCTCATTGGGTGTTTCAGCCTTTCCAACACTATACACCCTCCCTTGAGGCAGGCCATCCTGGATGATCGGTCCAGGACGAGTGTCTCATGACCAATTGCTAATCGAGCTAGACCAGATCCTTCAAGACGCTGTGGTTGGGTTCTGGTAACAGGCTTATTACCGATACGATCAGACTAACTTCTGAGTCGGAAACTCCTACCAGGCAAGAAAACGTGACCCTATGTAGATCCCCGACACCAAACCAGACATTCCTTCTTTTACAGGGCAACCGCTGACAAGGCTGACTCTTGAAATCGGAAAACATCTCACTGGTAAGAGGAACATAACCCTCCCTTGATCATTTTCCAAAACACTCTCAACAGCGCTGACTACCGAATCCGAACTACCAGGTAAGATCACCGGAAAACGAGAAGTCTGCACTCTAACTTCACAAAACGTTCCCCAAGCTCTTCACCCGGTCAAAAGAAAACTCACAATGCTGCGGGCATCGAGACTGGCGGATGCGGTGCATCAGGCTTCTACCAGTCCTTCGCCCTAAGAGTCAAGACTAACCAGACCGACATCATCCCATTACAGGACAACCGCTGGCAGTACCGACTCCTGAATTGGAGCTTCCAGGTAAGAGATCCCATCCCTTTTACCGAAACCGATACCACCATCAGTGTGTGAGTATGTTGTTGCAAAAGGTGCTGTTGCATGGAGGGTGCTGACCACCCATAGAAACTTGGGCGCCATTTAAGACCTGTTCGCCCCAGGCCACCTTCCCTGCGTGCTGTCCAAGTGGACCCAGGGGGGCTGGATACTTACCGCCCTCCCAAGTAACCCTTCGTTAACACCGCAAGGTATCCAGGTTACTCGAGAAAAGGCCTGCGAGGAATGGTCTACTTCTTCTGGGCCCTATGTCAGCCCTGCTGACTTCACCAAAGAAGCCTTGTCCAGGAAGTCCCCAAATAGCAACAAATTGTTGCCAGGTCCTTCTAATTCCAAAGACAAGACCCCCTGAATCTACTCCAAATCGAGGGTCGAGATTAGCGGATGCACATATTTGTACACCAGGCTTCTACCAACCTCTCTCCTCGAGAGCAGAATGGACTGAACAGAAATAATCCTTACCAAAAAGGATGAAATCATCAGTCGCAGATACCACTAGATGGCACCACTCCGATGTATGCCTTTTTTGACGCGGCTACCTCCCCCGCGGTGAGAAGAAAAAAAACCTTAAAAATTTCCAATTCTTGCTCAGACAGACTTAGACTCATTTTCAAAAGAAGAACAGAAACCGTTTCTCCATTCTCAAAACGTCCACGCAGAATCCCTTGTAATCCCATCTGATTTTAAACAAAAAGGATGAACCAGAAGATGCCGGACCTGCTTAGGACCGACACCCCCCTAAGAGTCTGCTTAGACCCGTGTTCATCCTCCTCGTCCGGTCCCACCCCGACCCAATGAGTCGGAGAGGGACCGGAGAGGATGTGTCTTTGTAATTCTGTTGATCCAACAACCTCCGTTCTTCCCTAAATTCCGTTCTCCAATGAGCTGTTTCCATGCAGAATCCAATTCTCCAAATTATGTTACCGATACCTCTCTTCTCTCATTCAGACCATTTGGGAACCAAGCTTTTAATTTTTCAATCCAAATGTATTCCTTGCACAGTCTCTGTCTTAAAGTCCACTTTGGGCTATGTTCCAAGCCTCTTATTCTCAGCTTCTGTAAGCCATGTTGCCTGAAATGCTGAATTTCTGTTCCCACTCAAACTGATTACTGGGTTTAAAATCCATAGGGATTACTATGGGTAGGTTTAGAATGGAAATTGATATGGGTTTAGATCTGTATTGATCTAGCTAAAACCATCCACAACATATATCAACCTCTAGGCGAGCCTACCTTGACCCACAATGCGCGGTTCTTAACTTAACCTGGTCCAGACCAGCGAATCTGACAGGAACCCAAAGGGGCCCCGCCAAATAATCCTGGCCCAGCAACGCATCCCTGCACCATACTTAGTACACCCTAGAGCGGATCCAACTTGATCCAAAACCTTTTTAATTACTCCAGACCAGAATGAGAGATGTTGATGATGATGATGATGATGACTGCGATGACGAGGATGACGGTGTTGATGATGCCGACGATGATGAAGATGATAATATATTTTATCCCCAACTGGGTCAAAAAAAACCCGGGTCCCCAATATCCACCTACTGGATACACCCCGGTATGTCATGTCCGATGGCTCTGGCTAGGTTAGGTTTTTGAGGATATTACAACAGCCCTTCCCCCTCCTGGTTTTTCAAAAGGGTTCAGGGACTGAGGAAATGCACTGGCCGACGCTTGTCTGACTACCTTGACGGGTTAGAACTTTGGGACTATATAGGAAGAATCTGTCTCCCCTGTGGGTATTGGATCACTGTACTCTTGTGATTCCATCATTGAATCAGGTAGGACCCCATTACACTTGGACAAGGGCCCCCCCAATTCGACTTTTTTTAGGGTTAAGCTTCAGTCTGAATGGATAAAGCGAATAACCAACAAGCCTATTTGACTCTGTATGCCAACCTCCGAGTTGCCCCTAATTCGGTTAGCCGCAACAGGTATACGCCTACATCTGAATTACTATGGGTAGGTTTTAAGGAAAAAACAGGCCTTTAGGCCTAGATCCAACCAGACTAGGTGTATAATCCACAGGAAATACTATGGGTAGGTTTAGGGAAAGAGCAGGTATAGGCCTAGATCTAACCAGACTAGGTGTTTAATCCACAGAGACTACTATGGGTAGGCTTAGGGAAAGAGCAGGCATAGGCCTAGATCCAACCAGACTAGGTGTGTAATCCACAAAGACTGATATGGGTAGGTTTAGGGAAAAAGCAGGCATAGGCCTAGATCAAACCAGACTAGGTGTGTAATCCACAAAGACTACT